>NC_142070.1:74957500-75275000 GCF_059756535.1 Pantherophis guttatus | reverse complement strand
TTATTTCCAGATCAACTGCCTTCCTGCTACCTAAGGAAATGTCAATTTTGTTCATAAAAATGCTGATAGGGCCACTAAGAAAGAATCTTAGCAATCCCCACCCCCACCCCCAGAGATAGCCTAGTGAAACATATACAAATGAGGCATTCCACCCTTATATAGGACGAGGAAAATCACCGTTCATTGACACCATTTTGAAAAATAAACACAAATATATATATTGCATGTACACCAAGTGCTTCTTGTATACCAAGTACCAGAGACAAATTCCTTGTATCCCTGCATCCAGTTTGGGTATATAAATCTATAAATCTCTTCTAATTGTTCTAAATCTTTATGCTGCAAATTCTTAACCGATGAACCAAATTGGCTTAATCATCTTATATTCACATTTTATATGTATGTTATTTTAACTGTTCACCGCCCTGAGTCCTTCGGGAGAAGGGCGGTATAGAAATTGAATAAATAAATAAATAAATAAATAATAAATAAAAAGGGTGTTGAGATCAGTGGTGGGCTGTAACCAGTTTAACAAACGCTTTTGCGAGAGTGTGCTTTGCACATGCACGCACCTAACAATACAGCAATTCTGAAGCTCAGCTGCTTACCTTCTAATCTAAGGCAGCCCCGGTAAAGTAGAACAGCGAAGGTGCGGAAATCAGCTGTGCCATGCGAATCAGCTGAGCCAGAAAGAAAGAAATACAGGACAGGATAGAGCAGGGGCGGTTGGGTGAGGTTAGCTGATCATCGGAACTACCGGTTCGCCTTAACCGGTCTGAACCAGCAGCAGCCCACCACTGGTTGAGACTCTAGAAAGAGTCCAGAGAAGAGCAACCGAGATGATTAGGGACGGGAGGCTAAAATGTACGATGAACAGTTGCAGGAAGTGGACATGGCTAGTCTAGTGAAGAGAAGGACCAGGGGAGACATGACAGCAGTCTTCCAATATTTGAGGGGCTGCCACAGAGAGGAGGAAGGGGGTCAAGCTATTTTTCAAAGCACCCGAAGGCCAGAGAAGGAATAATGGATGGAAACTGATCAAGGAGAGATTCAACTTGGAAATATGGAGAAATTTTCTGACAGTGAGAACAATCAACCAGTGGAACAGAAGTTGCCTTCAGAAGTGGCCTGTGCATGAGGCATCCGGCCTGCGAGACGCAAATTTGACAGTCCTGCTCTAGCAGAACCAGGGGGTGGGTTCTAAAATTTTTACTACCGGTTCTGTGGGCGTGGCTTATTTTGTGGTGTGGCTTATTTTGTGGGCATAGCTTGATGGTTATGTGACAATTATTTAGGATTTAGCAGAGGTACTGGTCTACCAGGCTGTACTGATCTACCCATTTATTTTTGCAGGCACTGATCTACTCATGTATTTTTGCAGGCACTGGTCTACTCATGTATTTTTGCAGGCACTGGTCTACTCATGTATTTTTGCAGGCACTGGTCTACTCGTATTTTTGCAGGCACCGGTCTACTCATTTGTTTTCTTTTAACACTGATCAGCTGTAGGGCGGCCCTTTGAAGCCCCGCAGCAAGAGTTTAAACAGTTTTTTCCCCTCTAGCCATCAGCGGGGACTCAGGAGGCAGCAATAGATTGGGGGTGGGGCCAAATAAAAGGTAAGAATAATGCAGGGGGCATGGGGGGGGCAGAAGCGGTTCGGTGACGTCATATCATCACCGCTACCGGCTCAACGGAACCGGGCCAAACCGGGAAGAACCCACCACTGAGCACAACCCTTTCTCCAAGTGGTTTACAAGGAACCACATTCTCACAATAAACTTAAAACCACTAATTACATGATGACAGGGAATGAAATCTACCAAGAAGGTCAGCAACAGTTGGTTAATTAAACTCCTTGATCATTTTAAAGTTCATCATGTCTAAGTTGCTGGCTCTCCATTTAGTTGTTTTGAAGAACATCTTCCATAGTCAACATGGCTAATAGTCAGAGATTACAGGACCAATAGATTAAATATTCCTATGGCAGGGGTGTCAAACTCAAGGCCCATGGATCCAGGCTGTGGGGAGCTTAGATCTGGCCTGCGGGGCTACCCTGGAAACAGGAAAGGATTGGCCTGCAGTGCCTCTGCCAGCGAAAATGGGAGCTCTGTTTTTTACTGGCAGAAGGCTGCAGGAGGCCGTCGAGGCTGAAAACGGGGCCTGAGGGGGCTGCGCATGGCCTCTCCGGGCTCCATTTTTGCTGGCAGAGGGCTAGGAAAACAAACTAAAAACAAAACAAAAGGAGAAATGTTTCCCCTTTTGCATTTGAGCCTGAGAAAAAAGGACAGGAAAGGAGAAAGGGAAAAAGGAAAGATGAAGAAAAAGATGGGAAGATGGGAAGAGAGCAAGGAAAGAGGAGAAGGAAGAAGAAAGGAGAATGAAGAGGGAAGGAAAAAGAAGAAAAGGAAGGAAGGAAGGAAGGAAGGAAGGAAGGAAGGAAGGAAGGAAGGAAGGAAGGAAGGAAGATTATAATGAGAGTGAGGGAAGGTCTCAGGGAAGTCCAGCCTTAGCTCTTGGCTACTACAGATGCCCCCAGCACAAGTTCCATGTCACACCCACCATGGCCATGCCCAGGCTATGCCCATCATGGTTATGCCCTACACTAACCCCCTCTGGCCCTCCGAGGTCAAACACAACCCTGATGCAGCCTTCAATGAAATTGAGTTTGACACCCCTGGTCTAACACAACCCTTTTTCCAAGTGGCTTACAAGGAATCACATTCTCACAATAAACTTAAAAACGCTAATTGCACGACGATGGACAATGAAATCTACCACGAAGATTAGCAACAGTTGGTTAATTAAACTCCTTGATCATTCTAAAACTCACCATGCCTAAGTTGCCGGCTCTCCGTTTAGTTGCTTTGAAGAACATCTTTCGTAAGATACAGTCTACATGGCCAATAATCAAAGATTACGGGACCTATAGATCAAATATCCCTATGGTATACAGGATCACGCTTCAAACCATGACACTACAAGCTTTGGGGTGCCCATATGTATCCTGCAAAGACAAGAGTCGACTCGTCAGTTGTACCCTACGCTTGGTTGTGAGAATCGCCTCTTTTCAAAGCTGACCATCAAAAGGTTACCAGAACGTAACCTTTTGATCAAAGCAAGTTAAACTCTTGAGTGTGTTTGTCCTAGAAGTGACAAAATAATTGCGTATGATTCCCTGCAAAGCCATGATATTGGTTGATGTAATAACAAAGAAGAAATTCTTATATAATGTCATTAGGTTTGTGTGGGGGTGTGTGGGGGGTGGGGGTGTATTTTTAATGAGTTTTATTCTTTTAAAGGGGAATAACTTTTATTCCCCATTCTGGTGAGATTGGTGGGAATAGGCTGTCGCTTTTCATTTCATTGATCAAAGAAAAATGGTTCCTCACAAATAAAATTTAAAAACAAAGAATTGCCAGTATTTGATGTTTCTTTGTCTTATAATTACTGTTTGATGTACGGCTTTAATTAAAGTGTTGAATTATCACATGGATTTTGTATGTGGGGAAATAATTAGCTTTTGGTTCTCTATAAACACTTTACGGAAGTGATTTTACGATCCTTAATAATAATAGTAATAATAACAATTAAGTTTCAGAGGAAATTTTATGCTATAGAAAAAGAAGGGGGGGAAAGAAAGCGGTAAATATTTAGATTCGGGAAACGTAGAATATATACACACATACACCTATGTGTCATACACACATACACATATGTATCATCCAACCCTCTTACAGTTTTAACCCTTAACCACAGACATACTATTTCGGCTACACTATTACAGACATGAGGTCATAATGATCTCAGTAACAAACATGTTTTCATGGTTGGATCCAAAAATAGATGTATAGAGCAGTAAACCGAAAAAAATGTATTGATCTCTATCAAATCCACATCGCACAGGTCAGTTTTTGTTTCTCCATCCTTGAACTTCAATCTTCTCCAGTTTTGACATTGGTCCACTGAATAATGGCGCTAATCATTTCTTTAGAAATAATAATTTCCAAATCTCTAGGGGAGGAGGTGAATTTCCGAGATTTCTAGCTACTGGCCATAGTCCAGGTAATCGCACGACAATATTGTGACTAGTTCTGGATCTACTATTGCTTCCAAAAGGTGCAGAAGACTATTTGAATTTGTTCTTGCCATAAAAATTATTGCACAATGTAGATTGTACCTGATCATCAATTTCATTGGGAGCTTCATCATCTCTGATGTCAGAATCAGTGGCAGTGGCGGGTTCCTCATCGTCCATTACAAAATTTTCGTCACAATCCAATTCCACTTCACTCAGATCACTCTCTGCTTCTCCACACCATTTTAGAATAGTTTTGTTCTGCCCCAGATACAGACCCCAAAGAACGCAGTACACACAAAGTCTGTACAAACCTTAGTTTACTAAATTAAATCAGTTTTTCTTTCAAACAAAGACTTTCTTAACAGCCTACAAGAATCCAAAGAATAAATAATCTTAACTTTACTATGGTTGGCAGAAAGCCCAGAAGGAATTTGCAGAGAACTAAGATCAAAGCACGAAGGAGAGTGAATGAAGTTGTTCCCTGCAAATTGCTTCAGTCGGCGTTCCTCCTTAAATAGGCTAAGGGACATTAGCTCCAAGCCTTACTCTCGAGGAGACCTCCTCCTGAGGAGCCACTCCTGCCTTTTGGCAGCTCTGCGTGCCCATGCATCGAGAAGAAGCTCCTCCCCTTCGTCCTCTTCACTTAAGGGAGCTTCTGGAGGTTCTGAAGGCCCTGGCTGAATTCCTGCCTCTGGCACCACATCTTCTCCAGCCTCCTCATTGTCTGACTCAAGTGCCAGCTGCACAGGCTGCTGCCGCAGCACCACACCAGCCTCCTCACTGTCTGAATCAGCCACCAGCCACAAAGGCCACGTACGGGCCACAACAAATTTCTTCAAAGTTTGGATCAAATTGCACACTTTTTGGCAAAACAACATGGCCCCAACATTATAAACAAAAATATTTTAACCACAATCTGTGGTCAAAATGACCGAAACTCAAGTTCAAATGCCGCTATAGAAAACACTAAATAACTGATGTAAGCGCGATGCGGCATGCACTCTTATTGGTGGGAAAACAAAAGCTATTTCGCAACCGGAATGGTCCATTTCTTAAACAAAAATAGGGGTTTTCCGAACATTTTGGAAAACTCTTGCGGTCACAATGACCGCAGGTCTGTAGTTATGGCTTAAAATGAGATTTATTTTTCAGGCCTTCAACACGAAGACTCGCGCAAGGCAATGTTTTCCTTGATGAGCCACACAGGGGTTAAATAGATGTCTTTGATTCACTCCATTTGTTTTTAAACCAATGAGTGAAAAAAGACCTTTGACAAAACTGTCATCTTTAAAACACAGTGATATTTCATCCCCTCCACGCTATTTAGGACGCCCGGAACTGAAATGCTTCCAGCAAGCACTGTGTCTAATTTTTCAAAACTGTCATTTCCAGCAAATCTGCTTAGGCAAAAAAAAAAAAAAAATGCTGTTAGGAAATAGGGAGAGGAAGGACTATATTACAGAATACGGGTTTTTTATTTTTCTTTTCATGTGCAGGTCAAAGTGCCATCCAAGCTTGCAAAATATCAGAAAGACGGTATAATAAATTATACAGTGACAATGACAGATTGGTTCGAGTCCATAAATCCAGTGCACCAATGATTAGCCCTCCAAAATATTATTTGGCTTAGATCTAGCCGGGTTGTTTTTTTTTTTCTCTCTCTCCTTCCCTGCACACGATAATCATATAATCAAAGTGTTATTTCCAGGAGAAATCATAAAACCCAATAAAACTGCATCTTATTGAAAAAGATACAAGAGGTGACCAATTGTTCTAATCTGATCTACTAATAAACTTCGGAGGCACACATTCCAGCTCTAAGAATAGAATAGAATAGAATAGAATAGAATAGAATAGAATAGAATAGAATAGAATAGAATAGAATAGAATAGAATGGAATGGAATGGAATGGAATGGAATGGAATGGAATGGAATGGAATCGAATGGAATCGAATGGAATGGAATCAAATGGAATGGAATCAAATTGAATGGAATCGAATGGAATCGAGTGGAGTGGAGTGGAGTGGAATGGAATGGAATGGGTTGGAATAGAATGGAATGGAATAGAATAGAATAGAATAGAATAGAATAGAATAGAATAGAATAGAATGGAATGGAATGGAATGGAATGGAATGGAATGGAATGGAATGGAATGGGTTGGGATAGAATAGAATAGAATAGAATAGAATAGAATAGAATGGAATGGAATGGAATGGAATGGAATCGAATGGAATGGAATCAAATGGAATGGAATCGAATGGAATGGAATCGAATGGAATGGAATCGAATGGAATCGAGTGGAGTGGAGTGGAGTGGAATGGAATGGAATGGGTTGGAATAGAATGGAATGGAATGGAATGGAATGGAATAGAATAGAATAGAATAGAATAGAATAGAATAGAATAGAATAGAATAGAATGGAATGGAATGGAATGGAATGGAATGGAATGGAATGGGTTGGGATAGAATAGAATAGAATAGAATAGAATAGAATAGAATAGAATGGAATGGAATGGAATGGAATGGAATGGAATGGAATGGAATGGAATGGAATCGAATCGAATCGAATCGAATCGAATCGAATCAAATGGAATGGAATCGAATTGAATGGAATCGAATCGAATGGAATCGAGTGGAGTGGAGTGGAATGGAATGGAATGGAATGGGTTGGAATAGAATAGAATAGAATAGAATAGAATAGAATAGAATGGAATGGAATGGAATGGAATGGAGTGGAGTGGAGTGGAGTGGAGTGGAGTGGAGTGGAGTGGAGTGGAGTGGAGTGGAGTGGAGTGGAGTGGAATGGAATGGAATGGAATGGGTTGGATTAGAATGGAATGGAATAGTATAGAATGGAATGGAATGGAAGGGAAGGGAAGGGAAGGGAAGGGAAGGGAAGGGAAGAGAAGAGAAGAGAAGAGAAGAGAAGAGAAGAGAAGAGAAGAGAAGAGAAGAGAAGAGAAGAGAAGAGAAGAGAAGAGAAGAGAAATTTCCTGATAGTTAGAACAATTAATCAGTGGAATCACTTGTCTCCAGAAGTTGTGGTTTCTCCAACACACTGCAGGTTTAGAATAACAGATTGGGCAACCATTTGTCTGAAATGGTATAGGGTTTCCTGCCTGAGCAGGGGTTGGGGCTAGAACAGTGGCCCCCAACCTTTTGGTCACCAAGGACCAGTTCTATGGAGAAAGGTTTTTCCGTTGACTGAAGGGGAAGTGGTTTTGCATGCTGTCTGCATCCCACAGATGGGGCTTTACTTGTTTGTGTATGCCATGGACCAGGGCCAGCCCACAAACCGGGGGGGGGGCTAGAGATCTCTGGACTAGAAGACCTCCATGGTCCCTTCCAACCAGGGGTGGGGTCTACGTACCTTTACTACCGGTTCACAACAGGAGCATGTGTGCACATGTACAGAAGCTTCTGTGCATGCATAGATCATCCATTTTGATGTCTGGGCGAATGGGTGGAGCTTCCTGCCACTTTTACTACCAGTTCGCAAGAACCGGACAGAACCGGGAGCAACCCACCACTGCTTCCAACTATGTTACTCAGTTAACGTGGGGGTGGGGGTGCCCCTGGTGGCCCATTTTTGCTCCCAGGGGGGGTGCAAGAGGCCGAGTGCTGCCTGTCACACCCCCTTTCCACGCCCACGATGGCCACGCCCAACCAGTTGGTCATTAGGGCAGAGAACCGGTTGTTAAATTATTTGAATCCCACCACTGGGTAGAGCCCGCAATTTTTCCAAGCTGCGGGATTCACTTGGGGCAGAGGTGAGAGGATCATCCCAGAATCGGACTTGATGGCTCAGTGGCTAAGACACTGAGCTTGTCTATCAGAAAGGTCAGCAGTTCGGCGGTTCGAATCCCTATTTTAGGTCTCCTGCGTGAGCAGGGGGTTGGACTAAATGAACTCCGAGGTCCCTTCCAACTCTCTTACTGTTACTATCTTACCTCAACTTGCATTAGTTTAATTATAACTAGGACGAGTGGTAATTGAAGACGTCGGCATAATGAAACTCGATAATGTACCACTTCTGTCTTGGGTCAGTATGAAGCTAACTTGATAGTTACGCAGTGCCGTCTTCCACTCTGTACGCTTCAGATCTCTTTATTAATATTTAAGAACAAGCCAAGCTCTAGGAATCCCAATAACCGTCACCCACCTCTGTCTTCCAGAGAAGGCACTTGTAACCATATATGCATTCATTAGACTAATTAATTAAAAACAGACACGAAAAAGACGACTCTCTACGGTAATATTTTGCATTTTCTGCGAGCAATTTTTATAATGAGCTTTTTAATCTTACGGTCTTTTTAAAAAACAAAAACAAAATATCAAGTCTGCAATGTTGAGTTTGCATTTTTATATTCAATGGGTTATATATATATATATCACCAGGCAGCATTACTTGAATACCAATTGTCAGACCAAAAACGTATTAGGCGGTAAAATAGGTAATATCATACAATACATTCCTAAGCCTATATGCATTTTCATAAATCATTCTTAAAATGCATTTGCAAAGGTCTTTCTCGGTTTTCCCATTCTACGCTTTTCGCTTTACACCTGGATTTAATGGATTCCATTAAATATATTGTGTTTCCGTATTCTGATGCCAGCAGTATAAGCAAGGAAATATTAGATTTGTTTCTGTACACTTCCTAAATTGAGTAGATTCCTAGTAAAAGGTTCAGGAGAAAATGAATAAATAAAACAGCAGGTTTGCTTGCCCAGCAAATTCAAGGCATTCTATTGAAAAGCGGATTTAACTGTTATATGTTTATAGAACCCATATTTTTTTTAAAAAGGGATGGGACTAGTAAACATAACCCAGTTAAAATGAGCGAGAAGATAGTGTGTGTATGGCCGTACACAACTTCTCTCTGAAACTCAGTTGTCCCTTTCAGGCTTCCCTAAAGGTTAAGAAGAAAGGAAGGAAGGAAGGAAGGAAGGAAGGAAGGAAGGAAGGAAGGAAGGAAGGAAGGAAGGAAGGAAGGAAGGAAGGAAGGAAGGAAGGAAGGAAAGAAAGAAAGAAAAGGGAGGGAGGGAGGGAGGAAAAAAGAGAAAAAAGAAAGAGGGAGGGAGAGGAAGGAAGGAAGGAAAGAAAGAAAGAAAAGGGAGGGAGGGAGGGAGGGAGGAAAAAAGAGAAAAAAAGAAAGAGGGAGGGAGAGGAAGGAAGGAAGGAAGGAAGGAAGGAAGGAAGGAAGGAAGGAAGGAAGGAAGGAAGGAAGGGACCAGTAGACACAAAGAACACTTCAACAAATAACAATATAATAACAAATTATACTTGGAGTCAAATAATTCTCTGCATAGCCTAACTCCACTTCTCTCATTCTTACATTCGTAACATTTAATGGCTCACAATCATGCAGAAATCCACGTCATTAATTTCCTGAACATCGTTCAATGCATGTGGTTTGAGTTATTGTGCCTTCCCCCAAGACAGGTCAGTATTTCCTATGACGTATTTATCTAAATCTCCAGCGTCTGATCAGACGTCGTTTGTCTCAGATCTAAAACTCAGGAGGCCCGAGACCTTCCCCCCCTCCCAATTAGAAGCTTACAACATTTTTAATTAACATTCTGTTCCACTTAATACTTCAACCCGAAGTTGTAAAGAGTACAGATAATCCTCCACTTACAATAGTTTGCTTAGTGGCCATTTGAACTTACAATGGCATGGGAAAAAAGGTGAGTCATGACCATTTTCTGCACTTATGACCGTTTCAGCATCCCCATGGTCACGTAATTTACATTCGGATGCTTGCCAACTGGTTCATACCGATGACGGCTGCAGTGTCCTGGAGTCAGGTGAAAAGTGAGCTACTTTGATGACTGAACACCAATCAAAGCTGACTGTCAACTCGCAAAGGATCCCTGGCCTGCTCTCGAGTTGCATTAGGCCAGGGAGAGATCTGGCCCATAGAATCATCAAGAGTTGGGCTCAACCCAATGGATTACAATGGATCCTCATCATCAACACGTATGAGACACATGTTTAAAAGGGACATTGATGGCATGGCCACAGTCCATTGATTGATCTATCATCCAGCAACTCTATGCTCATATCTCTATTACTTCTACTGGTTAAAATTATTTGATTTGATATCTGTATTACAGCCCAAGGGTTGTAGGGTTTGGTGATAGATTAGGCCAGTAATCATGCACACATAGTATGCAGAGGTGGGATTCAGCCGGTTTGGAGTGGTTCAGGTGAATCGGTAGTAGCAATCTGTGGGTGGGCCCGCAATTCCACCCGGGCGCAATTCCACCCTATATTGCTGTGTTTTTGATGCTGTATGCCTGTGAGGACGGTGCGCGCAAGCGAATCGCCATGTTGTTTGACGTTGCACTCATGTGCAGAGGGCACGAGTGAGCGAATTGCTGTGTTTTGTGCTCACATTTGCGGTGCTGGGCGAACCGGTTGTAACAGTATGTGTAGCCCACCTCCGATAGTATGTCCTATTGGAGTCTAAAGGACTTACTTTCAAATAAAAAAAAAGCTATGCACAAAATAATTGTTTTATGATATGGTGGCATGGCTACATCACTTGTTGGGCTATTGGATCATTCAAGCCAATAAGTTGGCAAAGCAAGGTTATAGGAACCAAGCATTTGCAGGAAGTTGCACTAACTAAGATGGCTAGGTCATAGTCTGCTGATCAACATGAACTACAATTATTCCCAAAAATTAAATACTAAAGGTCATTTGAACTCCCCCTTATTCCTCTACATGAATATATTTTGCAGGGTCCTGATTTTACAGTTATTCTTAAAATATATATATATATCATACAAAGCCTATTGTTCTGACTTGGCTCCCAAACATTACAAACCCTCATTGATAGTTAAATCAATGATTCCTTTATTAGGAGTGCCAGCAGTCCTGGAAAAAAGTCGCTCTCTCACAGGCTAACAAGTACGTTCGGCAGGGAGATGAATAGTTGTCTACTACACCTATTCCTCTCCGTTCACTACCCTTTATCCCCAGAGCTAGGGTGGAGCTTCGCTAGCAGTTGTGGCTCCTCCATCCCAAGGACCGGCCCATAGATTTCCACTGCTCTCCTCTCCTCTGCCTTCTGTGCATTCGCACATCAGGACCTGGACCCAGCTGTTCCTCCTCTTCCCCATCAGCCACCTCCAGACCTGGGGGCTGTTGACTCTCCATCTGATGGACAGCCCAGGCTCCGCCTCTCTCTCTCTATCTCTGCCAGCTCGATTCCCTCTTCCCCCTCAGAGCTCTGAGGTTGCCTGACTCCGATGTCACCTCCTCATCTGACAGGCCACAACACCTACTGTTTGCAGTATCTCCCACCAGCCAGTACGCTCGCACAGAGAGGGCCTCCTCAGGGTGCCGTCCGCCAGACAATGTCGGCTGACGACTCCCAGGGGGAGAGCCTTCTCTGTGGCGGCGCCACAGGAACAACCTCCCCCCAGAGATACGTACAATAACAGACCTCCGGATTTTTCGTCGGGCCCTGAAAACCCATTTATTTCAACTAGCTGGGCTGGCTTGAGTTAATTTTAAATTGATTTTAAATTGGGTTATTTTAATTTACGGCCAATAATATTTAATTATTTTAAATTGCTTTTAAATTTTGTATGTATTGTTTTTTACTCTGGCTGTTCACCGCCCTGAGTCCTATTCTGGAGAAGGGTGGTATAGAAATTTAAATAATAATAAATAAATAAATAAATAAATCTAATTTCACTGTGTGATTTTTCTATTCCTAAGGGGGGAAAAAAACCCCAATTTTCAATCTGTCCCTCCAAATACAGGAGCAAAGGCAGCAAATGTTAGCAATGTGGCAAGGACGAGTAAATCCCTCTGAATACCATATTTTCCACCGTCTCTAAATGTCCTCTAGGGGTACAGCAGTTTCATTTAACAGCTTCCATTGATTTGCAGATATTCTATTATAATGAAAGAAAGTGAGACAGTGAGGAAGGCTACGCGATCAATTTGAATAAAAGTAAAAGCGGTCGATATAAATAGTCCTATCACCAGCTCACACAGCAAGGCAGAAAAAGAATAAATAACTTCTGATAATGAGTAAGAGTCGAGAAAATAAGGAGCTATTGAAAACAGTTTTCCCTGAAGAAACAAAAGGGAAGCAGTGTTGTTTTGCACAAAACATATCTACCATTATCCCTGCGGATAATCTATTAGAATCTCTATTATACTTAGGATTCCAAAATATACTCTGTTTTGGCCTTAGGTTTTACAACCGCTGCTATCCTGAATAACAATAAAAATGAAGTTGACAGACGATATGGAAGAATTAGAGACATTCCCGCAAACTGTTGGCCATTTCTAGTCTTTTTTTAAAACAACAGCAACAACATTTCTTCGAAGTAAGATCAGGTTTAAAGGTTATACTTGGGTAGCCTTTTTGGCAACAACCCCAGAATGATTTTCCAGGAACTTCTATTTTTTTTTTTCAACATTCCAGTCTAAATCGGGGTCCCCAATCCCCAGTCCGTGGATTGGCAACGGGGCGTGGCATGTCAGCAACCGGGGGGTGTGGCCAGTCAGCGGCCTGTGCAGCTAGTAGCTGATTCCGACAGCGAGGAGGCTGGTGTGGTGCTGTGCCAGCAGCCTGTGCAGCCGGCACTCGAGTCAGACAATGAGGAGGCTGGAGAAGATGTGGTGCCAGAGGCGGGGATTCAGCCAGGGCCTTCAGAACCTCCAGAAGCTTCCATGGGTGAAGAGGAAGAAGAGGAGGAGCCTCTTCTCGATGCACGGGCGCGCAGAGCTGCCAAAAGGTAGGAGTGGCTCCTCAGGAGGAGGTCTCCTCAAGAGTAAGGCTTGGGGCTAATTGGCCACTCCCTTAGCCTATTTAAGGAAGGACGATGACTGAGGCAATTTGCAGGGAGCAACTTCGTTCACTCTCCTTCGCGTCCTGATCTTAGTTCTCTTATCAGTTTCCTGCAAATTGCTTCTGGGCTTTCTGCCAACCATAGTAAGATTACGATTATTTATTCTTTGGATTCTTGTAGGCTGTTAAGAAAGTGAATTAACAGCCTTTATTTGAAAAAGACTGATTTAATTTAGTAAACTAAGGTTTGTACAGACTTTATGTGTGCTGTGTTCTTTGGGGTCCATAGCTGGGAGAGAACACTGGACTGCACAAACAAACAAAGCCCCATCCGCAGGACACAAAACTGTGTCCCCCTCTGGTCCATGGAAAAACAGACCCTGGCACCCCAAAGGTTGGGGGGCACTGGTCTAAATAACATCCCTGGTTTTGTCCGATTCCTCCCCATCCACTCCTGATTAAGACAGTAGTAAAACGGATGTTTTCATGAACAGTTTCACTTTCAGCTATTAGCATGATTTATTTCAGGGGTGTCAAACTCAATTTCATTGAGGGCTGCATCAGGTCTGTGGTTGACCTCAGGGGGGCTGGGTGGGTGTGGCCGACTGGGTGGGTGTGGCCAGCTAGGTGGGCATGGCCAGCCTAACATCACTCACTGGACATGGCCGACTGGGTGGGCGTGGCCAGCTTGACACCACTCCCCAAACTGCTAGCATGTTTCCTCTTTGCATTGGGTAAACCGAGCCGAAGCCACGCTGGCCCGATGTTTCCTCTTTGCATTGGGTAGACCTGACCGAAGCAACGTGGGGCGGCCCCAGTGGTGGGTTGCCCCTGGTTCAGACCGGTTCGCAAGAACCGGTAGTAAAACCGGCGGGAGGCCCTGCCCGCTGCCCCAGATGTCATCATCAGCAATCTGCACATGCGCAGAAGCGATGCCATTGTGAACTGGTAGTAAAGGTAAGTAAAACCCACCCCTGGCTGCCCCCTTACATTTTCCAGCACAGCCCCGTGGGCCGGATCTGACCACAACAAGGGGCCGCATCCAGCCCACAGGCCTTGTGTTTGACAGCCCTGGTATATTTGCTGCTCTTTAAGGATCGCCCAGATTCAATATTGAGATATTTAGAGGAGTTTAAAAAGGGACAAAGTAATATTATCATGGTGTCACCGGATGGACACATCTGCAGATGTATAGGTGGTCCTCGACTTACGACCACAATTGATCGAGGCCAACATTGCCTCTATTGCTGAGCGAGATATTTGTTAAGTGAATTTGGCCCCGTTTTACGGACTTTCTTGCCACGGCTGTTAAGTGAATCTGGCTTCCCTGTTGACTCTGCGTGTGAGGAGGTCACCAAAGGTGATTGCACGACCCTGGGTTTCTGCGACCAGTTGCCAAGCGTTTGAATTTTGACCACCTGACTATGGGGATGTGCAATGGTTGCGTGAAAAACGGCGATGAATCACTTTTTTCATCCCCGTTGTAACTTCGAAAGGTCGCTAAACAAACTGTTGTAAATGAAGGTCTACCTACATTGGGATATTGGTACGAGTGTTGAAAGGGGAAAGTAACACGAGCAGAAACAGGGGTTAATGTTGTATGTAGTTAGGAAATGGTTATTTGTCTAACTAGTTGGTCAGGCAATATATAAACCAACAATGTATGTTTGCAGTCAGAAAGGTATTATATTGCTTTAAGACTGTATTGCATCATCCTGTATCCTGATTGGCTAAGCTCTGTAGCCAATGTACTTAAGGAAAGTCAGGATCATGGCTTGTGTGGACACTACACCATTTTACCTGCTTATTTGCTGTAACTCTCTACCTGATCTCTCTGCATGATCACTGTTTGATCATAGCTACACGTTGTTTTCTACTATTTATTGAATGTTTTGATATTGAACTTGTTCCTGTTTTGAAACTCAAGAAGAACTGTTTTATTGCATATGACTACAACTGGTAAGAAGACTTTGTACTTGAAATAACCCTGGATTGATCTTTTAACTCTCGTCTTATCTGTGTATGACTTGGATTGTTTTTGGACTTTGCTTTACTTTTTTCTAAAAGTAAAAGACTACAACTCAGTGTGTTTGTATGTTGACTGTGATTGTTCACAACCACTCCCAGTCACTTTTCATGCGTTTACTCAAAGGGTACTCTGCTCAATAACCCACAACATTGATTATGAGCCAAGAATATCCTTAACATATGCCAAGATATGAGAGGGGTAAAATAAAATCCAAACACGCTTGTTTTATCCCATTGTTATTTTTGGGGGTTATTTGAAAACAGGGGTGGGCTTCAACAATATTAGCAAGGGGTTCTCTGCCCGGTTGCTGGGTGGGAGTGGCCATGGTGGGCATGGCCTAGTCAGCCTCCTGCACCATGGCGGCGCGCGGGGGGGGTGTTTTTGCCCTCCCCGGGCTCCGGAGGCCTTCCTCGAGTCTCCAGGAGGGCAAAAACAGCCTCCCCAGGCTCCAGAGGCCCTCTGGAGTCCAGCCCTCCTGAACTTCCGGTAGGCCTGTTTTTTGTCCTCCCTGACCCTCCGTGCGCACCCTGCACTTACCTGCATCCAAAATGGGCCACGTAGGAACTCCTAGGAGGGGCAGGGTGGGGTGGGCGTGGTGGGGCCAGCCAGGAGTGGGATTTGGGGGTTCTCCGAACTGCACGGAATCTTAGCTAGCGGTTCTTCCGAACCCCTATGAACCCCCAGCAGCCCACCCCTGTCTGAAAGACTTAAAGAAGCTTGAAAGGAGATGTCTACGGGACTGGCACTTTGGTAGTTAATGCGCCATCTGTTCAAGCATGAAATGAAAGGCGATAAATTTATTGGATGCTGAGGGCATGATTGCTCTTCCTTCTCCAATAAGAGTCACGCTACTGAAGATGTCCTAAAGGTAGGCATGAATCTTTCCTCTTCCATCTGTTATTTTCTACACGGTGTTCCTATGAATCTGAACTGCATCAGAAATGAAAACAACTTTCCATCTGTCCCAGGTTTCTATGTCGCCCGCCCCTTTAATACTTGCTGCGTACATTTAAAAAAACAACAACACACCAAATCAATTAATTTGGGCTCAAATATGCAACAATGCAGACATACATCAAACTCAAGCAGACAGATCTCTGCAACGGATTTGCTCATAATAACAACCGAGGTGAAAGCAGTGATGGTATTCAGCCGGTTCGGACCGGTTCAAGCGAAGCAGTAGTGGCGACCTGCACCCGCCCGGCGTTATGCCATCCTATTTAGCCACGTTTTCTAAGCCAGTGCATTTGTGTAAGCCATGCGCACAAGCAAAGTGCATGCACAGAAGGCTGGGCACATATGCGGAAGGCGGGCGCGCGCTCACATTTTTGGTGCACGGCGAAACGGTGTTAAAATTATGTGAAACCTACCTCTGGGTGAAAGGTAACCAAGGATAGGGGCTAGAATCTCACTGCATGCCAAGTCTTGGTTTGACTTGAGTAAGGATCTTGTTTGAATACCACCCGTGGTGTCTATTGTTGTTCTGACCCAGCTCCGGATTTCCAAGGATATTGACACACACCAATGGTCCTTATCAAATTTATTAAGTAGCAAGAATAAACAAGACCGGCAAAGATTGGCAACCAGCCCAGAAAACAAGATATGATAAACCAAAATACTCTGATAATAAATACGAGTTGTTTCTAGCAAGAAACTTACTAACGGCACGTGACTTAAATAGGCTAAGGGAGTGGCCAATTATCCTCAAGCCTTACTCTCGAGGAGACCTCCTGAGTAGCCACTCCTGCCTTTTCGCAGCCCTGCGTGCCCGAGCATTGAGGAGAGGCTCCTCCACTTCGCTCTCTCCACTTGAAGGAGCCTCTGGAGGTTCTGAAGGCCCAGGCTGAATCTCTGCCTCTGGCATCACCTGCTCTTCAGCCTCCTCGCTGTCCGACGCGAGCGCTGGCTGTGTAGGCTGCTGGCGCAACACACCAGCCTCCTCGTCGTCGGGATCAGCCACGATCTGCGCTGGCCGCTGGTGGGCCACAACAATTGTATCACTTGCTTTCTCCTCTGCAGCTAACAAAAGTTTTATTATTTTTGTCACGTGCATCAGAGATACCATCACTAAAGACAATATGAATATCTCAGCACTACACCTAATTTTCTCCACCAAAAAAAAAAAGAGAGAGAGAGAGAGAGAGAATATTTAGTTTCCTATTCTTCTTCGGTACTGGAATTATTTGGAAAGTTAAAAGGTCCCTGGTTTCCCAAATATCATCTAGAATAAAATAGAATAACGGAGTTGGAAGGGACCTTGGAGGTCTTCTGGTCCAATACCCTGCTTAGGCAGGAAACCCTACACCACTTCAGACAAATGGTTATCCAACATCTTCTTAAAAGCTTCCAGTGTTGGAGCATTCACAACTTCTGGAGGCAAGTTGTTCCATTGATTAATTGTTCTCACTGTCAGGAAATTTCTCCTTATTTCTAAGTTGCTTCTCTCCTTGATTAGTTTCCACCCAATGCTTCTTGTCCTACCCTCAGGTGCTTTGGAGAATAGCTTGACCCCCTCTTCTTTGTGGCAGCCCCTGAGATATCGGAACCCTGCTATCATGTTTCCCTTAGTCCTTCTTTTCATAAGACTAAACATATTACCCAGTTCCTGCAACCGTTTTTCATATGTTTTAGCCTCCAGTCCCCTCATCATCTTTGTTGCTTTTCTCTGAACTCTTTCTAGAGTCTCCACATCTTTTTTGCATCAGGGCCAACAATTGTCTATTGTCTATTGTTCTATTTTCTGACACTAACAGAATTCAGGGGCTGTAAATTGAGAAACTCTTGGATAATTAGCTGGGATGTTATTAAACACACCATGTTTTGGGTGAAATTGTTCTACATTTCTGTCCCAGCAAGAGAAAAGCAATCCAGGTTACCCCCCCCCACACACACACACCCAAACGGGTATAATTTGGCCCGCAATACAGCTATACATTTAAAATGCAATACCCTATTTAAGGTCTTGTCCGCAAGGCAAATTTAAATCTGAAGCAACACAGAGGCCTAATTGCATCCTATCTACAGGAGCTAGTGCTACAATTATAAATTTAATCACAGAGTACAAACTTCTAAATGAAATGGATGGAGTATCCCATGCGGAGATGAGCCCATCTTAAAACTCCTTGTGCCTAGCATCTAGCTGTCACTTGCTGATTTTTGAAAATTAAGCAGGGATGAACCTGGTTAGTATCTAGAGAGAAAGCCACGAAAAGAAGTTCATGAAGAAATTATCAGAGTTTGTTGTGGAAATTAAATCCAGAAAGCACACACAGGCAGACTGATGCAGCAGGATTCATTAACTTCTTTATATACATAATAATACATGAAGTATTTACAATACCAATAGTTGATTCTTTCAATGTGGTAGAAGTTACAGCACAAGGCAGGAGAGAACAGTTAGTTTCATTTCAGCAGAGCAGACAAGCATACTCACAGACTGCTTAGTTTCAGTTTTAATTCTCTGCACAGACTCAGAAGCTGCAGACTAAGACACAACTCTGCTCCAGTCTGTCTCAGCTCCAAATTGGCTGGCTTAGTTGTTATGCCTATTCATTGGCTGATCTATTCCAGTCCATGAATATTCATGCTCTGACAGAAATCAATGGCAAACAACTTTGGTTATCATTGGCAAGAAATTTACGTGGTTGTTTCTATAAACTCCCAAAGAATCAAATTCAAAAAGACTACTTCTGTTCTTTTTTAAAAAAAATCTACTTCTGATCTTTCTAACATACAGTATCAAGGAGTAAGCACTTCTAAAGCCAGCAGATTTCACTTTTAGTAGCCTATAAAACAATCTGAGCTTTAACAAGCATTTCAGCTGCATTTGTTTAGAAAAGAAATCCTACACAAATACACACCAAACAAAAAAAGTTACCATTTGCCTGATAATACAAAGCAGGAACCCCATTCAAGGACAGGAAATTGGTGTTCAGCCTCTGCTTCGTTATTTAAAAAAAATAAAAATAAAATTAATTATCATTTAGATTAGCTTGTCACAAAGAACAGCAACATTTCAATGGCTCATTATTATTTTCTTTCGTCTGCCAGGAAAATGAATTGCGCTCCTTTACTGCAGATTGTATAATCACACCAAATATAAAAAGCAAGAGAAAGAAACTATTGGCTTTGTACAACTGCACCAGGAGATGACTTGGAAATGCATCAACTGATTAGCATAGAAGATGAATAAAGGTTTTTTTTTTTTTCTAAAAAAAAAAATATTAATATAGTATCTTCTAGAGAGCACAACCAGCAAACACAACAGACTTGAATCACCTGATTCTCTGCCAGGACAGAAAATGTTATAACCAGTGGTGGGATTTATTTATTTTTTTTTACTACTGGTTCTGTGGGCGTGGCTTGGTGGGTGTGGCCAGGGAGTGTGACAGGCAACACTCCTGCACCGCCCTGGGAGCAAAAACAGGCTGTGTGTGTGGGGGGGGAACGCACTATCCCCCCCCATGCCCCATTTTGGGCCTTGTAGGCCTCCCTGCAGCCTCCTGTGAGTGAAAACGAGCTGCGGGGGGAGGGGACTGTGCTGCCCCCCCGCCCCCCATTTCGGGCCTTGTAGGCCTCCCTGCAGCCTCCTGTGAGTGAAAACGAGCTGCGGGGAGGGGACTGTGCTGCCACCCCCCATGCCCCATTTTGGGCCTAGGAGGCCTCCCTCCACAGGAGCCAAAATGGGGTGCGTGGGGACTCCTGGAAGGGGCAGGAAGTGGCGGGGCCAGCCAGCAATTTAACTATTGGTTCACCCAAACTGACCCGAACCGGCTGAATCCCACCACTGTTTATAACTAAGGGATGGAACATCCAGAAGAATATTCTTATATTTGAAGCCGCTCACTCTTTCTAATCAAATCAACATCTTTTATTATGATCGCAGATCAGAAAAAGTTAATTTTAAAATATAAATTACAGGAACAAACCAAAACAGTTGAAGGCTCAGCGGATATGTCTCTAAACCAGCGGGGCTCAAACTTTCCAACTTGGACACCCAGCTTGTGCAGGGTGGGGGGGGGCATGTGAGTGGCAGGCGCTTGCACACATGTGCCCAGTTCCCATTGGTGCAAACGGTGAGCATGCGCATCTTCCACTCACGCAAATGGAGCTTTGTGCATGAACAGGGGGGCCCTTGTGCTCGCAAGCAAAGCTCCACTCGCACAAGCGGAAAGTACTTACGCACAAAGTTCCAGTCACTCAAATGGAGCATTGTGTGCAAGTGCTCTCCGCTCACCTCAAGTGGAGCTTCACACAGGAGCACACGCACCCCTCCACTCAAGCGCCCTCCACTCACACGAGTGGAGCTTCGTGTGCATGCTTGCTCACAGCTCTTTCGAATGGAGCTTTGTGCGCACATGCGCGCATTTGCCCATTGCTTGCAGAACCCAGTTTAAAATAGGCCATGGCCCAGTACTGGGCCACAGCCTGGGAGAATGGAAGTCTGAGTCAACCTTGAGCCGGTCAGGATTGAACTCGTGACAGTGAGCTGAATTAGTCTGCAATACTGCATTCTAACCACTGCACCATCGTGGCTTATGAATAGCAGGAGATATGCCTTTCTTAAGGGTAGTCTGCTACACACAGCCAACTTGGCGTATCAATCAGCGGTGAAATCCTCTGAAGTCTGCTACCGGTTTTGTGAGTCTGCTACCGAGCGCACACTTTGCGTTCCTTTTTTAGCGCTAAAAAAGGAACATTTTGAAGCCTTCCGAATCTGCAAAGGTAAGTAGAACAGCGAGGGGGGAACCCGCTATGCCACACGATTTAGATTAGCTAGAAAGCAGAAAATCCGATGATTCTGGCTAATATAAATCACGCCTCATAGCAGATCGTCGCCCAGCTGATCGCCAGAAATACCGGTTTGCCCGAACTGGTAGCATTTTTTACTACCAGTTTGAGAGAACCGGTCTGAACCAGTAGCATTTCGCCCCTGGTATCAATACTATCAAGGTATGCTTGCCTAAGGTTAAATTATTTGATCTCGCCTGGTTTCAGAAAAAGCATTTTTACAAACCCTGTCCTTACTGATGTGACGCTGAACTTGACTCGTGGCCATCTTTACATTTTTTTTTTATGTCTATGGAGGTTCTCAATCATCCAGGTCATGGTTGTCCCAAAAGGCAACTGGACTTTCTCGTTTTTCTTTGAAGATGTTTCGCTTCTCCTCCAAGACAGTGCTCAGGTCACCAATTGAAGAAGCTTCTTGGAGGAGAAGCGAAATGTTTTCAAAGGGGGGGAAAAACCCAAGAAACTCATTTTACCAAATATGCCCTGCACTGTATCGGTATAAGACAATGTCATCTCTTTTTGTTACCTAAGATCAGTTTTTTTAAAAAAGGTAAGGTTGGAAGAGCTGCTAAGCCTGTCACACATATCACACAACATGTCCCAAAATGTTTTACCCTGCAGGTATTCTATGATAGGTGACTGACAGCTTCTCATCAGACGAATCAATGATGGCAGTACCTTAAAAGGTAGGAAATATGAGCATTATCTAGTACTCATTACCAGCAGCAACCTATATACTGATTTGCTAGAGATGTACTCCATGAAAAATGAGTGTTAGGGAAATCATTGTCTCTGTCTTTATCGCTTACTACCGAGAGATTCTGGATCGGTGGTGGGTTGCTCCTGGTTCAGACCAGTTTGCAAGAACCGGTAGTAAAACGGAGGGAGGCTCCTCCCACCGACCCCGACGTCATTAGGAAGCTTCGGCGTCCACGGTCCCATTGCGAACAGGTAGTAAAAGTAAGTAGAAACCACCCCTGTTCTGGATGTTAGGGCATGGGGTAAGGAGACCACAGATACTAACAATGCACAATTATGCACCTTGCGTTTTCCTAAATGTAACAACTTCCACTTCAATCGCTCTTTTCCGTCGCTCTTTTCCGTAAAATAATCTCTCCCTTTTCTTCTCGCACAAATCGCTTCCCTGAATGCACTTTTAATACTCCAGCCCAAAGAGCTTTAAATCAACAAGGGTGCCCTTAGATCATCTTGGTGAGCATCTAAATCTGCTTGAGCTCTTATAAGATTCCATGGACTAAGTTGCCCTTCCCTTGAAAAACTTTTCAAGTTTTCTTATCTTTTTTAAAGATAAGAAAACCCTTTATTTTCCTCTTTTTTTTTTTAATGTGAGCACACTGGCCGACACTAAAAATGAAAATCTGTTGCCTGCTCTAAAAAGAAAGTATATCATATATCTACCCATACACATACATAATATCCATATACACATTCTATATACATACATCACACACACACACCTATTTATATTTATATCATTTATATATATAAATGATAGAGATAGAGATAGACACACACACACACACACACACATATACACATACATACAGATAGATATAGATATAGATACAGATATACACACACACATACATATATATAGATAAAGATATAGATATAGATACATACACCTACACCCATACATATATATATAAATATTAATATTAATCACTGTCCATTAAAGATACATAGATATATACACACCCCAGTGGTGGGTTTCAAAATTTTTACTATCGATTCTATGGGTGTGGCTAGGTGGGTGTGGCGTGGCTTGGTGGTGCATGGCAGGGGAAGGATACTGTAAAATCTCCATTCCCACCACACTCCGGGGGAAGGATACTGCAAAATCCCCATTTCCTCCCGATCAGCTGGGACTCAGGAGGCAGAGAATAGATGGGGGTGGGGCCAGTCAGAATTTTTACTACCGTTTCTCTGAACTACTCAAAATTTCCGCTACCGGTTCTCCAGAACTGGTCAGAACCTGCTGAAACCCACTTCTGACACACACAAACACACATACAGTACATACATACATACATACATACATACATACATACAGATAGATATAGATAAACACACATACATATATAGATAGATAGATATACATACATACACCTACACCCATACATACATATATATATATATATATATATATATATATATATATATATATATATATATATATATATATATATATATATATATATATATATATATATATATATATATATATATATATATATATATATAAATCACTGTCCATTTTGAATACATAGCGGAAAGAGGAAATTTGACAGTTCACAAGGTTGATGCTATATGGAAAAAAACTCTGACTGAATCTGGATCTCCTGCTTCGGATACCACAAAGCCTCTTCCCAGAAGGTAACAAGAAAAACAGGTTGTGAAGAGGATGTGTAGCATCTCAGAAAATCCTGTGGACCCTACTCCAGCATCACTTTTGTGCCCTGTTCTGGATAGAAGGAAGTGACCTACCAATAATCTTTTCTGCTGTCCTCACCACTCTCTGAACTGCCTTCCTGTCTGAAGCAGGAATGCTTCCAAACCAGGCAGTAATGCAATATGACAGGATGCTCTGGATTGTCCCCAGAGGTGGGTTTCACATAATTTTACCACCGGTTCACTATGCACCAAAAATGTGAGCGTGCGAGTGCACCTTCCGTGCATGAACTTTGCTCACACACGGGGCTTGCACACATGCACGCGGTTTAGAAAACATGGCTAAATAGGATGGCATAGCGTCAGGGCAGGTGGGTAGGCCCACCCACAGGTCGCCACTACCAGTTTGCCCAAATCAATCCGAACTGGCTGAATGCCACCATTGATTGTCCCTCTATAGAAAGTGGTAAGGACAGAGGAAAGAAGTTGAACTTTTCTCATGCGATGCACAACATGCAGGCGCTGCTGTGTCCGCTTCACCAGTGTCTCACTGTTGAGTGACCAAGCTAGCCTACTCCTTAGCTGCACACCCAGAAACTTTGAAAACTTTTGACAAGGTCAACCAATGGTAAACGGGTGTCAACATGCCAATCCACACAGTCTATTCAAAAGTGTTTTATGGGGCCACCGTCTTCGTCTTCAGAAAGCACTTTTATCTGGATTTATCTCAGTGGAAACAGCATTCCAGCTGAGGAGATTAATGTGGTTATCAAACGCTGCAAATGTAATTCGGCGTCATTAAAGGCAAAATGACATTAGGGCTGAAAGACCCGAGAGGGACATGCAATTTTGGAAAGAAAAAAAAAAGATATTGGCACAAAATTCTTATTCCGATCAATCTTTGCAAATGCCTTACATCCATTCCATGGACAGCATTATCATGTGACCTTCATTTTTTTTTTCACCGTCACCAAAGTACCTCGGGCTCGACAAGATTTATGGTCCCCCACTAATAGTTCCTACTCCTTCTGAGAATTCCATTCATATTAAAACGATTATATTTTAGGAAGCTTAATCCATAAACGTGTATGAGCCCCACATGGCTCAGATCAAAAAACTGACGGTGGAATGAGTCAATAGATCATGCTTTCTGCGCAGAGAATAAATGGAAGTGAAAGGTTTCTGTCACTTCGCATCATTCCCACTGCCGAAGCATGACAGCTGTTCCAGAATTCTTGATGGACAGCTCTGGGATTAGCGGCATTAACGGAGGGATACAATCAAGATCACGGGAAATGATAGTACCGCTTTATAAGGCCGCACTTGGAATACTGCATCCAATTTTGGTCACCACGATATATAAAAAAGAAGATATTGAGACTCTAGAACCATGATGGCGAACCTATGGCACGTGTGCCAGAGGTGGCACACAAAGACCTCTATGTGGGTAAGTGCCCCGTTCCCAGCTGCTCTTTTGGTTTCAGATGCGCGCATGTGCGCCAGCCAGCTGGTCTTTGCTCATGCCGGAGCAGCAGAAACCTGAAGATCAGCGCTGGCCACCTGGTTTTCAGGTTTCCACTGCACGCATGTGCACCAGCCAACTGGTCTTCATACGCACCGGAGTGTTCTGGTTTGGGCACTCAGTGCTGAAAAGGTTCACCATCACTGCTCTAGAAAGAGTGCAGAGAAGAGAAACAACGATGATTAGGGGACTAGAGATTAAAACCAGGAGTGGTATTCACTTACCTTTACTACCAGTTCGCAAATGTGAGCATGCACACACATGCTACACTTGTGTGTGCCTCCTCCACACATGCACATGCACAGAGGGTTAAAAATGGGACGTGATGATGTCCGGGTGCGTGGGCAGAGCCTCCCGCTCCCGGCATTACCAGATCGCGCGATCACCGGTTAAAACATACGAAGAACGGTTTCAGGAATTGGGTATGTCTAGTCTAATGAAAAGAAAGACTAGGGGTGACATGGTAGCAGTGTTCCGATATCTCTGGGGGTTGCCACAGAGAAAAGGGAGTCAACTTAATTCTCCAAAGCACTTGAAGGGAGGACAAGAAGCAATGGATGGAAACCAGTCAAGGAAAGAACCAACCTAGAACTGAGGAGAAACTTTATGACAGAATAATAAATCAGTAGAATGACTTGCCTCCAGAAGTTGTGGATGCTTCCAACACTGGAGGTTTTTAAGAAACAATTGGACAACCCACTTGTCTGAAATGGTATAGGGCAGTGATGGCTAACTTTGTCGGGACTGAGTGCCCAAAGCGCGTGTGCCCAAATCCCCAAAATGCCATGCATGCGTGGCCCCGGCGCATATGCCACCCTCATGCATGTGTGCCCCATGCATGTGCCATGCCCCCCAGCGCACATGCCCCATGCATGTGCGTGTGCCCCCCCCCCGAAGGCAGAGACCCGAAGGCCAGCTGGCCGGCGGGAGACATACACACATGTGCAGTGGAGCTGAACTGGGGTGACAGCTCGCATGCCATCAGAGAAGGCGCAGCGTGCCAGCTCTGGCACGTATGCCATAGGTTCGAGTATAGGATTTCCTGCTTAAGCAGGAAGTTGGACTAAAAGATATCCATGGTCGCTTCCTATTCTGTTATTCTGGCAGGCTCAAAACCCCTTCACTGGGCTGGCCCAACACAAGGTGGGGGGCAAGGCTAACGAAATGTGTCCTAATTCATACTCAAGATTAATTCTCTCTATGCACTGAGCATTCCCAGCTGCTTCAATGAAGCATTCAAACAGATAAGGAGCATGACTGCGAGAATAAGACATTCATACCACACCCCAAGTACCAGGACCAGGCTGGGACCATGGATAGTGATATCTTGTGGGGGCGGGTTTGCTAACTCAGTGGTCTTCCTGTTCTATTCAGGGATTGAGGATTTCTCTGGCATCTGCATATTGCCGCAAATGGTACGTGTAACTCACTTAATCAGAAATGGCCACTGAGATAAAGTAACCTTGTTGGTTTTTTTGTTCTTAGTTGCGAAGCTGTTTCCGACCCACCGCAACCCCATGGATAATGTTCCTCCAGACTTTCCTGTCCTCTACCATCCCCCAGAGACCATTTAAGCTCATGCCGACAGCTTCAGTGACTCCATCCAACCACCTCATTCTCTGCCGTCCCTTTCTTCTTTTTTGCCCTCCATCGTTCCCAGCATTAGGCTCTTCTCCAGGGAGTCCTTCCTTCTCATTAGGTGGCCAAAGTACTTGCGTTTCATCTTCAGGATCTGGCCTTCTAAAGAGCAGTCAGGGTTGATCTATTAGAGTAATATAAACCCATCTATGGATGATGCAAGGAAGGACGCAGTAGCTCAGTGGCTAAGACGCTGAGCTTGTCGACCAAAAAGTCGTCAGTTCAGCGGTTCAAATCCCTAGTGCCGCATAACGGGGTGAGCTCTTGTTACTTGTCCCACCTTCTGCCAACCTAGCAGTTCGAAAGCACGTAAAAAATGCAAGTAGAAAAAATAGGGACCACCTTTGGTGGGAAGGTAAAAGCGTTCTGTGCACCTTTGGTGTTTAGTCATGCCGGCCGCATGACCACGGAGACGTCTTCAGACAGCGCTGGCTCTTCGGCTTTGAAACAGAGATGAGCATCACCCCCTAGAATCAGGAATGACTAGCACATGTGTGCAAGGGGAACCTTTACCTTTACCTTTTATGGATGATGCAACTCCTCTGCCCTCTATCTCTACAACCTCTCTACATCCTGCTTTGAGGGTAGAGTAACAACCATCTTCATCTTAATTCTGGTTTTCTTTCTTGAGACTGTAAGGCACTTTCTCTCGTCATATTAAAGTTCAGAACCATCTGTAAGTGTTGATTTGAATCTAAAGAAAAACTGGTCTCCAAAATTAATATAAGCATTCACTTGAATGAGGGCACCCCCAGAGAAACCTCAGATCTCTTCATAAGCCTGTGTAGTTTATGGAGATATCACCAAGTCTCCAAAATTGAAAATCTCCGGTTTAAACACTACATTCCCACAAATGCTCATTGTTTCTCTGGTGTGTATATGCTGGCCAGGGAAATGCAAGTTTTGAAGTAGCCTTCAGCTCTTCTCAAGTACTGCAAGCAACCTTCAAGTGATTCTTGGAACTTACAAAGTGAGCTCCGCATCTCTGCGTTAAATCTAAGATTTAAGCAAGAATCGGGCTGTGTTATTCACCGTTGCAGTATTTTATCCCTTGACAGGCGTCTCCTTTGAGCTTTCACATCTGCATTAGCACATTTTAATGAGGATATGTAACAGAAAGAGGTTAAGAAAAAACCTTTCCCCCCAAAATTGTCACTCCTCAACTTAATGTCTTTTTATCAGATTACAAGGAAGAACTTTCAAAGCTCTCCTTGAGATGCCAACACAAGCATTTGGGGATCTTGGTTTTGTTTTACAATGCCAGGTTTAGGTATTTTGGTGTCACCGAATATTGGTGGTGCCTTCTCATTGCCAGCAAATCATACTTTATGTTGAGAACTACACGTAGTCTTCAACTTACGACCACAAATGGAGACTGGTCATCTGAGGGTCATTCAGTTCTCTTCCAAATGGAGGATATATCTTCCCTCATCACTTTAGATCACTTGTGTTTGGGCAAAGCTGGTTGCCTGACTCATAGCCACTCAGGACAAGTGCCAATGATTTCATGTGAATCACAACAGCATCACACTGCTGAACAAAACTCCGCATTGGTGATAGGAAGGGCATCTGGCCATTAAACATAGTGCTAGCTCCATTCAGGTGCCCAGAATCCACCCCACAAGCATTATGGGGTTGTAGGAGGTTGGCACCCACCCCTTTCCTAGAAGAATGAAATATTTTGGGAAATATTAAAAAGGCAGAATATTATGTTTCCCTGGATGAGAAATAGAGAAGCATGTTTTACAGACAAAGCAGCTCCCACCTTCCTGCCCCCCATCCTTTGTTAATGGGCCAGAGGCAGAAACCCAATCCTTTGTCAAAGGACCATAATCTGCAAAACAAGGGGGGGGGGGCATCTAACAACCGAAACTCACATGTGACCTAGAAAGCATGTGACCTGGGAAGCACATGTGACCATCAGCCAGCAAGGCTAGCTAAGACCCCCACCCCCTGGGAGTCTGACAACCAATCTGGATACTCTTTCGGGGCCTTAAAGAGCCTTGATAGCACAGGGGTTTAGTGCACCCTGTTATTAACACAGCTGCCTGCAATTTCTGCTGGTTCGAATCTCTCCAAGGCTCAAGGTTGACTCAGCCTTCCATCCTTTCTAAGGTAGGTGAAATGAGGACCCAGTTTGTGGGGGCAATAAGCTGACTTTGTATAAAATATACAAAAGAATGAAGGCTATTGCTTAGCGCATTGTAAGCCGCCCTGAGTCTCCGGAGAAGGGCGGCATATAAATCAAATTAAAAAAAAAAAATGCAAAGCCAGAGAGAGCATAAAAACCCGAGGATTTACTGTATCTGCCCTTTTTTCTGTTCAGGAACTCAAGCCATGTGATCCTGTCCACCATTAAACCATCTTTCCAAGCAGTCTCCATGTTTCCAGTGTCTTTTTCCCCACTTGGAGCAGAACCCAGAAGGATATTTCTTCCTACAGGGTCGTTAAAAGAAGATGACAACAGCATCATACTAATGATACAGATTCTGTAATGTGCCTCACTGGTACATGGAGGTCATTAAGGTACTACCTTGGGGCAAGGTAAAAACGAGTAAAAACTCAACCTAAAATAGGTATGACAATAAATAATTTCATCTGAAGCTCCTAGCCAAAGGTGGTCAACAGAGGAATCTCTGGCAGGATGGTAGCTTACGGGGAAGGGATTTAACTTTTTCCTTCTAATCATGATCTGGCTAAAAAACATTCCCTTCAGTCTGCTGTCGATCTCATAAAAGGAGCTTTGGCCAACAGCAAAATGTGTGCCTGCTAAATGAGACTGCCATTATACAAAGTTGTTTACAAAATAAAAAGAAGATGATCCAGCCTAGAACTGAGGAGAAATTTCCCGACAGTGAAAACAATTAATCAGTGGGGTGGGCTTGCCTCTGGAAGTGGTAGTTGATCTATGACTGGAGGCTTTTAAGAAGAGATTGGGCACCCATTGGTTCAGAATAGTATAGGGTCTCCTCAGTGGTGAAATCCAAATTTTTTTTACTACTGGTTCTGTGGGTGTGGCTTGGTGGGCGTGGCAGGGGAAGGATACTGCAAAATCTCCATTCTCACCTCACTCCAGGAGAAGGATACTGAAAAATCACCATTCCCTCCCCACTCCTGGGGGAAGGTTTTTGCAAAATCTCCCATTCCCACCCCACTCTGGGACCAGCCAGAGGTGGCATTTGCCGGTTCTCCGAACTACTCAAAATTTCCGCTACAGGTTCTCCAGAACCTGCTGGATTTCACCCCTGGGTCTCCTGCTTCAGCAGGGGATAGACTAGAGGACCTCCAAGGTCCCTTCCAACTCTGTTATTCTGTATCAGCTTGAAATTTAAAGCTTTACATAGATTTTCATACATAAAGCAACACTAATACAAACAGTGCCATTTTTCTCCTCAGAAAAGACACTTCAAGTCAAGGCTTTAGTTTGGACTGCCATAACTAAATATTTTTGTTGTTGTTCTTTCTTTAATAGACTATGGTGTATATATATATCTATATATAGATAGAGATAGATAGAGATAGAGATATAGAGATAAGAGATATAGAGATGATAGAGATAGAGATAGATAGAGATAGAGATAGAGATAGAGATAGATAGATAGATAGATAGATAGATAGATAGATAGATAGATAGAGATAGAGATGATAGAGATAGAGAGATATATAGATAAGAGATAGATAGATAGAGAGAGATGATAGAGATAGAGATATATAGATAAAAGATAGAGAGAGAGAGAGAGAGAGAGATGATAGAGATAGAGATATATAGATAAGAGATAGATAGATAGATAGATAGATAGATAGATAGATAGATACAGAGAGAGAGAGAGAGAGAGAGAGAGAGAGAGAGAGAGAGAGAGATATGATAGAGATAGAGATGGGATAGAGATAGAGAGAGGGGGGATCTAGATATAGAATATATATATACAGGAGTGGTATTCACTTACTTTCCCTACCAGTTCGTAAATGCGAGCACGTGCATGTGCCCGGCATTCCGTGCATGTGCTTTGCTGGCACGCGCACCTTCCTGCATGCACCTGGCCTCAAAAACATGCCTAAATAGGATGGCATAGAGCCGGGGTGGGGGTACGGGCCCACCTGTGATTTCTGCTACCAGTTCAGGTGAACCGGTCTGAACCAGCTGAATATCACCTCTCTCTCTCTCTCTCTCTCTGTGTGTGTGTGTGTGTGTGTGTATGTATATACATCAAGATATTGAGATATTGAGAGGGGGGGCTCTTTTGAGTATTTTCCCTATCCTTGATAAATTCTACCCAAATATTCTTTAGCAGTTTAAAAATAGAAACATAACCAGACACCACTACGGTGGGGTTGATTAAAAATCATTCTGTGTCTCCGTAAAATTCCTGAGAATGAAACAGCTCAACAGCTAGCTATATTTCACTGAATTCCATTTCTTTCTTTCTTTCTTTTCACCGCCAAATTGTTATTTCAATAGGAAAGGTTTAGTTTTCTGTAAGAGAGGGGAGTTTTTGAAACAACCAAATTAGGCTATTTGTTTCCCCAGCGTCAAAGAGTATCTTGCACAATCGTCTCTCTCTCTCTCTCTCTTGAACCAGAGAGGTTATATACAGCTGGATGCCTCTACGAAAGCTCATTTATACAATCTAGCATGCAAACAACAGATTTCGCCACTGCAAAATGGGAAAACAACGTTCCTAGCAGTTCAACGTAAACTACAAAAGCTCAACTCAACATTCCTTGTAAATGTCTGCACACACTTTGTAGTGATTGTTGGAAGATTGACCGTTCTATGCAACTCATTAGAGCAAAATGCCTCATGCCATGCAAAACAAGCTGAACCATTATGCATTCCCTTTCCCAGGGGTGCTACTCAGCAGGTTCTGGAGAACCGGTAGCGGAAATTTTGAGTAGTTCGGAGAACCGGCAAATACCACCTCTGGCTGGCCCCAGAGTGGGGTGGGAATGGAGATTTTGCAATACCCTTCCCCCAGGAGTGGGGAGGGAATGGGGATTTTGCAGGGTCCTTTCCCTGGAGTGGGGCGGGAATGGGGATTTTGCAGGATCCTTCTCCTGCCATGTGCCAAGCCACATCTCGCCCACCGAGCCACGCCCACAGAACCGGTAGTAAAAAAAAAATTGAATTCCACCACTGCCCTTTTCCCTTATATTTGATTCCCTTTTATTTATTGATTTGTTCGTTTCTCAAACGCGTATGCTGCTGAGAATTAATTTAATTCCTTATTTTTGAATGCTTACTCAGATCACGGCAAACATCTGCCAAGTTTATAATTTATTTGTATCCTGCTTTTATTATTATTTTTTTACAAATAACTCAAGGCAGCAAACACCAATGTACTTGCCTCCTCCTATTTTACTTTGAAGTAGATTGTAATGAGAGAGAACGAGTGGTCCAAAGTTACCCAGCTGGCTTTCATAGCTAAGGCAGGATTTGAACTCTTAGTCTCCTGCTTTCTAGTCTGGGGCCTTAACCACCACTTAACCACTCTAATAACGCAGGCAAAGACTTTAGTACCTAATCCTAATCCCATTATACAGCATGACCAATACATCTCGAATGATATGTTGAAAAAGCAGTGCAATATTTACACTACGTTTTAACATCCAAGGATTTTTAGATATTAAAATGTAGTGCAAATTTGGCAGTTTCCCATTCTGTGTTTGTTTTTCACGGTTTAAGTCAAAAAAAAAAAACACAACAACAACAACTATAGAAATTTGTCTTTTGGCTTAGTTGATGCGGTTTCTGGTTTATCTTGTAGGGATGTATTCAACAAACTATAATTAAGAAAGCTACTTTAAGAAAGAGCCTTGGTGGTGCAGCGGATTAAAGTGCTGTTAAGTAGCACTTAGCTACCAGCTGCCTGCAATTACTGCGAGTTCAAATCTCACCAGGCTCAAGATTGACTCAGCCTTCCATCCTTCCGAGGTAGGTAAAATGAGGACCCGGATTGTGGGGGCAATAAACTGACTTTGTATAAAAAAAAGAACACCGCTTGGGGGCGGGTCGAAAGCTCTACTAAGCAGGTATATACAAAAGTATGATGGCTATTGCTTAACGCATTGTAAGCCGCCCTGAGTCTCCGGAGTAGGGCGGCATATAAATCGAACCAATAAATAAATAAATAAAAATAAATAAATAAATAAATACTTTGCATCTATGGCACTAACTGGACCCGGGATTAGAACCTGGGAGACCAGGAGTTCTAATCCAGCCTTAAGCACAGAGGTTAGCTCCATAATTTTCTCTTGGTTCTAGAAAGAAGATAATGACAAACCACTTCCAAAAAAAAAAAAAAAAAAATTGCTGCCAAGAAAATGGCAGGGATTTGGCCATATCGTCACCAGGAATCAGGATGGATTTGAAGACCAGCACCAAAAAGCTTTTTTTTTAAAAAAAAATAATAATAAAAAAGTTCTCAAAGAAGGAGTTAATGGCAAACCGCTTCGGAAAAGCCTTCCTAAGAAAATCTCCAGAAATTGTGCAGACAGTCGGCAAGAATTAAAAAAAAAACTGACTTGACACAATTCTCAATGGCATAAAACAAATTTTCTTACCTAAACAATGTAAGAACCCAGCTGGTTGCACAGATTTCTGCCAACTGAGCCTGTAGTTCTTGATTTGGTGGAATGTATGTATGTATGTATTATGTATGTGTGTATGTATGTATGTATGTACACACACACACATACACATACACACACACACACACACAAAAGAGAGAGAAAGAGAGGGAGGGAGGGAGGGAGAGAGAGAAGTGACGCAGTGGTTAGAATGCAGTACTGCAGGCTAACTCATTGCTCTCTCCAGGAGTTCGATCCTGACCGGCTCAAGGTTGACTCAGCCTTCCATCCTTCTGAGGTGGGTAAAATGAGGACCCAGATTGTTGGGGGCAATAGGCTGACTCTGCAAACTGCTTAGAGAGGGCTGTAAAGCACTGCGAAGCGGTATATAAGTCTAAGTGCTAAGTGCTATGTACGTCTAACCAAAGGAAACTGCGTTTTTGAAGTTGTGTTTTAATCATATTCTCCTTTCAGGCGAAGGCTAGCCCGTTTCACAATGATAAATGCATATTGTCATAATCCCTCATTCTCCCTACATCCTGGTGCCCTCACAGCACTGACTCTTGTAGAACAGGACTGCAATCACAAAGTTCAAAATTAATAGCTGTGAAATCTCGAGCATTCATAAGCATGTGTTTTTATCGCTTCTGTGCAGCGTAGACTGGGTGCTCTTGTTATTTATTATTTGTGACAGTCAACTCTTCCCCACATCATTTGCGCTGGGTGGGAAAAGCATTGTTTACACGTAGCCAAGAGGATGCAGATTCTTTCCTCTAATGAGACCGGACTTTCTTTCTTCAGCGGATGTGTGGATTTCAACTCCAGAATCCCAAATACATCATGAATTCTCTGAAGTGAAGACAACAGACCTGGAAAATATCCCCAGATTAGACAAGAATGGACTGAGGACTCCTATCTTCTACAAGAGTCCATTCTTCTCTATTTTGGATTTCCTCCAAATCAGTTGCTTTCACTTCTGAGAACCAACCAGCACTGATATAACAATAACAGAGTTGGAAGGGAGCTTGGAGGTCTTCTAATCTAACCCCCTGCTGATGTTACCTGCTAATGCTACCTAGTTTGGGTAATGTAGGACCCAGTTTGTGGGGGCAATAAGCTGACTTTGTATAAATATACAAAAGTATGAAGGCTATTGCTTAACGCATTGTAAGCCGCCCTGAGTCTCCGGAGAAGGGCGGCATATAAATCAAATTTAAAAAATAATAATAATGAAACATCTGCCAGAAAACAACCAAATTCAGAGACCAAGACCTTATTTCAAGCCTGAGCTACAACTATTTTTCTCCATCGTTACGCTTATTATTAGTTGTATTGGTTGGCTGATATGGATGGGCTGAAGAAAGACATGATGGCTAACCTTTTTGCCGTTGTGTGCCAAAAGCCGGGGGAGTGTGTGGGGGGGTGGTCAGGCACGCACATGCCCATATCCATACTTCAATTCCTCCACATGCCCCACCCCCACATATGAGCACTCAACCCCCTCGCGCGACTCCCACTTTTGGCACACAACGGGTAAAAGGTTATTGGTGGGCCTGATAGGCCTGTTTTTTGCCCTCCCCAGGCTCCAGAGACTTTCTTGGAGGCTGGGGAGGGTGAAAACAGCCTTCCCCACCCCTTGGAGGCCCATCTGGGCCCACTTCCCAACTTCTGGTGGGCCCAGAAGGCTCGAAAACCAGCTGGCTGGTTCACACATGCATGCTGGAACTGAGCTAGGCCAACACTCGCATGCCCACAGATATAGCTCTGCGTACCACCTGTGGCATGAGTGCCATAGGTTCGCCATCACGGACATAGGAGATGTCATTTGTTCATCTGATCAAGTACTGAGACTAGTGGGACAAGCAGAAGAGCTAAAAAGGCAAACACAATAAGCAAAACCGTGTAAGAAATTGTGAAATAGGAGGTTTGGAAAAACTAGAAGGAAACATAAGTTAGGAAAGAGAATGTCTGAAAATGACTGCAAAAATCTAGATGACCACTAGATGGCAGTAAAATGCATTGTTTTCTATAGCTCTTTCCAGCCATCTAGTGGTGGCTCCAATTTCTGCAGCTCAGATAGAGTAATTTCTAACTCAATCTTTATAGGTAGATTTGTAATAACTTGTGAAATATTGCCTACAAATTTTTAATGTTGATTCCTTCCCCCACTACCCTTTTCATCGATACAGAGCCCTCCATCTAAGTTGTGACTAAAATTACCAGAATCCCCAAACAGGAAGATTAATGCTTGCATTTGCTAGCAATTTTGTGATCTTTAATGCCAAAACTTGGAAAGGTGGTTCAAATCATCATCATCAACTTCTTTTAATGACCCCATAATTCCTTGTGGGATGGAGTCTGGGCAACTGAATGGAGCTGAGTATTTACTGGCCGGATGCCCTTCCTGTCACCAATGCTGAGTTTTTTTTTTCCAGCAGATATAGTCCAGTGGTGAAATCCAATTTTTTTTACTGCCGGTTCTGTGGGCATGGCTTGGTGGGCATGGCAGGGGAAGGATATTGCAAAATCCCTATTCCCTCCCCACTCCTAGGGGAAGGATATTTCAAAATCTCCATTCCCACCCTACTCTGGGACCAGCCAGAGGTGGTATTTGCCGGTTCTCCTAATTACTCAAAATTTCCGCTACCAGTTCTCCAAAACCTGTCAGAACCTGCTGGATTTCACCCTGATATAGTCTCAGTGTGCCCAGAGAGAAAAATATCTGCCTCTACCTAGGATCGAACTCACAGCCTCCTGAGTGTGAGATGAGAGCTCCAGGAAAGGTGGTTCAAATAGTGGAAAATCTCTAGACTGGTTCATTATCCCGACCATGCAGCCAAGATGGAACTCCAAAGAGGTACTGCTCTCCTACTGCACTTCTTCTCCGTTAATTTCTGCCTGTCACAGTCCTTTCTTGTCGAAAACCCCAATGCCAAACACATTGCAATACGTAGTTGGTTTAACCAGATCCTTTGGGAAATGATTCTAATTAGAGGAACGTCAATTGCAGTCCCCAAACAACACTGGTGGCTGACTTTACTACTGGAAATACTGTATACAAAACCTTCCTTTCCGAAAAGTCTTTTAAGAGCTTGCTTTACAATCCACAAATGCAGAAGAGAATTTATGTCTCTGCCTCAAAGGCCTTGCTATCTAATTTAAAAGAACACACAGTAATAAACTGTAGCAAAACTCCCCAAAAAACGAGAGAAAACAATAAAAGTGGAATAACTGTTATTTATACACATATCGTCCTAAGAGCATTGTGTGTAAACAGTTTGTTGGTTATGTTTACTTTTAATTATTGGTTACCAAATTATTTATCACTTTGAGTGATATCCTCTGAAGTTTCCCCTTAAAATTGTAATTACCTATTAGCATTTTGTTTTCCATAGCTTTTGATGTCTATAGGCCAGAGCTGTAAACATCCATAAACACATCAACACGGAAATAGGGTGTATATCTGACACGGGCCTTTTACTCATGGAGAGGAGAGGAGAGGAGAAAAGAGAGTAGGTGAGAAGGGGAGACAAGGGAAGGGAAGAGAGGAGAATATAGAAGAAGAGGAGAGGAGAATATATTAGGGGAGAAGAGGAGAGGAGAGGAGAGGAGAGGAGAGGAGAGGAGAGGAGAAGAGAAGAGAAGAGAAGAGAAGAGAAGAGAGGAGAGGAGAGGAGAGGAGAGGAGAGGAGAGGAGAGGAGAGGAGAGGAGAGGAGAGGAGAAGAGAAGAGAGTAGGTGAGAAGAGAAGGGGAGGGGAGGGAAGAGAATATAGAAGAAGAGGAGAGGAGAATATGTTAGGGGAGAAGAGGAGAGGAGAGGAGAGGAGAGGAGAGGAGAGGAGAGGAGAGGAGAGAAGAGAAGAGAAGAGAAGAGAAGAGAAGAGAAGAGAAGAGAAGAGAAGAGAAGAGAAGAGAAGAGAAGGGGAGGGGAGGGGAGGGAAGAGAATATAGAAGAAGAGGAGAGGAGAATATGTTAGGGGAGAAGAGGAGAGGAGAGGAGAGGAGAGGAGAGGAGAGGAGAAGAGATGACAAAAGGGAAGGGAAGGGAAGGGAAGGGAAAGGAAGGGAATGTTTATTGTCATTAAAAAATGAAATTCTGATGCCCGCTATCAAAATAAAATAAGCTGAAATATTGAAAGTCTACCCAAGCTAACAGCACTATCCAGGCCGGAATGCTTTAACCAAGTTTCCATTGCAATGATGATCCAGCAGTTTCTCACCCGCTGGTTTGCTATTAACTCTAGCTTCACGTAAACCATTTTAGGTTCTAATTAGCAAACAAAATAGAGGATAGTGACGCTCTATATGGATTGGCCGTTAGCCTAGTGGTTGACTCTCCATGTTTGCCTCGTTTCCTCCTAACCATTTGTCTGAAGTGGTGTAGGGTTTCCTGCCTGAGCAGGGGGTTGGACTAGAAGACCTCCAAGGTCCCTTCCAACTACATATTATTCCATTCCATTCCTCTTTTGATCAAACCGTCTCCACCTCAAAAGACACTCAGCACCAGCGACAGACTTCCCTGCTTCACAGCCTCGTGTTCCCCGTTGCCTCTCCCACCCAAAACGTTATCGAGAAACATTTTAGAGATTGAAAGACCATCTTACACCCTCTGTGCAATCCACCGGACACTTTTGTCGGGGACACCTTTCAACTGGAGCAGTCCGAAGCAACATAGACTTGTCCAAAACCGCTTCCTCCAAAGTTCCTCCCTTGCTAAATATCACCAAATCCTATACAGACACTCTCAGTGTCCGTCCACAGTGTCTAATTGTTGTAGAGAAAACATTGTTTTCTCTGGAGCCTGGATAGCTCAACAGACAAAGGCACTGTAATTTAACACCAGCTGTCTGCAATTAAAGTAAGATCGAATCTCGCCAGGCTCAAGGTTGACTCAGCCTTCCATCCTTTCTAAGGTAGGTGAAATGAGGATCCAGTTTGTGGGGGCAATAAGCTGACTTTGTATAAATATACAAAAGTATGAAGGCTATTGCTTAACGCACTGTAAGCAGCCCTGAGTCTCCGGAGAAGGGCGGCATATAAATCAATTTTTTAAAAAAAAATGTATCTGCTGTATCAATCCCCACTACCATTTAGAGCTTTCAATAACACAGGACAATCACAACCGGAGTGGAATATTTGTGTATACCAGATGCTGGTTAAAGAGAAAAAACATTTGTAGCTCAAAAAATATATATAAAATACTACCAAGAGATTAATACCAAAAAATACAACATTTCATTAGCTGTATCTTTGCCTCTATGTCCTAGAATGGAATACAAAGCTATTTTTCAACCTTTATAGTCTCAAACTATAGGGACGCAGTGGCTCAGTATGTCGATCGAAAGGTCGACAGTTCAGCGGTTCGAGCCCCAAGCGCCGCGTAACGGGGTGAGCTCCCGTGACTTGTCCCAGCTTCTGCCAACCTAGCAGTTTGAAAGCACGTAAAAAATGCAAGTAGAAAAAATAGGGACCACCTTTGGTGGGAAGGTAACAGTGTTCCACGCGCCTTTGGTGTTTAGTCATGCCGGCCACATGACCACGGAGATGTCTTCGGACAGCGCTGGCTCTCCGGCTTTGAAACAGAGATGAGCACTGCCCCCTAGTGTCAGGAACGACTAGCACATATGCGCGAGGGAAACCTTTACCTTTAGTCTCGAACTGTTCTACTTTTAAGCCTGACACTCATAAATGTTTCTCTTCTGCACGTTCACACACAGTACAACATTTTGATAAACCAATAACCTAGATTTATCAAAACTTGGTTTAACAGGCTTCAGATACAACAGTCAAATCTTCCATCCAGAAATTACCAGAATGATAGACAATGCCCACTGCATCACCATGGTTTGGTGATCATAAATTGCCACAATTATGTAATTATGCAAAAAAAAAAACAAAAATACATTTGCAGAAATGTCCACCATTTTTAATTAGGGAAATGGCTTTGATTCCAAGAACATAAATTTGAATTTAACGGACATTCCACTTAAACAAAGCGCTTACCTGAAAGTCCATTAAATCAAGGCCTTACAGTAATATATAATAACTTTTCTACTGTAACGCTTTTAAATTGATTAAAAAGTCAAAAAAAATAAAATAAAAAAGAAAGGACCTGAGCTTTTTACCCAAGAGAAATGAAATTAGGTATTTCATGTAGGTATTTCATCACCGACATTGTTTTATATATGGGAAATGGAGAATGATAACATGTGACAACAATGGTAAAAAAAAAGCAAGGCTGCCATTTTGAAAGCAAACATTCTTTCTAATCCTACTTCATTCAATCATTTAAATGATTGGAACCAGAGGTGGTATTCAGCCGGTTCGAACCGGTTTGGGAGAACCGGTAATAGCGATCTGGGGGGGACGGCCACCACAGTGCTATGCCATCCTATTTAGCCACATTTTCAAGCTGTGCACATGCATGCAAGCAGCACGCGTGAGCAAAGCACATGCGTGCAAGGTGTGCACGCGAAACAAGCATGCGTGCACACTCACATTTTTGGTTCTGGGTGAATCGGTAGGTAAATTAAACGAATCCCACCTCTGATTAGAACCTTTATAGTTTGAATGCACATTGAATGTACGTTTTGAAAGGGATCACATCCTATTTACCTGGTTTACATTTTCCTGGGGGGGGGGGGAAGTGTATCGGAACTATAAAGCTATAACCTGACAAATGTCCTTCAGAATGTCAGAATGTACAGAAGGAAATAATATGGCAGTGGTCACCAACTGGTGTTCCATGGACCACTGGTGGTCCGTGAGAAAATTTTGGTGGTCTGCAGAAAAAATTATTTGCATTTTTTATATTGCACTAAATCAGGGGTCCTCAAACTACAGCCCCTGGGCTGGATACATACAATGAACTGTTGTGTTGCTGAAGAGAGTCTCCCACTTCGGGGTATTTTTGTGTGGGTTGGAGGAGGACAGAAATTCTGACTTGGGGTCTGCTTCAGCCTCCTGGTGCGGGGCTTTGGGGGAAGACTGGAGGGAAGTGCCACTGGTGGCAAAAAGCTGGAGGGCCTTGTTCCAGTGGGACTTCATCATGGCCTGGAACTGGCTGATCATCTCAACCCACTGAGCCTCCGGGGGCCGGTACCTGGCCTTGCACTCCTGCAGGTCTTCCCTCTGCTTGGAAAGCCTATGCTCGTAGTCCTCAGTGAGGTGCTTCTGCTGAGTCTCCTTCTTGGTCAGATCAAATTTGAACTGAGCCAGCTGTTTTGCCAACTCTTTCTTGTGGTGGCTGCTTAGCTCCAAAAACTGCTTCCTGTTGGAGCTCTAAGGAGCCTGGATGGACAGGCAAGGAGTGGTTGGGAGGGGAGGGGCGAGTAGAGGCCGGTGAGGTGCCCCTTGATGTGAGTGACATCAAGTTGGCCATGCCCACCCAATCACATAACCACCCAGCCGGTCATTAGGCCGATCATATTAGTGGTCTGCGGGATTTAAAATTATGAATTTGGTGGTCCCTGAGGTCCGAAAGGTTGGTGACTCCTGTTATATGGTATGCTCAAGAATATGGTTCCCAGACCATGAATCTGAGATCCAGAGCTCTAGAGTTTTAAAAAAAAGTCCTAAATTCAGCGCTGTAAATATCATTTTTGTAACTAAGCTCCCATCCTCTTGTTTTCCTTTTTTTTCCCCTTTCCCAGAAGTCTTCCAGAAAAAGAAATAATTGAGCTATAAAAATTGCCAATGGCTTCTTTCTCAGTAAAGACAGGTAGAAAATCCAGAATATTATGTAAAAAAAAAAAAAAACCACTTGGAAGATATCCTAGCTTAGATAAATAATCTACCTGCTATGATAGCTGAAATTCTAGACCACATACTTTGAGAATTAAGTTTGCTCCTACCCTGTTTCTCCTAAAATAAGACATCCCCTGATAATAAGCCCAATCGGGCTTTTGAGTGCATGCACTAAAATAAGCCCCCCCTGAAAATAAGCCCTCCCCAAAAATATTTAAACACAAGTGCAGCCAGTCCCCACCATTTCCTCTGGTTTCCTCCATGCACCCCAAAATAATAAAACCTCCCTGAAAATAAGGCCAAGCACTTATTTTGGGGTTCAAAAAAGTATAAGACAGGGCCTTATTTTCGGGAAAACATGGTATTTTGGGGGTTTTTTTTGAGAATGCAATAGTTCGATAGATTAGTATAAAACAAGGACAGAAGTTTGGCACATTTTACTGTATGTCCTATAAATAAAACTCCAGCAAAGCAAAGAACATTAAAATCATCCTCAGCAAGGATATACAATGAAAATAATCATCTCCCAAACGAGTTACACGAATATAAGTACGCATAGAACTCAAAATATTTACTAAAAGTGCACTGACTTAGTTTGCCAAATTTTATTTCGGTGGATATTCCAAATGTAATAAAGAGAAGCTGACACATTGTGGAAGGAGCAACTCAGCTTCCAGGCCACAGTCTAACCACTGTTACAAGGAAGCTTCAGGTAGGCTTACGAAGCTGCAGTGTCTGTTCTAGCAATGTTGGTTACGAAAACAGTGCAGTATGGTCATTGGTATTGAAATTGTTCCCTTGGCTTAATGACACGGCCAATTATGGGTTGAATTCAAAGTTTGACATAAAAGGGATTTGTGAGAAACAAATGAACGGTGATGGCGAACCTGAAGTGGTACATGGAGCCATGTTGCCTGGCACGCATAGCATTGGCCGCTCCTCTTTTGGGTTTCTGGCGCACATGCGCATGGACAATCAGCTGGCCTTCTTGCATGCGGCAGTACTAGAAACTGGAAGAGCTGGTCTTCCATTTTCCTGCGTGAGCATGCGTGCCGGCCAGCTGATCGTTGTGTGCATATGCGTGCCAGAAACTCGGAAGACTATCTGGCTGGCGCGCATGTGCGCACCAGAAACCAGAAGTTCATTTTCGGGCATGCCGCATGTGACCTGGGCCCTTCCTCTTCTGAGTTGCAGCTCAGAGAAGCACGCGCTCGCACGTGAGCTCCCTTTTCAGCACTCGACACCAAAAAGGTTCACCATCACTGTTCTAGAAGAAGAGACCATCCCTATTTGTTCTGGACACGCTTCCGATCCTCTGGAACCCATTTTTAGAAACAACGCTCTACAAGGAATAGCAATAGCAATCGCAGTTTGCTATTTACAGCTTTACAGCTCTCTCTAATCAGTTTACAGAGTCAGCCTATCGCCCCCAACCATCTGGGTCCTCATTTTACCAACCTCGGAAGGGTGGAAGGCTGAGTCAACCTTGAGCCTGGTGAGATTCGATCCGCCAAATTGCTGGCAGCCGGTGATCAGCAGAAATAGCCTGCAGTACTGTGCTCTAACCACTGCACCACTGTGGCTCTTAGGGAAGCACGTACTTCCCTCAAATGTGACCCCCATTTTATTTTCCCCAAACTCTATTTATTTATTTAATCTTGACAATGAAGGGGGGGGGAATTAAACTGGCTTGCATTTATGAGATAGACTGCCAGGATAGCATACATACATCCCAACTAATCATGGGGTTGACAGAAGATGGTTATCTAAATGGACTCCTTATTTTCCGGCAGAATAAGAGAGGTTCATCATACGAACTTGCAAAACAGCATATGTAGATCATCAGCGCATTTATTATTAAGACAGAGCGAGAGCAGAGATTTCTGTTGAGATCAGATTTCCCAGGGCAATGCACTTTTAAGTCCAATTAAAAATGCGTCAACTCAGAAAGCTCAAACTGCCCAAGGAGCTGCTGATCCAGTTCTACAGAGGAATTATTGAATCTGTCATCTGCATCTCTATAACTTTCTGGTTTGGTTCTGCAACCCAACAAGACAGACACAGACTTCAGAGGATAATTAGAACTGCAGAAAAAACAATGGCTACCAACCTGCCTTCCAGGTTGTATACTGGACGAGTATACTGAATGAGTCAAAAAGAGGGCTGAGAAAATATTTACAGACCCCTCACATCCTGGACATAAACTGTTTCAACTCCTACCCTCAAAATGACGCTATAGAGCACTGCACACCAGAACAACTAGACACAAGAACAGTTTTTTCCCGAACACCATCACTCTGCTAAACAAATAATTCCCTCAACACTGTCAAACTATTTACTAAGTCTGCACTACTATTAATCTTCTCATCGTTCCCACCACCCATCTCCTCCCACTTATGACTGCATGACTGTAACTTTGTTGCTTGAATCCTTACGATATTGATATTGTTTCCTGATTGCTTATTTGTACCCTATGACTATCATTAAGTGTTGTACTTTATGATTCTTGATGAACGTATCTTTTCTTTTATGTACACTGAGAGCGTATGCACCAAAGACAAATTCCTTGTGTGTCCAATCACACTTGGCCAATAAAAAATTCTATTCTATTCTATTCTATTCTATTCTATTCTATTCTATTCTATTCTATTCTATTCTATTCTATTCTATTCTATTCTATTCTATTCTACTCTACTCTACTCTACTCTACTCTACTCTACTCTACTCTACTCCATCCATCCCATCCCATCCCATCCCATCCCATCCTATCCCATCCTTCTATTCTACTCTACTCTACTCTACTCTACTCTACTCTACTCTACTCTACTCTACTCTACTCTACTCTACTCTACTCTATTAACTGTGGGCTGAAGGAACAAGTCTCAACTGCACCGCTAAGCCTAAATCTTGGTAAGATCGCCTACCAGGGGTCTCGGTGTCATGATATTTATTTAGTTCCAGGCAATTGGATTAGAAGCAACTGTAATAAAGGGGGAAAGGAAGGGGAAGGAGAGGAGTGGAAGGAGAGGAGGAAAGAAGAAAGTTGAAAAGAATAGAAGGGAGGGAAGGAAGGATAAGAGGGGAGAAGGAGAGGAATTGTTGTTGTGGAAGACGGGAGATATGGAATGGTAGAAGAGCAACTCCGAATGTACTTTAAAGTTTTAGGATGAAGAATGAACCAATATGGAAACCAAAAGATAATCTATGTGATAAGAATGGTTATTGTACGTTTATATATGTTTTATGAGAAATAAAAATAAAAAACTTTTATATATATAAAAAAGAAGCAATTGTAATAATACCAAAATTAATTAAAGCCCGGCTATGTTGCAGGTCCCATTTTACTCAAAGAATATTTGAAAAAAATTCAGAATTGGAAAGCAAAAGTTGTTACAGAGGATATGATTCTACAGTGTCATTGTTTTCCATTTAGCCGGAATCAAATGAAATTTGTGAATGGCAACAAAAAGCACTTTTGGTATCGTTAGTTTATCACCGTAAAACTACTACTACAAAACATACAGTCCCTTGTGAAAAGCCATTCAGATCTGAGGAATTATTTCAGAAATTCCAAAATCCATCTTAGGTACTGTAAGAGGCAAAGTTGTTGTTGTTTTTTTTAAATCCTTAGATATTTGCACCAATGGGAGATCATAACGTCTCATAAAACATAAAGCCTTTAAAAACTAGTTGATTAAAACAAGGAAATTTACAGCCTATCCTGGGGTAGGGGGTTCGCAGGGGTTCGGGAGAACCTCTAGCTAAGATACTGTGCAGTTCTGAGAACCCCCAAATCCCACTCCTGGCTGGCCCCGCCCACCCTGCCCCGCCCCTCCCAGGAGTCCCCACACAGTCTGTTTTGGATGCAGGTAAGTGCAGGGTGCGTGGGAAGGCTTGGGGAAAAAATGGGCCTACTAGAAGTTCAGGAAGGCTGGAAATGGACCCGTTTCCAGCCTCCAGAGGGCCTCTGGAACCTGGGGAGGCCATTTTCACCCTCCCGGAGACTCAAGGAAAGCCTCTGGAGCCCGGGGAGGGCAAAAATGCCCCCTCCGCTATGGTGCAGGAGGCCAACTAGGCCACGCCCACCCAGCAACCGGGCAGAGAACCCCTTGCTAAAATTTTTGAAGCCTACCCGTGAGATCCCCTTATATTTGCTAGCATTATTCACCAAGAAGATTACTGTTGAGTTGTAGGAGATCAGCTGCTTTATATAGTAGGTGCAAGACAAGTAAAAACTATGCTCTAAATATAGTACACAGTGTTCCTACAAAATACCTTGAGAAGCAATCAACTGTATTCATTTCCTTTAGAATAAATTTGCTGAAACCCAAAGAATTAAGCTAGCTCTAGCTTACTTTCATTTCGACGGATATTCGCAGGACTGGATCCCTGCGTTACATCTTAGCAAAAGCTGTCTAATATGGCATGTCAAATTTTGCTTCAAATAATATGATTACAGTTTTTACACAGCGTACACAGGAAAACCAACATAAACCAACAATCTAAAGAAATATTAAGGCATAAAAGGAGGATAGAGATAGAATTGTGACAAGGAAGGAGGGAAGGGAGGGAGGGAGGGGGGAAGGGAGGAAATGAATAGAGGGAGGGAGGGAAGGAAGGAGGAAGGAAGGAAATGAATAGATGGAGGGAGGGAGGGAGGGAGGGAGGTGGGAAGGAAGGAAGGAAGGAAGGAAGGAAGGAAGGAAGGAAGGAAGGAAGGAAGGAAGGAAGGAAGGAAGGAAGGAAGGAAAACACATAGCTAATAGTTAACTGGACAAAATTACTTCACTACCTCAAATCTTTGCCCTGGTTCTCACTGGCTCCTCCATCATAACCAAGGGGGGAAAAAAAGACTGCATAAGTGCTAGAATTTGAGAAATGACAATTTTCATGAAGCGCACAGGAAAATGAGGCTCCATAATTGTTCTCACATGACGCAGATCGGTTTCCTTAATAAAGCCAGGTCAGTATCGGGCACAGACAAAATGGGAAATTAGAAGGTTAAGTTCCAACTAGCCCTTCAGAGCAAGAGTTGACATCCTTCCACTAATAAACATATCTGCCACTATTAGCAATTTAAGCATAATATAATTATAGTTGGACTGGACTTGGGAGGGAAAAAAAATACATTTTCTTTTGCCTGCATTCTCAAGAATTGGGGGTGTCTCTTCTTACTTGCATGGATCTTTAAAAAGTACGATTAGAAAGAAGACCCCAAAAGGACAGATCTACAAAGACAGAACGAAAAGAACACCATAATTGGTGGGTTGGTAGAAGATTTTCAACCTTTCTTAAAGTGGACATCCGGAAAAATAAAGCTATAAGGAAATATTCTGTTGCTGGTGTCCCAAAATGCTTATTTTTCCCTTCCAAAGGGCAACTGGACTTCATCTTTCCTTGGAGACATTTTGCTCCTCATCCATTTCAGCAGTTCCAAGAAAGTTCCACACCCATCTCTACTATTCAGGTGACCCTGAGGACACAGATAAACCTCCAAGTCACCTCAACGAGTCTCCAAAAGAGTGATAACCACCAGATGACGGCAAGGAATATACATCCGACCATCCTCCATCATCCAGCCAGAACTGAAGAAGCTTCTTAGATGAGAAGCGAAATGTCTTCTCATCTAAGGTGGGTTTCACATAATTTTACCACGGGTTTGCCACACACCAAAAAATGTGTGAGCACACCAGGGGTGGGTTCTACTTACCTTTACTACTGGTTCGCAACGGGCTCGCAGAAGCTTTTGCGCGTGCGCAGATCGCTGTTGATGACATCCGGGGCGGTGGGCGGGGCCTCCCAACAGTTTTACTACCGGTTCTTGCGAACCGGTCTGAACCAGGGGCAACCCACCATTGGTGCACACCTTCTGTGTATATATATATATATATATGTATGTATCTTTTTTCTTTTTTCGTAGGCTTTTATGTGCATATTCTTTCTAGCCAGTTTACGTAGGTAAAACCTGGCTAGAAAGAATATGCATATATATATATATATATAAAATCAGATTTACATACCGCCCTTCTCCCGAAGGATTCAGGGCGGTGCCTATATATATAGAATTTGCTCCTGGAAGCACGAAGCCGAGAACACCAGCCTGAAGATGACAAATGAGACTTCGTCGAAACGTTGCCAAGACACTTCCAATTTTACGTGGGAGAAGACCCGAATAACCAAAGACCTACATACAAACACACGCAAAAACCTGAGAAAACAAATATATATATTGAAGTGATGTCCCGGTGCCTGGAGGCCGTACGGATCTGGATGGGGAGGAACAGGCTCAGGCTCAACCCATCCAAGACCGAGTGGCTGTGGTTTCCGACGTCCCGATATAGCCAGTTGACGCCATCACTGACTATTGGGGGCGAATCACTGGCCCCCACAGAGAGGGCTCGCAACTTGGGCGTCCTCCTGGATTCACGGCTGTCTTTAGAAGAGCACTTGACGGCCGTGACCGGGAGGATTTTTTATCAGGTCCGCCTGATTCGCCAGTTGCGTCCCTTTCTGGATCGGGACTCGTTACGCACAATCACTCATGCCCTCGTCACCTCCCGCCTGGACTATTGTAATGCTCTCTACATGGGGCTCCCCTTGAGGAGCACCCGGAGGCTCCAACTGGTGCAGAGTGTGGCCGCGCGGGTGGTAATGGGAGCGACATGGCGCTCCCATGTAACACCTCTCCTGCGCGAGCTGCACTGGCTCCCGGTGGTCTTCCGGGTGCGCTTCAAGGTTTTGGTTACCACCTTTAAAGCGCTCCATGGCTTAGGGCCTGGTTATTTACGGGACCGCCTACTACCACCAATAGCCTCCCACCGGCCAGTACGCTCTCATAGAGAGGGACTCCTCCGGGTGCCGTCAGCCAAACAGTGTCGACTGGCAGCGCCTAGGGGGAGAGCCTTCTCTGTGGGGGCACCTACCATCTGGAATGAGCTCCCCCCGGAGATACGGAGGATCCCGGATCTGTGCTCCTTCCGCCATGCTGTGAAGACCTTTTTATTCCATCAAGCGGGCTTGGCCTGATCTCTTCCCTTTTTAAATACGTAAATTTTAATCTGTTTTTAAATTATTGGGGCATTTTAATTTGTCTGGGCCAAATAATTTAATTTGATTTTATCGGGTTTTTAAATTTTGTGTATTTATGTATTTTATTGTTGGCTGTTCACCGCCCTGAGTCCTTCGGGAGTAGGGCGGTATACAAATCAAATAAACCTAAACCTAAACCTATATATATATATATATATATATTTGTTTTCTCATATATATATATATATATATATATATATATATATATATATATATATATATATATATATATATATATATATATATATATATATATATATATATATATATATATATATATATATATATATATATATGCGGTGGCTCAGAGGCTAAGACGCTGAGCTTGTCGATTGAAAGGTCAGCAGTTTGGAGGTTCGAATCCCTAGTGTTGCGTAACGGGGTGAGCTCCTGATACTTGTCCCAGCTTCTGCCAACCCAGCAGTTCAAAAGCACGTAAAAAATGCAAGTAGAAAAATAGGGACTACAAACTATTTTGGTGTGTATGTGTGTGTATACACACATATCCCAGGTTATTTTCATCAATTAGCATGTAAAATGTTTAGAGGGTTTTTTTTAAAGTAGCATCTGTTTATTTTTCAGAATAAAGACAAAATTGTCTCCGTGATTTTTAAGGATTCTCCTAGGCAGCATTATTCTCAGATCATGTGTCATCCTTGTGTTGTTTGCCTGTAAGATTTGTGGTACCCAAACTTTCTGCCAACTGGGGTCCAGTTAAAATGGGGGCACACATTCCAAATACTCTCCCTTAACAAGATTGCCACTGGGCAATGAAACCAAACTTTCTCATCCTGAGATTATCTTATACGTTACAAAAATGCAAGCTTAGACATACGTAGCTACCAGCTTTAGGCCTATAGTCATCAAAAGAAAAAAAAAATTGGGGTGTAATTATACTTTGAGTTTTGGTTTTGGCGTCAATGCTTAAACTAGCATTGGAGAAATTTCCTGAGCTATTAAGAAGTGGAACAGCTGGTCTCCCAGAATTATGGATGCTCCATCATTGGAGGCTTAAAAAAAAAAAGGTCAACTAACCTTCACACCAAGATGAGATGAAGACTTCACACCAAGATGAGATGAAGACTTCACACCAAGATGAGATGAAGACTTTTTTTTTTAAATTTGATTTATATGCTGCCCTTCTCCGGAGACTCAGGGCGGCTTACAATGCACTAAGCAATAGCCTTCATCCTTTTGTATATTTATACAAAGTCAGCTTATTGTCCCCACAACTGGGTCCTCAATTTACCTACCTTAGAAAGGATAGAAGGCTGAGTCAACCTTGAGCCTGGTGAGATTCGAACCTGCAGTAATTGCAGGCAGCTGGTCTTAATAACAGGGTGCTTTAGACCACTGTACTACCAAGGCTCCACACCAAGGTGAGATGAAGACTTCACACCAAGGTGAGATGAAGACTTCACACCAAGGTGAGATGAAGACTTCACACCAAGGTGAGATGAAGACTTGGGTAGGAAGTTGGACTACTAGAAGACCTCCAAAGTCCTTTCCAATGCTGTGATTCTATAACTAAGTTGTGACAATGATTTGTAGCAACGTCTCTAAAATATGCTAAACTACCATGCAGATTAGAGATTTGGTTTAGGATTGTGCGTAAATCCATCCTCTATAGATTGTAAATCAAAACTTCTATTTCACTATGCTGTATGCCGTATTCGTGTGCTAGCTAACTGTGGTTGTGATTTGCTGGTCAACGACAGAAAAACCTGACTATGGTTTATGAAATAAACTGTAGTTTATTTCATAAACCATAGTCAGGTTTTTCTGTCGTTGACCAGCAAATCACAACCACAGTTAGCTAGCACACGAATACAGCATACAGCATACAGAATATTGCATACAGCAATATTTCATAAACCAAATAAACTACAGTTCAGCGATTCTGTGTGAGCCTCCCTAATTAGGACTAGGTCTGGAGCCAACACAATGAGTCTGAAAATTGTATTTTCTCCCTTGTTATGTTTCCTGAAAAGGAAACCATTATGCTGATGAGGAAGCACCCATAACAAACCGCAAGGAAATCAAAATGATGACACCAGGGCAATGATACAACCCACAAATATGGCAATTACATCTTGCATCATGGGGCCTGGTGATGATCCCATGCAGGTGTTATCCCTTGACACCCTGCCTGCCTGCACAAGAGTTCATGGCTAATTACGCTGAAATGTGCCAAAAGGAAGGTGAATATGCCATATACATTGTGATTCATCATACCATCACACACATAATGACATAATTCGCACAATTTGTGTGACGAGTCCTGATTCGTGAAATATCAGTCTGCCGTACCCCAGATATACAATGGCCAATCTTTCATGTTTTACCTAGGGTGGTGCTAAATCCTTCAGCTAATACAGCGTTTAGGTGAAGTTTCCACAAATAAGAGCCTTGATAGTACAGTGGTCTAAGCACCCTGTTATTAAGACCAGCTGGCAGCAATTTACTGCTGGTTCGAATCTCTCCAAGGCTCAAGGTTGACTCAGCCTTCCATCCTTTCTAAGGTAGGTAAATTGAGGACCCAGTTTGTGGGGGCAATAAGCTGACTTTGTATAAATATACAAAAGGATGAAGGCTATTGCTTAACGCATTGTAAGCCGCCCTGAGTCTCCGGAGAAGGGCGGCATATAAATCAAATTAAAAAATAAATAAATATTTTTAATATATACCTGAATGAAGGATTAAATGTTAGGAGTTTAGCTTCAAGGTATTGGTTACCATCTTTAGAGCGCTCCATGTCTTAGGACCTGAGTATCTACGAGACCGCCTTCTGCCACCGGTAGCCTCCCACCGGCCAGTACGCTCCCACAGAGAGGGGCTCCTCAGGGTGCCATCGGTCAAACAATGTCGACTGGCGGCCCCCAGGGGGAGAGCCTTCTCTGTGGGGGCACCTGCCCTTTGGAACGAACTGCCCCCGGAGATACGAAGGATCCCGGATCTATGCACCTTCTGCCGTGCCCACAAAATTTTTCTATTCCAGCAAGCCGGGCTGGCATAGTTCTTTTAATTGTTTTTAATTCGTCTTTTAAAAAAGGTTTTTTTTTTAATTAAATATGGGCCAAATTTGTTTAATTTACTTTTAAATTGTTTTAAATTTTTATATTTTTATGATTTTATCTTTGGCTGTACACCGCCCTGAGTCCTTCGGGAGAAGGGCGATATATAAATTTAAATAAATGAAAAATGAAAAGGAGTAATCCTTGACTTGCAACCATTTCTACAGTGACCGTTGGAAGTTACAAAGGCACTGGTAAAAAGGTGACTTGTGACAGTTTTTCACGCAATCGTTGCAGAATCCCCATAGTCACATCAATGGTGGGTTGCCCCTGGTTCGCACCAGTTCTATCGAACCGGTAGTAAAACCAGTGGGAGGCTCCGCCCACCGACCCCAATGTTATCAGAACGCTTCTGCGCATGCACAGAAGAGCCTGCGCACGTGCGCAAGCAAAGCAACCACACACGCGGCCCCATTGCAAACCGGTAGTGAAGGTAAGTAGAACCCACCTCTGAGTCACATGATCAAAATTCGGAAACTTGACAACTGGCATGTATCTATGACAGTTGCAGCATCCCAGGGTCATGCAATCACCTTTTGAAACCTTCTGACAAACAATCTCCGGCAGATTCACTTAACAACCATGTTATTAACTCAACAATTGCAGTGATTGGCTAAACAACACTTAGACTTATATGCCACTTCACAGTGCTTTACAGCCTGCTCTGAGCAGTTTTATAGAGCCAGAATCTTGCCCCCAACAATCTGGGTCCTCGTTTTACAGACCTCGGAAGGATGGAAGGCTGAGTCAACTGTGAGCTGGTGAGACACGAACTGCCAAATTGCTGGCAGCCGGCAGCCAGCAAAAGTAGCCTGTCGTGCTGCATTCTAACCACTGTGCCACCACGGCCAGTGGTGGGATTCAAATAATTTAACAACCGGTTCTCTGCTCTAATGATTTCTTCCAATGACTAGTTCACCAAGCTGCTCAGAAAGTTAACAACTGGTTCTCCCAAAGTGGTGCGAACCGGCTGAATCCCACCACTGACCATGGCTCATACTATGGAAAGAAAGATCATAAAATGGAGGAAAACTCACTTAACAACTGTCTTGCTTAGCAAGAAAAATTGGGCGCTCAATTGTGTTTGTACGTCAAGGACTACCTGTATACAAACCCTACTGTTTGTCGACCTCTGGAAGTGCCAAGAATTAGTAGATAGCGCCACCTGTGTCAAAAAGAATGGCGGAGCTATCTGTCAGGACCTCCAGTGTCAGTGTGCTGTCCCACTCACTCACACTCAACACGTCAGTGGTGGTTTATGGAAAGTTTTATTTGTCTTCCCCCAGCAGTTCTTGTCATCTGGCCTTAGAGCTGCCCCAGCTGAAGCCAGCCACAAGCAAGTCCAGATTAATTCCCCATGCAATGGCCAATTAGACCATAACACAAAGAACAAGCTGCTCAAACAATAAGTCCAATAAACGAACATAAAGCCCCCAGACAAAACTTAAAAGTACATCCACTCAAGGGTTATAGAAGTTCAGAGTCTTGGGAAACACAAATGAGCACATGGCCACAACCCACCCACATGCATTGTTCCCAGCAATGGGAACAATGTTGTGCTAAATAGGTCCTGGTGCAGCTCATCAAGAGGAGCGGGGCCTTTTCCCGAGGAATCTTGCAGACCTCCATTTCTCTGCCCTGCGTGCGCTGAGATCTACCACAGCAAGCAGTTCCTCCCCTTCCTCTTCTCTGGCCTGCAAGCTGTCTCCAGCTGAAGCCTGTTCTGCTTGCAGTTCAGGGTCAGTAATTCCTGACGTGCCAGGAAAGATCTCGTTTTCCCTCGAGCCAGTCTCTGAGGAAGAGTCGGAGGTGTCATCCAAAGGAGACATCACAGTCAGCCTGGAGCCTTGCTGGGTTCCTGCCATCAAAGGAAGTCACTCGATCCACACTTGTGTATCGAATGGTGGATGGGGGAAGAACATCAGATCACGAAACCGGCTTGTACCAGGATCTTCAAGGCCATTTGCCCTGAGAATGGAATGTTACAAGTATCACACCTCAGAGTTTCTCAAAACATCTTACCGGCATCACATTGGATGGCCGGGGGATTGGTTATGGGGGTAGGGATTGTGAATTGGAAATAATAGCTTTGTAATTTGCATGGGAACACCAGATTCGGCCTGACTTTGCTGCAACCAGTTGCTTTCAGGAAAAGTTCCTTTGCTTCAACTACACGGAGTCACGAGTTCGATTTTCCTGAGAGAGCAAACTCGGACAGCCCTGACACTATCATACCTGCAAAAATATCTGGGAGGCCATTAGGTGGCGGGAACGAGATGTAGAAGACGACTCTCGACGCTTTGCCGCCATCTAATGGCGGCCTGAATTCTTGCGTCCCTGATGCGCTGTCCCAAAATAGAAGCTTCAATAAAGTAGCTTGTAATTCTATACAGATACATCGTTCTCTGATTGCCAGCTGTGCGAGCAAGCACATTCAAAGAGAAGACAGGAACAAGCTTTTGCGACGCTGGCTTGAAAGATCACAATAACAAAGCACAAAGGGCACCGCCAATGGGGTCATTGGAGTTTGTATGTCACCTTTAAGGAAAATTGTATGGTCAACAGAAGTTAAGCTGTCACTCAGAAGCCCATCTCTCAATATTCTCTCAACTGAAAAGAAGCTTCATGCTATTTTAAACAATAGCAAACCTTTATTTTATTTTATTTGCCTCCCCCTCATTCTTTCTGAGTTTTATTTTACTAGCAGGGATTATAATTAAGGGAAGATCTAGCGCGCTTCATTTCAGGTCTTTGCAAAATGCAATTTTTTTAAAAAAAACCACATTCTCTGAAATTCAATACAATAAGGGGACAATGGTGGTTTTCAACAGGCAACTTCTTTCCTTATTTCAGGTTTCACATTTTCAAAAGACAGTATGTGTGTGTGTGTGTGTGATTTCTCCAAAAGGGAAGCTCTTTATATATGAAAAATTGTATTGAGAACATTTGTGCTAAATTGTTAGGCTGCAAACTAGACTGCCAATGTCTAAAATGCAGATTGAAAGACAACCCGCTGATCTCATTAGGGGCATTATTAAAAGACAACCTTCTCCAATGTCCAGATACACTCCTACAGATTAAGCCACCTGAACTGTACTTGAATTTGCATCTTAAGATCTTGGAATCCGGTTAGCTTGAGAGTCGTTAAAACAATGAAGGAATTGAGTCATTCAATTACAGAGGGGATTCTTGGATGCATTTCAGAGGTGGGTTTCAGCAGGTTCTGACCAGTTCTGGAGAACTGGTAGAGGAAATTTTGAGTAGTTCGGAGAACCGGTAGTAAAAATTCTGACTGGCCCCACCCCCATCTATTCTCTGCCTCCCAAGTCCCAGCTGATTGGGAGGGAATCTGGCTTTTCCCCCTTGACTTGGCTTGTGAGAAGGTGTTGTGGCTCTGTTGCCTGAGCCTGGGCTATCGACAGATGCAGACTCTGAGAGTGAGGGAGAGGAGTTAACAAGGCCTCCCTCTCCAGGACCCTCCTCTCTGGCAATGCCTCCGGAGGACATGGAAGGCCAAACGATAGGCTCAGAGCCAAGCACGTCCCTGCAGCCACAGGTGGACAGTGATGAAGAAGATAAGTGCTGGCTGGATCCTCGGCAGAGGCGCAGGGAGAAGCGTGCGCAGCAGAGGGGAAGGCGTGCCAGAGATTAGCTGAGTCACTGGACCACACCCCACAGGGTATAAATGTGGGTGTGGTGGCCGGTTCAGTTTGTGACAAGCAAAAACTGGAAATAATCCATGATCTCTGCGTTACTGGACTTTGCCTGCTTTATCGGACTGCATTTGGATTAATCCTTGTATTGTTGAAACTCTGCCTGTTTTATCGGAATGCTTGCAGTCTAATCTTTGTTTTGTGGGAGTAAAGTCTGAATTGGCAGCTAGCCACTGAGTTGCTGCCAGCTTTATCTTCAAAGAGTTTTGTTGTGTGGCTTATTAACTCCGGGCCATCTGTGGGGGTGCGTGTGTGGTACGGGGACAGAACAGAAGGTTAGTCCTACACTTAGGCAAGAAAACCGAAAAGTACACATATAGACTGGGTGAAACCAGGCTTAGTAGCAGTAACTGTGGGAGGGATGTTAGAGTCTTAGTGGACAACCAGCTAAATATGAGCTAGCAGCGTGCAGCGGCAGCCAAAAAAGCCAATGCAATCCTAAACTGCATTAACAGAGGGATAGAGTCAAGATCCAGGGAGGTACTAATACCACTCTATAAAGCCTTAGCATGTTAAACACTGCAGTAATCAACTCAGTTAATTAACTATAAGGGGTTATATATTGTGGACCACTGCAAACTATGTCAAATGCATCAGTGGTGGATTCTGTGGGTATGGCTTGGTGGGCGTGGCTTGGTGGCAGGGTGGATAAAAATCAATGATTTAAAAAAAAAATCAAAAAAATCAGATTTTTTGATTTAAATCGGATTTTTTTATTTAAATCAGATTTTTTTGATTTTTATTGAATTTATTTTAATAAAAAACTTTCGGGGTAAAAATCTATCGTAAGATAGTTTTCTATTTAAGATACATAAATAATTTAGTTTATTCAGCATGAAATGGAGCTTAGTTATATAGCACAAGGCTGTATATTCTGCAGCACTGGGACTATCGGTGAGTCAACGGCGGGTCAAAGGAGTAGCAGAGATGACAGTTGCTCTTTAAAAATTATGATTTAAATCGAATTGATTTAAATCAAGTCTTTTTACTAGTGATTTAAATCATGATTTAAATCGACTCGATTTAAATCAAATCCACCCTGCTTGGTGGGCATGGCAGGGGAAGGATACTGTAAAATCTCCATTCCCACCCCACTCCAGGGAAAGGATACTGCAAAATCCCCATTCTCTTAACAACCACTCAACTGCTGTGACTCGCTTAATGACTGTGGCAAGAAAGGTCGAAAACGGGGCGGATCTCACTTAACAAAGGCCTCCGACGTAAATTAGGGGCTCCATTGTGGTCAGAAGTCGAAGACTATCTGTATCTTATTAATCACCGCTCTCTCTTTTTCTGGATTCTTTGATACAAGCCTGCTCAGAGAGAAACCTCGGCGAAGTGCAGTTGGTTTTCCTTTTAAGGGTTGACGGATGGCAGTGCTTCCAGCTGAATTGGCTGATTTACAATCCAGGGTGGGAAAAAAAAAACACCACCTCTTTCCTCTGAGCTACTGTAAGTTAGCAGAAGCATTATTAGATCAGCACCACGCCATATTAAAAGAGCAGTGCCAAAGCACATGGGAAATTCATTTTATTTCAGCGAAGGGCAAAATCCATTCTTGCATTGGAATGCTGTTAAATCTTCCAGCCGGCAAGATCAGCCCAGCTCTCTCTCTCTCCTAGGCCTGTGGAAATTATGTCAGCTCAATGATTGACACAGGGGGAAAGGGTCTTCCAAATAGAATTACCCTCTTCCAAGGAAAGAGGTTCTACCAGGGGTGAAATCCAGCAGGTTCTGACAGGTTCTGGAGAACCGGTAGCGGAAATTTTGAGTAGTTTGGAGAACCGGCAAATACCGCCTCTGGCTGGCCCCAGAGCGGGAAGGGAATGGAGATTTTGCAATTTCCTTCCCCCAGGAGTGGGGTGGGAATGGAGATTTTGCAGTATCCTTCCCCCAGGAGTGGGGAGGGAATAGAGATTTTGCAATATCCTTCCCCCAGGAATGGGGAGGGAATGGAGATTTTGCAATATCCTTCCCCCAGGAGTGGGGAGGGAATGGGGATTTTTGCAGTATCCTTCCCCCAGGAGTGGGGAGGGAATGGGGATTTTGCAATTTCCTTCCCCCAGGAGTGGGGAGCGAATGGGGATTTTTGCAGTATCCTTCCCCCAGGAGTGGGGAGGGAATAGAGATTTTGCAATATCCTTCCCCCAGGAGTGGGGTGGGAATGGAGATTTTGCAATATCCTTCCCCCAAGAGTGGGGAGGGAATGGGGATTTTTGCAGTATCCTTCCCCCAGGAGTGGGGTGGGAATGGAGATTTTGCAGTATCCTTCCCCCAGGAGTGGGGTGGGAATGGAGATTTTGCAGTATCCTTCCCCTGCCATGCCCACCAAGCCACGCCCAAGTCACATCATGCCCACCAAGCCAGTCGTAAAAAAAAAATTGGATTTCACCACTGGGTTCTACAAATCATGGAGGATACCACTGGGGATGCAAATGACCAGCTGTCTGTAAGGAGTATAAATCCTTCCATTCCCCACCATCCAGTCAGAGCTGAAGAAGCTTCTTGGAGAAGAAGTGAAACGTCTTCAAAAGAAAAAACAAGGAAGTCCAGTTGCCTCCTGAAAAAGCACCTTTGGGACAACCATGATTTGGAGAACTGAGAATCTCTACCGACCTTTTAGCTATACAATTTGGGATGAACATCCTTGGAATGGTGTGGGATTAGGAATTGGATTTCCAGAGGAAAAAACTTGCAGACTACAGGAACCAGAAGCACCACTCAAGTGACCCTGAGGACACAGATAAACCTTCAAATGCTTCAACGACCCTCTAAAAGGATGCAAACGTCCAGCTGTCTGCAAGGAGGATCAATCCTTCCATTCCCCACCATCCAGTCAGAGCTGAAGAAGCTTCTGGGATGAGAAGCGAAACGTCTTCAAAGAAAAACAAAGGAAGTCCAGTTGCCTCCTGAAAAAAAAAAAAGCACCTTTGGGACAATCCTGACCTGGATGACTAAGAACCTCCACAGACCACTGTTAATGGTCATGACTTCTGATCGGTGGGATGATTCCCATCCCCTTGAGATAGCAGGAGAAACTTGACATAAGACATTGCCCAGACATTTTGCAAAATGACAGAACGGGCATTCGCTTCGGAGCAGCTAGCGAAATGTGAAATCTGACGTCCATCGAGAGGCAGGTCTGAAAATGCGAAAAGAATCACACAGATCCATGCATATGTAGATGTTATCTGAGAAGCCCAAATTATGACAGGTCAACTTTGTGAAGTCCTACACTGGTGAAACTGGCGCGGGTGGTTATGGGAGCGACGTGGCGCTCCCATGTGACCCCCCTCCAGCTCGCGCAGGAGGTCTTCCGGGTGCACTTCAAGGTTTTGGTTACCACCTTTAGAGCACTCCATGGCATCGGACCGGGGTATTTACAAGACCATCTTCTGCTACCAATAGCCTCTCACCGACCAGTACGCTCCCATAGAGAGGGGCTCCTCAGGGTGCCGTCGGCCAAACAGTGTCAACTGGCGGCCCCCAGGGGGAGAGCCTTCTCTGTGGGGGCACCTACCATCTGGAACGAGCTCCCCCCAGAGATACGGAAGATCCCGGACCTGCGCACGTTTCGCTGTGCTCTCAAAACTTTTCTCTTTCAGCAAGCTGGCCTGGCCTAACTCCCATCTTTTAAATTTTAAATTTTTTAAGTCGTGATTTTATAAATTGGGTGTTTTAATCTGTGTTTCGGCCGAAATATTTAATAATTTTAAGGGATTTTTTAATATTTGTATTATCTGTATTTTATCTTGGCTGTTCACCGCCCTGAGTCCTTTGGGAGTAGGGCGGTATAGAAATTTGATTAATAAATAATAATAAATAAAAGCCAGGTGAAGAATTCCAGTCAATGCCAACAAACTCAGCCAAGGTTCATAGGTAAAGGTAAAGGTTCCCCTCGTATATATGTGCTAGTCGTTCCCGACTCTAGGGGGCGGTGCTCATCTCCGTTTCAAAACCGAAGAGCCAGCGCTGTCCAAAGACGTCTCCGTGGTCATGTGGCCGGCATGACTAAACACCAGAGGTGCACAGAACGCTGTTACCTTCCCACCAAAGGTGGTCCCTATTTTTCTACTTGCATTTTTTAATGTGCTGTCGAACTGCTAAATTGGCAGAAGCTGGGACTAGTAACGGGAGCTCACCCCGTTACGCGGCACTAGGGATTCGAACCGCTGAACTGCCGACCTTTCGATCGACATGCTCAGCATCTTAGCCACTGAGCCACAGTATCCCTAGGTTCATAGATGAGGCTTAATAACATTGGGGGGGGGGGTGCTCACTCTGTCTAGGGGGAATCTGCTGTATTGCTCAACTTGTATTCATTACAATATGAAATACATCCAAAAATTTAGCAGAACAATCAGAACCTTGCTTGATATCTGGTTCATATTTATGACGTTTTCAGTCTCCCGGGGCCAAGGGGATCCTATTTTATGAGCTTCCAACAAGCAAAGTCAACGGGGAAGCCAGATTCACTTAACAACCGTGTTACTAATTCAACAATCGCAGAGAGTTTCGCTTTGAAAATATTTACAGACCCCTCGTATCCTGGACATAAACTGTTTCAACTCCTACCCTCAAAACGACGCTATAGAGCACTGCACACCAGAACAACTAGACACAAGGACAGTTTTTTCCCCGAATGCCATCACTCTGCTAAACAAATAATTCCCTCAACACTGTCAAACTAGTTACTAAGTCTGAACTACTATTAATCTTCTCATCTTCTCATCGTTCCCATCACCCATCTCCTCCCACTTATGACTGCATGACTGTAACCTTGTTGCTGGTATCCTTATGATTTATATTAACTGTTTCCTAATATCATTTGATTGCTTATTGGTTCCCTATGACTATCATTAAATGTTGTACCTTATGATTCTTGATGAATGTCTCTTTTCTTTTATGTACACTGAGACCGTATGCACCAAGACAAATTCCTTGTGTGTCCAATCACACTTGGCCAATAAAGAATTCTATTCTATTCTATTCTATTCTATTCTATTCTATTCTATTCTATTCTATTCTATTCTATTCTATTCTATTCTACTCTACTCTACTCTACTCTATTCTATTCAACAAACATGGCAAGAAAAGTAAAACAGGACAAAAGTCACTGAAGGAATTTGTCACTTAGCAATTTTAATTTGTCACTTAGCAATTTTAAATTCCGGGCTCAGTTGTGGTCATAAGTCAAGGACTACCTGTATGGAGATCTTTGTTTGATACAGGTACTCCCCAATACTGAGTCCAAAATTTCAGACTGGTCATGAAACATCTGCAAGGAAAGGACCAAGCTCAGAGAGCATCAAGTACCCCGTGTATCCAAGAATAACCATTTCAATCTTCTTCTGAACGTTTGCCTTCCTGTTAAATAATTATTCTTTGGCCTATTCCTATTAAAGGGGGGAAAAAAATGGCACTTTAGGATCAGCCAGAAATGAGATTTACCGCAAACAATGCCAACTATAGCACTACTTGAGCTACATACACCATACAGCCTTTTCAGTGTGCCATTCTGCATTAAATCTACTATGCATTAAAAATTTCTCCCAAGAAAATTAGACAAGGTAGATATTACATCAAGTGAGAAAGGATCTGAATGTAATTTGCCATGCTTCTTATTCTTCTTATTCCTGCCTACCATATCTGCCTCAAAATGTTCCGTTCCTTGGAATAGGCTCTCTTTTTAACGCTGATATTAGCATCTATTAACATCGATAGTAGAACCTGATATTTATTGTTTGAATATAAGATTGCCACACGGATGGTAACAATGCTGCTATCTCAGAGTCTGGATCAGAATAAGTTTTATAGACTAAATTAATAATGTATCAAGAAACGTTTTAAGGGAAACTGAAATGGGAGGCTGGTGGGGGGGGAAGGCAGATTCCGCTGTTATAAAAAGACGGGTTTGGCAGCTCTGCAAACCTGCTCACATTGTCTCTGTGTATCAAGCCTTTTTTTTTTTCTAAACAGCAGAAACATCTGCATCATTCATAAAAGATAATAACTGGCTTGACAGCAGAGCCCTCCAAGCAGAAGATGATGCAATTCATAAAGTCCCACAATAGCGCAGGTGAACATCGCTTTCACGGAGAAGAGATTAAAAACTGGAGCCCCTCACCTACTCATCGGTATTTATTTGCAGAGGTAGCTGTGGCAAACGTGAGCCAGGCTGATGTGTAAATTAAAAAACTCCCAACGAGTGGAATTTCTTACACACAAACTCCTCCCCCCGCCCCCCAGATCATCTGCAGATCATCTCAACCAAGACAATGGAAGAAATCTCTTCCTTTAAAACAGGAGTCACCAAACTTGGCTGTTTTAAGACTTGTGGACTTCAACTCCCAGAATTCTTCAGCCAGCCATGCTGTCTTAAAATGGTCAAGCTTTGGAAAAAGCTCCCATTGTATATTTCTTCGGGTCACTGAATTCTAAACCCAAAGGGCAACCATATTGTGACGATCTGCAAAAAATAGGAATGGCAATAGCACTTAGACTTATATACCGCTTGACAGTGTTTTACACTGCTCTAAGCGGTTTACAAAGTCAACATATTTGCCCCCAACATTTTACCATCCTCATTTTATCGACCTCGGAAGGATTGGAAGGCTGAGTCAACCTTGAGCCGGTCAGGATCGAACTTCTGGCAGCCAGCAGAGTTAGCCTGCGATGCTGCGTTCTAACCACTGTGCCACCATGGGAAAGAAGGAAGGAAGGAAGGAAGGAAAGAAGGAAGGAAGGAAGGAAGGAAGGAAGGAAGGAAGGAAGGAAGGAAGGAAGGAAGGAAAAAAGAAAGGAAGGAAGGAGGGAAGGAAGGAAGGAAGGAAGGAAGGAAGGAAGGAAAAAAGAAAGGAAGGAAGAAAGAAAGGAAAGAAGGAAGGAAGGAAAAAAGAAAGAAAGGAAGGAAGGAAGGAAGGAAGGAAGGAAGGAAGGAAGGAAAAAAGAAAGAAAGAAAGGAAGGAAGGAAGGAAGGAAGGAAGGAAGGAAGGAAGGAAGGAAGGAAGGAAGGAAGGAAGGAAGGAAGGACTAGCAATAGCACTTATATACCTCTCCACAGTGCCTTCTCTAAGTGGTCTACAGAGTCAGCGTATTGCCCCCAACAATTTGGGTCCTCATTTTACCGACCTTGGAAGGATGGAAGGCTGAGTCAACCTTGAGCCTGGTGAGATTCGAACTGCCCAATTGCAGGCAGCCGGCAGGCAGCAGAAGTAGCCTGCAGTATAGCAATTTTTCTGCAGATGCTGAATTAGAGAGATACTTAACCCGCAAACATTACGGCAATCACAAGAAAAAAAAAAGAAAGACACCCAATAATTTCCTCCAAATTCTGAGAAACACAGTAGCGCACAAATGTAGTATTTAGTCCCAAAAGCTCCAGTTCCCTAGAAACCACATTTTCAAAGGCACTTGATTAGGATATCCTTAAAAAACTAATAATAAATAAATGCAGAAAGTTTTTTCAGGGAATGATGTAGATCCGTTAGGCTGAGTAAAGTAATAATAGGTAAAGCTAAAGGTTCCCCTCGCACATATGTGCTAGTCGTTCCCGACTCTAGGGGGCGGTGCTCATCTCCGTTTCAAAGCCAAAGAGCCAGCGCTGTCCGAAGACATCTCCGTGGTCATGAGGCCGGCATGACTCAATGCCAAAGGCGCACGGAACGCTGTTACCTTCCCACCAAAGATGGTCCCTATTTTTCTACTTGCATTTTTTACGTGCTTTCGAACTTCTAGGTTGGCAGAAGCTGGGACAAGTAATCGGAGCTCACTCCGTTACATGGCGCTAGGGATTCGAACCGCTGAACTGCCAACCTTTCGATCGACGAGCTCAGCGTCTTAGCCACTGCGCCACCGCGTCCCTTTATAGTGATAATAGTGAGATATTAATAACGATCATTTATTTCAACTGGTATGTTGCCAGCCTCACCTTCAAAGTGAAGTAATAGCTTGTCCTTAGTTAGCAGGTCTGAAGCCGTTCTTTTCAAGTCTCGATTTTTAAATTAGTAACCCTTAGACTTAAAATAGCGGTGGGGACTTCGGCAAAACCGTACACGCTTTTCCTGAGAGTAAGGCCTGCTAAGTCTATTAGGATCCCTTTCTGTGGAATTGTCCTTGTATAGCTTTCCCTATAAACGTTGCAATTTGGTGTGTAACACACAGCTTTGTTAGGTGTTTGTGTGTTTTGATGAAGCGAGGCGTTAAATTCTACAAAATTTTATCGCTTCCAGCGGGCAGTTTCATACTTTAACTTTCCAGACTTCAGTGGAAAACACGGGAAAGGAAATCTATATCTATATCTATATCTATATCTATATCATCTCTATCTAATCTCTATCTATCTATCTATCTATCTATCTATCTATCTATCTATCTATCTATCTATCTATCTATCTATCTATGCGTGCTCCATCTGGAATATCCCGTCAGGATTATTTCTCGGATTTCAGCAATCCTGAGGCATGAGTAACTTTACTTCAATGCAGGCCGACTGATGTAGCATCGCGGTAGACAACCAAGTAATTGGGAAGCTTTTGGGTTTCTTAATTTTGAAAAAGAAAAGTGGGGTATGTTTAGTCATGCACCGCTTCTTGGTAATTTAGCCCCTGTGTAAACCTGTTGCTCCTTCCTCACAACAATTTTGCTGATATTGAAAGGCATCAGTTACCGATTCTAATTACATTAATGAGCCTCATCCTCACTCGTTGTGTTTCGAATAAGGATTGGGGGTTTTTTCTTCCTTTTTTTTTTTTCAATCTCTCCAAAATTTTAACTTCCATGAGAAAAAAAGAAGGGAGGGAGGGAGGGAGTGGTAGGGAGGGAGAGAGGGAGAGAGAGGGAAGGAAGGAAGGAAGGGGAGGAGGAAAGGAGAGACAGAAGGAAGGAAGGGAGAGGGGTGAGGGAGGGAAGGAAGGGAGGGAGAGAGGAAGGAAGGAGGGAGGGAGGGAGGAGGGAAGGAAGGAGGGTGGGAGTGGTAGAGAGGAGGGAGAGAAGGGAAGAAGAAGGGAGGGAGAGAAGGAGGGAGGGAGAGAGGGAAGGAAGGAAGGGGAGGAGGAAAGGAGGGAGAGAAGGAAGGAAGGGAGAGGGGTGAGGGAGAGGAGGGAAGGAAGGGAGGGAGAAAGGAAGGAGGGAGGGAGGGAGGAGGGAAGGAAGGAGGGTGGGAGTGGTAGAGAGGAGGGACAGAAGGGAAGAAGGGAGGGAGAGAGGGAGGGAGGGAGAGAGGGAAGGAAGGAAGGAAGGGGAGGAGGAAAGGAGGGAGAGAAGGAAGGAAGGGAGAAGGGGAGGGAGAGGAGGGAAGGAAGGAGGGAGAGAGGAAGGAAGGAGGGCGGGAGGGAGAGAGGGAGTGGTAGAGAGGAGGGAGAGAAGGGAAGAAGAAGGGAGAGAGGGAAGGAAGGAAGGAAGGAAGGAAGGAAGGAAGGAAGGAAGGAAGGAAGGAAGGAAGGAAGAGAGGGAGGGAGGGAGGATCAAACAGACCCAGGAAGGCAAGCAAATGTTTGTTAAAAAGCTACAGTAAATCTCTCCCTGGATGTTGTTGAGTATTGCAGGTTTGTTGTTGTTGTTTTGCTTGTTCAGGTCCACCCTTAAGATGCACCGAACACCCCTCGATAACAACGCCGCCTCGCACACTGATCCTCCCTGCTTTGGACAACGATAATGAACATCAGTGCCATCTGGTTAACCATTTGGAAAAGTGTGACAGATAAATCCATCAGTGTTCAAATGGCACTTGTTGAGGCTTGGAAAGTTCAACGTGTGCTATTTATGTAACTCCCCACCTGTTAGGTTTGCAAATTCTGCAAAGCTTTAAGAAAAATCAGAAAAGACACCGTTGAGAAGAAAACACAGAAGATTTTTTTTTTTATCCGGCTGGATAACCTGTTTTATATTTCTTAGGTTATATTTCTCCCGGCTACAGATCTGTTTATCTCTTGGTCTGCTTAACCTCAAAGACTGCAGTGCTTCTACAAATCCAAGGCACACAACTGCAGCATTAATAAATTGACTAACTGAGTATACGCGATGATGCCAGCTTTTAAAAACAATACCTGACAATTCCCAGCATTAATCTCTAATGTTCCCATTTAGTATATCGTTGATTCTTTCTAACCAACTCAAGAAACAAAACGAGGCACAAACGAGGAGGAGGAGGAGGAGGAGGAGGAGGAGGAGGAGGAGGAGGAGGAGGAGGAGGAGAAGGAGAAGAGAAGGAGAAGTTGGAGGAGGAGAAGGAGAAGGAGAAGAGGAGGAGAAGAGGAGGAGGAGGAGGAGGAGGAGGAGGAGGAGGAGAAGGAGAAGGAGAAGAGAAGGAGGAGGAGAAGGAGAAGAAGGAGAAGGAGGAGGAGAAGGAGAAGGAGGAGAAGGAGGAGAAGAGAAGGAAGAGGAGGAGGAGGAGAAGGAGGAGGAGGAGGAGAAGGAGAAGATGAGGAGGAGGAGGAGGTGGAGGTGGAGCAGGAGGAGGAGGAGGAGGAGGAGGAGGAAGAGGAGGAGAAGGAGCAGCTTTTCATTTATTAGCCTTCCCTACAGAGAAATTCATAAAATAGGATGAATTTGAAATTGTTTTTTTTTTTTTTTTTTGGTGCAAGAACTTTTTGCAGCTGAAGTCATTCCCAACATGTGGATTAAGATTCTCAACTAATCAGCCTTGTCTGAAGGTTATCTGAAGTTGCTTGAAAGCTGAATGGTTGCAACGATTCACACAACTTCAGACCACCTTCAGGTCACTCACAAGCTCTAACCTCATTCAAGTCTTAATATTATTTTAGCCGCTTTGAACCCATCTCCAGCAGGTGACTCAGCAACCGAGATCAGATGAATGCAGATGGCATCTAGTCCAAGATCGACCGGAGCTATTATTAACAAGACTTGTGTGTTTTATTTATAATTTAAAGATACCTTATGGAAACCTTTTTTGGGCCGCAAATAAATATATAATTTTCCTGGCAAGGGTTTTCAAACTGCAATTAACTTCCTCTACAGGAAAAGCTAATGAAGTGTGCCAAAATAAAGTACAGGTTAAATGCTCCATAAGGCAAAATTGCAGAGAGTATCTACGTCCACTTCTTGGTTAAAAAACAACAAGAAGATCATTCATTTGGTTAAAAAAAAATATCCTATGAACTGTGTATATATATGGCTTCCATTAAAATGCCCATCCAAGTGCTTGTGGCAATAAATTGAGCACAATAAAAGTTCACACTCAGTCAACGAACAGATCTCACAACAACACAAAACCCACAATTTTTGCACCAAGCCTACACATTTGAACGGCATTTGCGCATTTAAGAGGGGGAAAAAAATGCAAACATACAGTTTTTCTCTGTTTCAAGAGACTGTATACTTAGGAAAGCTATATTTCTAATTCCTATATTTCTGCATGCACCGCCACGAATTTCTCTAAAATGGAATTTCAGCCACGCTACTTTAGATAATACAAGTAGTCCTTGACTTATGACGGCAATTGAGCCCAACGTGTCTGTTGTTAAGTGAGACATTTGTCAGGTGAATTTTGCCCCATCTCACGGCCTCTCTTGCCACAGTTGCTAAGTGTGTCACTGTGGATTTTAAGTGAGTGACATGGTTCTTAAATGAATCTGGCTTCCCCGTTGACTTGGCTCGTGAGGAGGTCGCAAAAGGGGATCCCACGATCCCGTCACAAATACGAGCCAGTTACCGAGCGTCAGAATTTTTGACCCCGTGACAGTAAGTCGTAAGTTTGAAAAATGGTCCTAAATCACTTTATTCAGTGACGTTGTACCTTTGAACTGGTCAGTAAATGAACAGCTGTAAGTCAAGGACTACTTGTACAGTAATTTACTATTGCTAGATTGTGACACCATAGTTAAATGGTTTCTTCCCAACAAAATAAATACCGAAAAGGATTGCCTAATTCAGAACAAAGTCTTTTTTCTTCTGGGCTGGTAGGTCAGCTCAAAAGGAAGAAACTTCTACCTACTGAGTGATTGAACAGCGCAAATTTGGCAGTGCTTCTTCTACAGTAGTGGCCAAAATTGTGGAAACCTTTTGGGAAAAGTGTATTTTTGAGGTTTGATGGCTAATAACATCACTTTTTTGGGGAGTTTCAAGATAATCCTATTCCACTGCTGGAATGGCCTGGGAATAACCCAGACCTTAACCCAATTGAAAATCTATGGAGCCGACTAAAGAAACTTGTTAGTCAGAAGCGACCCAGCAATAAAACCCAGTTAATAGAAGCCATCCTTCAATCTTGGTTTCAGATTAGAACAGCTGCAGAACTCAAAGACTTGGTTCACTCCATGGGAAGACGTTGTAAGGCCCCAATTCATGCTAAAGGTTACCCAACTAAGTATTAACTGACATGGTGATCATTTTTGTATATCTTGTTTTTTCTAGGGTGATCATTTTTGTATATCTCATTTTTTCTACGTGTTTCACTTTTCTTCTTTCTACAGTAACTGCTATTCTATTAGCAAATCCTTCAAAAAAGATACTGCATTACATTCTTGATTAAATTATCTTTCCATCGATATATGATTTTATGGTACTACTTCCCCCCCCAAAAAAGTGGTGTTATTAGCTAGTTTGAGAAAATACACTTCTCCCAAAAGGTTTCCACAATTTGGGCCACGACTGTACATCCTGAGTTTGACTGGACTGACTTGAGAATCAGTGCATTGTATTCAGGTTGTAACCTTCAAGTTCTTTTTTGTATATATATAGATAATGACTGGTTTTTTAGAGGCCACCAGCCTCCTAGCAGGTGCCTTTGATGCAATTTAAATTGGTGGAAGGCAATCACAAAGCAGTTCAGGCTGAATGTGTCCACGAAGTGATGGTCTCGGAGTCGAAAGGACTTCTTGGATTTAATGAACTTTTTCATGCTTTTCAAAGCAAGGGGTGAAAGAAACATCAACCGAGGAGGCCTGATTATTTCTTCTCAACACAATCAGCGTTGTGTGACACTGGTACTCAGTATTAGTGGCAACCACAACAGAAGGACCTATTAAATGACAACCCGCTGACCTCTGATTTGTAAAAAAGATGAGCTGTTGTTAACTCCAAATTATTTTGTCTTGCTAGGCCAGGTTAATGGAATTGGGAGTACGAGAGTGAAGGGAGTCTATAGAGCTTTCGTAAAATAGGACATCAGAGATGGAGGAATCAAATGCTTTCATTTGAATGGGCTCTTGAGATTTAACAGGCAAATAAATAACAGCCAGTGTTCTCTGGGATCAGATTTTGGAAGGGACTTCAAAGAAATTTTGGTAAAAAAAAAATGTCCTCTTTTCCCCATGGAATTATTCCCAAGAATAAGAGAAGCAGAATTTTCATTTTTCAAGGGGAAATATTGGTTATGGAGATGATGTTATTTCTTGGCCCACTTTAAGTGGGCTTAAAAACTTCACTTCTTTGTGGCATCCCGTGATGTCAGAAAGAAAGATGTACCTTTGTGACTACAGTTGTCCGTTTGGGTGAATAGGTCAAGGGGTTGTCCTCCTGATGTTGGTCAAGTGAGCTAAATGCCGGTTGATGGTCTTATGGACGTTTGAGGAACATCTGGACATCACAATTACGTTGGTTCATGATGTGGCAGGCTGGTTTGGATTGGATTTGGCTACCAGTGGAGACAACCCCAAAACCATCCTGTCACGACCAACCATTGGTAGCTCCAGGGTTTTTTGCCTTTCTAGAGTCATGGTTGAAGAGATGACTATGGCTTTCCAGATGTGCCTGCCAGCATCTCCAAGCATTAACCCCTACTCAGAACTGTAGTTCAGCAACGTCATGGGATGCCCTACCTCTCTCTGGAAGATACCAAAAAAGCACAGGAGAACTCATTCAAAAGCTCAGCTGCTCCATGCAATTCAGCCTTTTGAAAGTGTGACTGTGTGATTTATAAAAAAAAGAAAGAAAAGAAAACCAACAAAATAACATTGTTCTTATGTGTTTGCATGAGGACCATTGTACATTTAATTGTGGCTTTCTGCCAACATTCAGTGTATGGCTCAATATGACTAGGAAGCTAGGAAGGCTAAGACTGAGTGACACCTCTGTTCACGTCCAGCATCTATTCACTGCCTGTCAATAAGGAATTCAATTGTCTTCACCTTTAAGCATCCTGGCTTATAAATCAGCAAGATAGAGAATGGAGGAAAGGATCTGATTATCATAAACTACCATTCACCCACTTGTTCATTAGCATAGTATTCTTTCTCTGACATGATCCTAGTTTGGAAAAGATGCCTGTTACAAACCAAGGGGATTTCTTTAGATCTCAAGGAAGGTCAAAAGTAAGAGAAGTTAACTATGTGCAGAAACTGGAGAAATAAGATAAGGGGGGGGGCACAAAACACAATTAAGCTCAGCTGCTCGTACGTCACTCGATCAGCGGGTTTAAGGGCCTTCCTCAACGGTTAAGTTACGGATTGATTCACGCCTTCCCTGATCCACTTAAAAACTAGACCTCTTTATGGTCTCTGTCTCCAGTCCCCTATCTTGGGTCTCCATCCCTGTTCACGGCGACAGCGACAAAGAGGATTGAAACACCTGGAGAGTATCAGAATAAGGCAGGAGATATTACTTTGACACAGGTACCGCTAAGGACCGCTTAAGTCTTCCCTGCGAAAGAGATGGATAGAGAGGTAGACCAGGCTTTGATACAAGGAGTTGTACCGAGTTGCGTGGGGCCTGAGGAGTGGTACCTGCGGGTATCCTCCCCCCCCCAGGTACCACTCCTCAGGCCCCACACAACAGGTGTAACAGGAGTGGGAGGGAAAGGCCAACTTTGCCTGCGTGCGGTAAAACAGATGACACCTTTGCTCCCAGCTGTAGTTTACTTAACTATGGTTAATCATGCTGGCTGCTCCTGTCTCCCTCCCTCCCTCCAACCAGCTCGTTCTGCTCCCAAACAGGTCCAGCCGGTGCCAAATCAAGCTGGCGGATGTAGGCCAGGTTCTTCCACAACCTGCCTTCGGGGATGCAGGTCCCTCAAACCGCAATTAGCTCAGATAATAGGAAGGAGTCAAACTCAACCCATCCCTGCTCTGCACAGGTGTGTGAAGCGGAGGGTTAAACAGGACATCGGGGTGGGGGGAAGGAGAGAAAAAACCTGCACCAAGAGGGAAAGAAGAGGAACAATTGGGGGTTCTGTCGGTATCGGGGCAACCCAGGGGCTCCCTTTTGGCTGGATGCCAGACTCCGTCTCTTGTAGCCTTAGGGATGCCCCCTGGGCCCAGCTTCATCCATCCATTGGCCATCCAACCATGCCCAGAGTTCCACAGGCGTCAATGGAACTCTCTCTTTCAAATACCTGCCCGGTTCCGAGTGCAAATTCAGCTCACCTTTGAATTCCTTTGCCCAAGCGGTTGGAAAAGCTAAGCTAAAATCCACTTTATAAACTTACAGCCTTGAAGCACTTACTTAAGGGGTGAAAGGCTGCCTAACAATGGGGAGGGGGAATGAGGGAGGAGGAATAGGAGCCCCCCACCCCCACCCGCTGAGTTTGAGCTGAGCCCCCAAGGCCTGGGAAATACCTGGACGTTCCGGGGAAGTGGGGAGGGGGGGAAGGAAGGGTGGTCTTACCTGCTTGCTGTACTTGCTGCTGGCCTGACAGCTGTACTCGGAGCAGTGGTCCGATCCTATGGAAATGTTGTCCCCCGCCCCCACGAAGGTGTTCGCCGGCGGCAGGTCCTGCACCGCTTGGTGCTTTTTCCCGGCGGTGGGCGACTGGGGGTGAAGCTGGACGGTAGGCAAAGGCGAGCTGGATTTATAATGCCGGGCCAAATCCGGACTGCCCGGGCCGCCGTTAACCGAACGGTAGCGGTTCAAAGCCGGACTGTCGGCGTTGGAGAGTTTCTCGTGGACGCTGTCGTAACGTTGCCCGTTGGGCTTGGAGGCTTCGACGGTGACGATGCTGCTGTAGAGGGGCTGCTTGCCTCCCCCTTTTTTGCCCTTGCGGTCTTTTTTGGGCTTCTTGGCCTTGTCGTGGGGCTGGGGGGTAAAGAAATCCTCGTGGTCTTTCTTGCCCGCCTCGTAGCCGCCGTGCTTGCCCTTGGAGCGGCAGTAGCGAGCCAAGACCACCACCAAAATCAACAGGACCACCGCCATCACGCCGGCCACGACCCCAACCACGATGCTCAAACGTTGCTTGCTCAGCTCGTAACTGGGGTCGCCCGCGATGTCCCGGCCCAGGGGCGTGTGTAAACTCCTCGCCACTTGACTCTCCACCGCGCTGGCGTTGGCCAAGCTCTCGTTGACAAATACGTGGAGGAGAGCCGTGGTGGCTTGAGGCGGTTGGCCGCTGTCGTTGACTTGGACCACCAGACGGTGCAACCCGTAGTGTTTGGGGGCCAGCTTGGCCACCAGAGAGATCACCCCGGTGGAAGGGTCGATCTCGAAGAGTTTAAAAGGGTTGCCCCCCACCAGGTTGTAAGTCAACTCGGCGTTTTGGCCCGCGTCGGCATCCAGGGCTTGAACCGTGGCCACCACGTAGCGGGGGTTGCTGGAAGGTGGCAGGAGGCTGATGGAGGTGTTGGCCGGCGAGGTGACGGCCGGCGCGTTGTCATTCTCATCCATGACGAAGAGCGAGACGGTGGCCGTGGCCGAGAGAGCCGGCTCGCCTCCGTCCACGGCTTTCACGCGGAAAGTGTAAGTGGTTTGAAGCTCGCGGTCGAAAGAGACGGTGGAGTAGATGGTACCCGTGTCATTCTCGATGGAGAAGATGCCCGGGTCTCCAACACCTCCGGATCCTGATTCTTGCGCGCCCGGTTGGATAGCCAAGGTGAGTTGAGCGTTGCGCCCTTTGTCGGCATCCATCACGGTCACCATGCCCACGGGGCTGTTGGGCTGGAGGTTCTCCTTGACGTAGAAAGTGAAGACGTCCTGCATGAAGCGGGGCTCGTTGTCGTTCCGGTCCGCCACTCTCACCACCACCAACGCCGAACCCTGCAAGGAAGGCAAACCCTTGTCCCGGGCCGTGACTTGAAACTCGTAAGCGTCCCGCTGCTCGCGATCCAACACCGCCTGGACGCGCACGTCGCCCGAATCCGGATCGATGGTAAAGAGGCCCGCGGGAGTCTCGGCCGCCAGAGGCGAGGGCTCCAAGGAGTAAGCCAACTCCGCGTTCTTGCCGCTGTCCGCGTCGGTGGCCAGCACGGTAGCCACACGCTCGCCCGGGGCGTTGTTCTCCGGGAAGGGCACCTCCAACACTGGCTGGCTGAAGATGGGAGGGTTGTCGTTGGTATCCGCCACCCGGACCAGCAGCGAGTTGTTGCTGGAGAGGCTGGGGCTGCCGGAATCGACGGCCACGATCACCACGTTGTAATCCCGCAGGGCCTCGTAGTCGAGAGGGGCCGAGGTGTGGAGGAAATACTTGCGCTTGTTTTGAGGCTCGCCCTCCCCTTCGCTGGCCGGCTTGAGCTGGAAGGGCACGTCCCCCACCACGGTGCAAGTCACCACGCCGTTCTCGCCTTCGTCGCGATCCGAGACCTGCACCAGGGCGATGGGGGTATCCACCAGGACGTCCTCGGCCACGGTGGCCACCCCGTCGCGCAGCGGGATGCGCCCGATCTTACGGATGTCGATGGTGGGCACGTTGTCGTTCTCGTCGCGGATGGTCAGCACCACCGTGGCCTTGTCGTTCTTGGGGGGCTGCCCCCGGTCTCGGGCCATGACGGTGAAGCGCAGCTGGCTCACCTCCTCGCGGTCGATGCGGTGCAGGACGCTGAGCCAGCCCGACGCCTCGTCGAGGCGCAGCAACCGCCTCACCGACTCGGTGGCCGCCCCGAAGACATACTCGATCTGGCCGTTGACCCCGGCGTCGGCGTCGGCCGCCCTCAGCTGGAGGATCGGCGTGCCCGGGCTGCTGTTCTCGGCCAGGTCCGCCTCGTAGACGCTTTTCTCGAAGCGGGGGCTGTTGTCGTTCACGTCGGTGATCAGGACGCGGAGGATGGCCTGCGAGGAGCGCGCCGGCTCGCCCCCGTCCCTCACCCGCAGGCTGAGCTCGTAAGAGTCCCTCTGCTCGCGATCCAAAGCCCCTTTGACGATCAGCTGCGGCTGTTTCTCGCCGTCGGGGGTGTCGGCCACTTGCAGCTCGAAGACGCTACTCCGAGCTTGGCCGTCGGTCTCTTGCCTCCGCTTGCCTCCGACGGGATAGAGGGCCCCGTCGGTGGCCGAAGCGGCTGCCGGAGCCCCCCCAGCGCCTCTCCTGCCGGCCTCCCCGCCGGGCTCCTGCAGCAGTTCGTAACGATCGATGCCGTTGCGCCCGAAGTCGCGGTCGGTGGCGGTCGGGAGCAAGTAGAGGGTGCCCACCGGACGGTTCTCCTCGACGGTGAGGGTGAGCACCGGGGAAGGGAAAGTCGGCGTGTTGTCGTTGATGTCCAGAATGATGACCCGACCCTCGAAGAGGTCGACCCAGCTCTGCGAGGGCCCGATCACCGACACCTCGAAGTCCAGGAAACACTCGTTCTCGTCGAAGATCATTTGGCACTGCGGCAGCTTCTCGCGGTCGATGCGCCTCTCCGTGGTGCTCAGTTCCCCCGTCATGTTGTCGATCTTCAGATACTCCGAGCCGGATTCCAAGCTGAACGTTACCTCGCCCGAGCCGGTGACGATGCCGAGATCCGAAGCCACGTTCCCGATCCGGATGTCGGCCGGTCCTTCTTCGGCTAAGCGGTATCTCAAGACCTGCTTAGCCGCCGCCAGGCTGATCCAAAACGGCGGAGGCAAGAGGAGCAGAAACCAGCAGCAGCAACGGCAGCAGCGGGAGCAGTAGCGAGGTTGCACCAAACCCAGGAGCGCCGGCATCTTCCACATCTTGGGCAGGACAGAAACCCACCCACCCCCAACCCCCAACCCCCAACCCCACCCGCCTTCCCCCGACCAAAAGACCCCCCTCCCCGGCAGCCCTGGAGAGGTAACCGCCGTCTCCCCACCTTCCCAACCCCTTGCCTCTGCTTGGCCAGCCGAGAGAGAGAGAGAGAGAGAGAAATAGCTGGGGGAAAAAAAAAAACCCCTGAAGTTCAATTATAAAATCCTTTTGCCGGCTCTGGCAGAAAAAACTTCGTTTTCCATCCTTCTTTGGTGCAATAGGTTAAAAAAAAAAGGAGAAGAAGCCGGGGATGGCGCGAACGTCTCTGTCTGTGTGTGTGTGTGTGTGTGTGTGTGTGTGTGTGTGACGGGGAGGGGTGCGTTGCGGTGAGGGGGGGGGAAAGAGAAGCAGAGCTAGGTTTGGCCGGCGGCTCCTTTCTTTCTTTCCCCTTCCTCGTCTCCTTCCTTCTTGCTTTTCTGCAGTTGCTCTCTCCTCACAGTTCACGGGGCAAATGTGCGAGCTTGGGATTTTTTTTTTCAAAAAAGCTGCAGCTCCGCAGATAGGTTGGGGAGGAATTCCGCCTCTTCCTCCTCCTCCTTCGCCTTCGTCTCCTCCTCCTCCTCCTCGGCTGCTCCTCCTCCTTCTTCTTCTCCTCCAGCAGCGCTGGAATCACTTTGCAAGGTTGGCGAGAAAAAGCCGGAGGAACAAGAGCAGGGGAAGATCAGATCCAGCTTCGCTTTGCCGCTTCCTCCCTCCCTCCCTCCCTCCCTCTCTCTCTCTCTCTCTATCTCTCTATCTATCTATCTATCTATCTATCTATCTATCTATCTATCTATCTATCTATCTATCTATCTATCTATCTATCTATCTATCTATCTATCTATCTATCTATCTATCTTCTCCTCTCTCTTTCCCCTTCCCTAGTTCAGTTCACTTCACTCTCACTCTCTCTCTGTCTCTCTCTCCTTCTCTGTCTCTCTCTCCCGGCTTGGCTCGCTCACTCCGAGCCGACGTTCTCCGCCGTGGCATTCGCTCTCGTCTCTCCGCCGCTCCGCACAAAAAGGCTGCCGGGGGGGGGGACGAGGGGGGAGGGAGGGAGGGTGCGAGCGGGGGACGTCAATCGCTTCATTCAAAGAGCGCTGGTGTCCGGCGGAAAAGGGAGGCGGGAGGACGCACCAGCCCCAGTCTCTCTCCCTATCTCTCTCTCTCTCTCTCTCTCATTCCTCCTCTCTCTCCCTCCCTCCCTCCCTCTCTCTCTCTTTCTCTTTCTCTCTCTCTCCCACTCTCTCTCTCAGCGCTAGATAGGGGTAGGTGATTTTTTTTCCCTTCCTTCCTTCCTTCCTTCCTTCCTTCCTTCCTTCCTTCCTTCCTTCCTTCCTTTTTCTTTCTTTCTTTTTTAAGCCCTCCGGAGAAGCCAAGCAAATACGCCGCCTCCGAAGCTGACAGCTGAAGCTATTTATGTATTGTGGGGAGGTGGGGAGAGTGTTCTTGCTTTACGGAGCAGCTCCCGGAGCCGTCCTGTTTTGATCCCCAAAAGATCTTAGCCTCCAACCCTATTCGGGGTGTGTGTGTGGGGGGGGGGCGTTTCCGATGCTGCTCCGGAGAAAATATTCCTCCTTTTTTTTTCTTCTTCTTCTTCTTCTTCTAAGAGGCGAGGGAGAAGAAAGAGAAAAGGGGAGGCGGGAAAAACCACGACCAACCCACACAAACTCTGCGCAAGGTCATTAGTCACAAAGCGAGACGCTGCCCAAAAACTGCTCGGATTAAGATATTCGTCCGAACCGTAAATGGAAGCTGGAGGGAGATGGGAAAAATATATCTATATATATATATAAATAGGTGGATTTCTCGCTGTCTTGCTCGGTCAAGCGTTCCAACTTTGCTCTTGCATCCGCAGCTTAGTATGTGTGTGTGTGTGCTTGCGTGTGTGTGTGTGTGTGTGTGTGTGTGTGTGTGTTTTCCGCTCTTACCTGCGGTTGTGTCGGAGGGCTCGGAGGCTGCAGCGCCGGGAGAGCGATTCAGAAACGCGACTGCAGACTCCCCCGCTCGCCGTTCCTGCCTTCCCGGCCCAATGCAGGTAAACCGGCACTCAAGTTCACTTCTCGCCCTCCCTTTTACCTTCCCACCCCCACCCCCCCCTCGACTCCTCCCGTTCAAAGGTTAGGGCGGTGGGGTGGCGTGCGAGAAAGGCGATCATCTGGGAGCAACCCGCCTCCCCCCTTTTTTAATATTAGCGAATAATAGCGAAGGTTGAGAAGGGAATCGAACTGGGGGAAACGGAGGATGTAACCGTAGCTGCTTCCCACGTGAACGGCCGCCGCTGGTGTTTAATTGCATCCGTAATTAAGAAACTGGGGTGTGTGTGTGTGAGAGAGAGAGAGAGAGAGTGGAGAGAGAAAAAAAAGGGGGGGCATGAACCCCCAAATCACTGAGGTCCGAAAGGTTGCGACGGATCGGCGTTGTGGGAGGGGGGGGGAAGGGGGTTAATCCGGCCAGAGTCCTAGTTGTGAATGCAAAAACGAGCCGTGTACCACAGTTTCCCTTCTCCGCAATTGTGTTGGGTTTTGTGGAGCGAGCCCCCTCGTTCCCCCAACCGGCTCGTCTCGCTCAAGTGCGGCTGGTTGGTGCAGGGGAGCTCAGGACCGCCCCTCCCTCCCTCCCTCCCCGCTCTTCCAAAAAACACTCACACACTAACGCATGGAGAGAGAGAAAGAGAAAGAGAGAGAGAGAGCGGTTGACGCTTGGCCAAGGGCCGCGGATGGAAGGCGGAAGGAAGGAGGGAAGGAGGGAGGAAGGAAAGGAGGGAGGGAGGAAGGAAGGAAGGAGAAAGAAGGAAGGAAGGGGAAGGAAGGAAAGAGAGATGGAAGAATGGAAGGGAGGGAGGAAGGAATGGAGAGAGGAAGGGAGGGAGGAGGAAAGGGGGAAGTAAGGAAGGAAGGAAGGAAAGGAGGGAGGGAGGAAGGAAAGGAGGGAGGGAGGAAGGAGAAGGAAGGAAGGAAGGGGAAGGAAGGAAAGAGAGATGGAAGAATGGAAGGGAGGGAGGGAGGAATGGAGAGAGAAAGGGAGGGAAGAGGAAAGGGGGAAGGGAGGAAAGGAGGGAGGGAGGGAAGAAGGAAGGAATGGAGAGAGGAAGGGAGGGAGGAGGAAAGGGGGAAGGAAGGAAGGAAGGAAAGGAGGGAGGGAGGAGGAAAGGAGGGAGGAAGGAGAAGGAAGGAAGGGGAAGGAAGGAAAAAGAGATGGAAGAATGGAAGGGAGGGAGGAAGGGAGGAAGGAAGGAATGGAGAGAGAAAGGGAGGGAAGAGGGAAGGAGGAAGGGAGGAAAGGAGGGAGGGAGGAAGGAAGGAAAGGAGGGAGGGAGGAAGGAAGGAGAAGGAAGGAAGGAAAGAGAGATGGAAGAATGGAAGGGAGGGGGGGAGGGAGGAAGGGAAGGAGGGAGGGAGGGAGGGAGGAAGGAAGGGGAAGGAAGGAAAGAGAGATGGAAGAATGGAAGGGAGGGAGGGAGGGAGGAAGGGAGAGAGGGAGGGAGGGAGGAGGAAAGGGGGAAGGAAGGAAGGGAGGGAGGGAGGAAGGAAAGAAGGAAAGGAGGGAGGGAGGAAGGAAGGAAGGAAAGGAGGGCGGGAGGGAGGAAGGAAGGAAGGAAGCGGCCGAGTCTGAAGTTTTGCCCCGAGTGGTGGAGAAATGGCCGAGAAAAATAAAATTAAAGAGCCCAAACAAACTCCGCGCAGCTCAGCAGGCGAGGCAGCAGAAAAGGAGGCGCGGAGCTTTGAGCTCTGCACAAGCTTCCCGTTTACCCTCCGGCGACAGGTTGCGGCTGGGGGCGGGGCGGGAGTCAAGGGGAGAGCGGCCCCCCAGCCCAGGTTTTCATTCCAGCTCCGGAGGCGGACTGGAGGGGTCTCTCTCGCTCCTCGCAGTGGCCGGGAGGGAAATGGCCGGACCCCCCCCCTCCAAAAAATTCCTCCGCGAGATATCGGGGTCTCTTCTCCTGGAAAGGGGGCCAACGCGGGGAGCCGCAGGAAAGAGAGGGTGGTCTTCCTTCCTTCCTTCCTTCCTTCCTTCCTTCCTTCCTTCCTTCCTTCTTTCTTTCTTTCTTTCTTTCCTTCCTTCCTTTCTTTCTTTCTCTTTTTCCTTTCTTCCTTCCTTCCTTCCTTCCTTCCTTCCTTCCTTCCCTCCTCACTGCCTCCTCCTTCTTTCCTTCTTTCTTTCCTTCCTTCTTTCCCCCCTCCCTCCTTCCTTCCTTCCTTCCTTCCTTCCTTCCTTCCTTCTTCCTTTCTTTCTTTCTTTCCTTCCTTCCTCTTTCTTTCTTTTTCTTTTTCTTTCTTTCTTTTCTTCCTTCTTTCTTTCTTTCTCTTTCCTTCCTCCCTCCCTCCCTCCCTCTTTCTTTCTTTCCTTCCTTCCCTCCTCCCTGCCTCCCTTTCTTTTTTTCTCCCTCCCTTTTTCTTTCTTTCTTTCCTTCCTTACCTCCTCCCTGCCTCCCTCCCTCCCTTCCTTCCTTCCTTCCTTCCTTCCTTCCTTCCTTCCTTCCTTCCTTCCTTCCTTCCTTCTTTCTTTCTTTCATTCCTCCCCTCCTCCCTGCCTCCCTTTCTTTTTTTCTCCCTCCCTTTTTCTTTCTTTCTTTCCTTCCTTACCTCCTCCCTGCCTCCCTCCCTCCCTCCCTCCCTCCCTCCCTCCCTTCCTTCCTTCCTTCCTTGTTTCTTTCTTTCTTTCTTTCTTTCTTTCTTTCTTTCTTTCTTTCTTTCTTTCTTTCTTTCTTTCTCTTTCTTTTGCTTTCCTTTCTTCCTCCCTCCCTCCCTCCCTTCTTTCCGGAGAGAGAGAGAGAGAGAGGTGGAATTACGTGTGCCGGTGCTTGGCGTACGCTCGCTCGCAACGTTGGCTTCCCTCGCTTGCTTTCACTTTTCACAGGGCGGTTTGGGGAGGGGGAGAAGGGGTGGCCCAAGAGGGCGCCGGTTGGGTTGCAGGGCCAAGAGCCGAACTCGGGAGTATCCGGGGCCAAGAGGGGACCGAAGAGCCTTGCGCGTCTGGAAACGGGAACCTGGAAAGGGGACCCCTGCTGCCCTCTCCGGGGCGACTATTAGGGCGAAGCCCCCCAGCGCTTCTACTCCGAGGGCTCCAGGCATCTCCGCAGCCGGCACAACACTTTGGAGCCGGCTACTTTGCAGCGCCGCTTTTGGGGAGCATCTCCAGACCCCCCTTTCCTCTCCTCTCCTCTCCCACCCAGCCAGCCCCTCTGCCGGGCAGAGGAGGGGCGGCCGGTTCATCTTTCTCTCATTTAAGAAAGGGGGGGGGAGAGGAGACGGGGGACCCCTGGCCGCAGCTCGAGGGGGGCGAAAAAGAGGCTTAATTCCCTTCCCGGAGAGCCGGTGTGTGTTTTGGGGGGTGGGAGACTGTCTCTTCCCCACCCGCAGCCGAACCGGCTGGGCGCCTCCTTCCTTCTCCGAGACAGCTGCAGGCGCTTCAGTTCGCCGGATCTCTTCCAGGCTGGCAGAGCTCAACGGGCCCGCCTCTTCAGCCTCCCTCCTCAGGTCTCTCTCTGTGTGTGTGTGTGATTGTGTGTATGGTGTATGTGTTGAAGCTCGCTCGCGCGCGCTTGCTTTTTTTTTCTTTCCAAGATCTGCAGCATCAGCGAGAAAACGCCACCTTGGCGCAGGCTCAATGCGCCTCGCCGCAGTCCCCGTGTGGGGCGGCGGAGGGGATGTTTGGGGGGGGGGAGAGAGAGAGAGGAGGCGGGTGTGTGTGGGGTGGGGGGTTGGCACCGCCGGCAGTTTCTCGGCGGGTTAAACGAGATTAATCCCAAATCTCCGCATTGTTTGTCAAGCGGCTTGACACTCACTCTCTCTCTCTCCCTCCCTTCTTCCCTCCCTCCCTCTCTCTCTCTTTCTCCCTCCCTCCCTCCCTCTCTCTTTTTCTTTCTCCCTCCCTCCCTCTCTCTCCCTCCCTCTCTTTCTTTCTTTCTTTCTCCCTCCCTCTCTCTCTCTCTCCCTCCCTCTCTCTCCCTTTCTTTCTTTCTTTCTCCTTCCCTCCCTCTCTCTCTCTTTCTCCCTCCCTCCCTCTCTCTTTTTCTTTCTCCCTTCCTCCCTCTCTCTCCCTCCCTCTCTTTCTTTCTTTCTTTCTCCCTCCCTCCCTCTCTCTCTCTCTCTCCCTCTCTCTCCCTTTCTTTCTTTCTTTCTCCTTCCCTCCCTCTCTCTCTCTCTCTTCTGCCCCCCCTCCGCAGTCTCTCCATCCCTCTCCGAATCTCATCTCCTCCCTCCACTCTTTCCAAAGCCCCCCCCCCCCCGGGAGGCAGACCGTCTCCGCCAGGCGGCCCCCGTTGTGGAAGAGAAGAGCGCTTCTGCATTCCGGGTTTTTTTTCTTTTTTTCCTTTGCAACCGCGGAGGAGCTGCTGCTGTCCATCGCTCACTCAACCCCCACCCCGGTTGCCTTTTTCGGGGAGACGACTTGGAAGCTGAACCCCGTTTCTCTCTCTCTCTCTCCCCCATCTCCCCCACTCTCCCACCCCGACAGGAACGATGGACCAACCGGTTTGGATTAAGTCTCGGTTCTTTTTTTATTTTCGGCGGCGGTTGGTTGGCTGGCAGCTTTCTGAGCTGTCTGAAACCCCCCCCCTCTCAAAAAAGGAGGGGGAGGGGGTCGCGGAGCTGCAGTGGGGGAAAGACGTAGCCCGGGACGCCCCCCTCCCCCCCCCGTTGTCGTCCGTCCCCCTCCCCACCTGTAAACCCTCCGATTTAAATTTGCGGGAATTGCAAAGCCTTTTTCCGCAGTGTGTCGTCGGTGTGTAGGGGCTGTGTGGATGCGCATGGGGGGGGGGGAGAGAGTGAGAGAGAGAGAGAGAGAGACACTGCTCTTCTGCTGCGCGGTTTTACTCGTCGGAATGCTCTTGCCAGCATGCGGGTTTGCTCCTCCACCCCCCCCTGCTCTACTTGCTTCCCTTTGCGTCTTTTCCCGGCGGGGGGAACCTCGCAGCGCAAATCCCGAGGATGCTGCTTTTCCCCCAAACCCCCCAATTAATAAACGCCCCTTCTCCATCCTCCCCTCCGCCCTCGTTCTTCGGCAGCGCCTCCCCTGCATTCGCTCGCCGGCTGCCTTCCCTGTTCCGGAATGCGGCGGTGACCTTCACGCTGGATGGGTTCCCCCTCTTTGCAAGCAGAGGTAACGCCGTTCACCCACCCACCCTCCTCCTCCTCCGCCTCCTCCTCCTCTTCTTCCTCTATGCTCACCCACTCCCACCACCACCATCACTTCACCCCGGCAGGGAAATCAGTAGAGCACCAACCTGTGCAAGTAAGTAGTCTTACTTGCCCCGGTTGGCACGTGCTGAGTAGGGCAGGGGTGAGTGGTTAGGAGAGCAGCCCCCCTTCCCCGTCCTCGACCCCTCTTTCCCCTCCTTCCACGCGACCCCCCTTCCCCCCCCCAATTCTAGAAAAGCGATCCGCCTTGCGCCGCGCGCGCCTCCTTTTCTCCCCCTTTTCCCCGTCTCCCGAACTGGCTGATTAGGGTCCTGCGAGCGTTAGAATTGTGCTGATGGCACGATTTCTTTTATTTTTATTTCTTTTATTGTGATTTATATGCCGCCCTTCTCCGGAGACTCAGGGCGGCTTACAATGTGCTAAGCAATAGCCTTCATCCTTTTGTATATTTATACAAAGTCAGCTTATTGCCCCCACAAACTGGGTCCTCAATTTACCTACCTTAGAAAGGATGGAAGGCTGAGTCAACCTTGAGCCTGGTGAGATTTGAACTTGCAGTAATTGCAGGCAGCAGATGTAAGTGGATGTTAATTAGTCTGCTGAGCCACCAGAGCTCCTGTCAATCGGCAGCAAGTGGAGATTCTCCTCTGGATGGAGGGGGGGAGACGAGAGGGGGGGAAGGGCCTCGGGTACCGCCACTGCTGCTCTTCAGGGAAAGCTGGGGAGGGGGGGATCCCCACCCCCCAGTCCAGAACCGGGCGGGCCGCGCAAACAAGCAAAACCCCATCCTTGGGATACAGGCAGCCATGCAAAAAAACCCCGTCCTCCTCCCCTGGGTGTGTGTACGTGGGGGAAACCTTTCTCCAGGGAACCTGTGCCCCCCCCCCAAATATTGGGGGGGTGAGGGCAGTGCTGTAAAGGATGAGAGAATGGAAGTGTGGGGGGGATTTTGGAAGGTGAATGGGCTGGGAGCTGTTCCCTTCCTTCTTCTCTGCAATTGGATTAATTCCAATTTGGGGATGGGGGAGAGAGGATGAAGGATGAAAGTCCTTTGGATGGTGGCATTGAGCCACCTCTGCACCGGTTGAATGCCCTGCCCTGTCTGCCCTCCCCTCCCCCACCCGTGGTCTTGCAAAAGATCTCCAACAGTTCCAACTGAGCTCCTTTGAGAACCTGCCCGCCCGCTCGCTCACTCCCATGTCTGAACCGGTGGTGGTGGTGGATTTTGGATCTCAACCAGATCTGGGAGGTGGGGGATGGGGAGGGAAAGGAGGTTAAGCTTGGACAATCCTCTGGGCAGGATTTCCAGGAAGAATCTTCCAGGAACGGGGTGGGGGGGGGCATCCCCGCCACCACGTGGCCTGTGAGCTGGAAAAGGTTAAATAGAGTAAAAATGAGATTGTTGGTTGGAGGCATGTATGGTGGGGGGAGGGTGCCCAGTACAGAGACAGACAGTGACTGATATGATTGCGGATGTGGGAGAGAGAGAAAGAGAGAGAGAAAGAAGAGGGAAAAAAACAACCTAACTCGACAACTCCACCAAGGGACAAACAGAAGAAATGACACCTCCAGATCTGATGACCTTTTTCCTTCTTCAAATCCAAGGAAGAAGGACATCCTGGCTGAGTTTAGCTCTCTTTTGTGGTTTGATCTTCCCTGGCTTGCTTTCCCATCGAAAAAGGGTTTTTTGATCCTTCTACCAGCCCCAGAGTTTAACAATCCTTAGGAGAAAAAAAAGAAAGAAATTGGATTGGCCACTTCAGAAGGAGGTAGTCAACAGCAACCGTTTATTGAAGTTCTCTTCCCACTCCTACAATTTATTTATTTATTTTTGGGGGAGGGAGATGTTTGATGGACTCCGCGAAGAAAGGAAAGCAAAAAAGAAAATCAGTAACTGAAAGCGTGGATTTTCTCTCTCCCAACGGCAAAGGAGAAAGGGAAGGCTGCCTAAAAACATGCAAAAATCATACTTCTTCCTTCTGAATTTGGGAAGGGACCTCCACCGTGAATCCCTGTTGCGTATTGTTGCTGAGAGACCTGCATTGCCTATATGTCCCTCTGTAATTGCTTCTAACTGAAGACTGCGTGTTTTCTGTGTGTGTGTGAGAGAGAGAGAGATGCAGAGATTACCCCTAATTCGGTGGTGAAATCTGAACCAGTTTGCTACGGGTTTGCTGCAGGGGTAAAATGCTCCCGGTTCAGACCGGATCACTTGATCCGGTAGCGATGGAGGCGGGTGGTTCAGAGAACTGGTAGCAAAAATCCCTGCTCCCTCCCATGCCCAGCTGAGCTGCGCGATCATCAGAGGCTTTTTTTTTTTTACTTTTAAAAGCATTTTTTCTACAACCTCTTCGACCAAAAGAAATGCTTTTAAAAGTGAAAAAAAAAAAAAGCCTCTGATGATCACGCCGTTCAGCTGGGATCGTCAGAGGCTTTTGTTATCTTAAATTGGGGCCAAATTAATATATATCCTTTTAATTGTTTTTAATGTTTGTATTGTATGTTTTTATCTGGCTGTACACCGCCCTGAGTCCCTCGGGAGAAGGTGCGGTATATAAATTCGAGATTAAATAAATAAATAAATAAATAAATAAATAAATAAATAAATAAATAAATAAAAATACTGATGATCACGCGGCTCAGCTGGCATCGTCAGAGGCTTTTAAAAGCATTTTTTTTCTACAACCTCTTTGGCCAAAGAGGTTGTACGAAAAAAAGATGGCTTAAAAAGCCTCTGACGATCCCAGATGAGTTGCTTGATTGTCAGACGCTTTTGAAAGCATTTTTTTCCTGCAACCTCTTAAGGTGGTAGAAAAAATGCTTTTAAAAGTAAAAAAAAAAAAAAAGTTGGCCACGCCCACTCAGTCACATTACCCCCACCACCAAGCCACGCCCACAGAACCGGTAGTAACAAATTTTACATTTCACCACTGGTTTGCTGGCCGCGCATGCACAGTGCATATTGCGCATGTGTGTGCATTGTGCACAAAACACGTACACATGTGATTGCGCACAAAACACGCTGCATGCACGCATGCACAGTACATGCCAAATGCGCACTTCATGCAGAAAAAGGAGGCTTGGGAAGGTAAGTAGCACAGCGAAGGGGGGGAGAACAGCTGTGCTGCGTGATTTAGATTCACTAGAAAGCAGAAAGCGCGGCACAGCTGATTGTCGGAAATACCGGTTCGAAGGAACCAGTAGCTTTTTTTTTCTACCAGTTCACCCAAACCGGTAGTTTTTATCACTACCGGTTTGCCCGAACCGGTAGTTTTTATCACTACCGGTTTGCCTGAACCAGTAGTTTTTATCACTTCCAGTTTGCCCGAACCGGTAGTTTTTATCACTTCCTGTTTGCCTGAACCAGTAGTTTTTATCACTACCGGTTTGCTTGAACCGGTAGTTTTTATCACTTCCTGTTTGCCTGAACCGATAGTTTTTATCACTTCCTGTTTGCCCGAACCAGTAGTTTTTATCACTACCGGTTTGCCCGAACCAGTAGTTTTTATCACTTCCTGTTTGCCCGAACCGATAGTTTTTATCACTTCCTGTTTGCGCGAACCGGTAGTTTTTATCACTACCGGTTTGCCCGAACCGGTGCGAACCAGTAGGATTTCACCACTGCCCTACTTCCTATCGTATTCCTATGTTGAAAGAACAGAGGGTGGCTTCTAATAGGATTAAACGCCATTTAGAAATGAATCTTTCCGACAAATACAAACAAAACATTGCATTGTGCTTTAAAAAAGTGTTTCTCTTGCAGTATATGAAATGAAGCTGAATAAAATCTCCCCCTTATTAATCTGGCACCAACATATTCCCCTTTCATGGTTTAAAGTACAGGGAAGTCCTTGACCTACAACCATAAATGGGGCCCAAAATTTCCGTTGCTAAGTGACACCTGGGCGGTGATCGCTACCGGATCGCCAAACCACAGGAAAAAAAATCGCTACCGGATCGGGCGATCCGGTTCGATCTGGGATCATTTCACCTGTGGTTTAGGGGCAGGGAGGGCATGTGTGTGTGGAGATAGCTGGGGTGTTGTAGCCAAAATAAAATTCTTTCCCCTGGGGACCAAGGACATTGCCACGGATGATTGGAAGGTGGAGACTGAAGACAACCAACAGTTAGACTGTGTGCTGATTAGATCATGTGACTGATGACTCTGGTGGGGAAGTTACATACTTTTAATTGGGTGTAAAACCGGTGGGAAAGTAGAGCCGGTTTTTCACCAAGACTGTGCCAATATGATACGTCCCAATAAAATGTTCTTTGACGGATATGCCTGACTCGGAGTTTTCTTTGTTGCGGATGTATTAGTTGGAACCTTGACACAACCGTTTATCTGAAATGGTATAGGTCTCCTGTTTGAGCAGGGGCTTGGGTTAGAAGGTCTTTCAACTCTATTATTCTATGTCCCAGCAGTGGAATTTTTTTTTTTAAATTTGATTTATATGCCGCCCTTCTCCGGAGACTCAGGGCGGCTTACAATGTGCTAAGCAATAGCCTTCATCCTTTTGTATATTTATACAAAGTCAGTTTATTGCCCCCACAAACTGGGTCCTCAATTTACCTACCTTAGAAAGGATGGAAGGCTGAGTCAACCTTGAGCCTGGCGAGATTCGAACCTGCAGTAATTGCAGACAGCTGGTCTAATAACAGGGGATTCACTTACCTTTCCTACCGGTTCGCAAAAATGAGCACGTGCCACCTCTGCGCATTCGCATGGCCTTCTGCACATGCGCAGTAGTGGCGCATTATGTCCGGGTAGGCAAGCGGAGCCTCCCACAGTCGCCGTTACCGGTTCGCACGATCTGGAGAGAACCGGCTGAATCCCACCACTGCTATGTTCTATGTTCAGACAAATTCCGGATCTGCGTACCTTCCGTCGCACGCTTAAGACGTTCCTATTCCAGCAAGCCGGCCTGACCTAAACTTTTCCTCTTTTAAATGGGAATTTTAAATTTCGTTTTAAATTATTGGGGTTTTAATTATGGTTCAGCCAAATTTATTTAATTTGTTTTATCTCTATTTTAAATTTTGTATTTATATGTTTTATTTTATGGCTGTTCACCGCCCTGAGTCCTTCGGGAGTAGGGCGATATACAAATTTAATAAAATGTAAATGTAAATGTAAAAATTCTCATGAGATGCTTCAGTTCCTTGAGCAGTTGTTATCACTTGTTGCTTGCTTGTTTGTACACTGAGAGCTTCTGCACCGGAGACAAATTCTTTGTGTGTCCAGTCACACTTGGCCAATAAAGAATTCTCTTCTCTTCTCTTCTCTTCTCTTCTCTTCTCTTCTCTTCTCTTCTCTTCTCTTCTCTTCTCTTCTCTCTAATCTCCATTCTATTCCCAGATGTTGTTTTCTGCTTACTCGGCCTTTTGCTGTCTTCAGATCCTCAAACTTTTTCTCCTCTCACACCCACAATGCTGTAGCCTAAGGGCCTGAGTGGGATGAAGCTGCCTACAGACATTGAGACATTCCTCAAAATGCCAGGATGTGGTCAGTTAGCCAGACAGCTGCCAGGCCGGTGGGGGGGTGGGAGGGAGGGGCTTGCAAATAAACTGTATGAGCAGAAGAATAAATGAATGAGTAAGCCTAGATCTACTCAAGTTTCAGGGCCTGTAACTTTGATGTCCCTTTGAGAGAAAGCATGAGCTGAGCTGAGCTGAGCCTTGGTGAAGCTTGTCAGCCTGGCTGCAGCTGTTTTCCCCAAATGCAGAGTGCAACCTCAGCCCTTCATTCCTTCACAGGCTGCTTTGATGTACTTTATTTATTTATTTATTTATTCATTCATTCATTCATTCATTCATTCATTCATTCATTCATTCATTCATTTGTTTTAATTTGTATACCGCCCTTCTCCAGCAGGACTCAGGGCGGTGAACAGCCAGAATAAAACAGAACATAACAAAATTTAAAAACGGTTTAAAAATAATTAAATATTTTTGGCCGCAATTTAAAGCAACCCAATTAAAATCAATTAAATTTAACCAAAACTGGGGGATCAAGCCAGCCCGGCTAGGTGAAATAAATAAGTTTTCAGGGCCCGACGAAAAGTCCGGAGGTCTGGTATTGTACGTATCTCTGGGGGGAGGTTGTTCCAGAGGGCGGGCGCCGCCACACAGATTTAAAGCTAAGTCTATATATGCTTGTTTCTAACTTTATGCTAAGTTGTTAACAATGGTCTCTTGTGTTCATTATAAAGGTACATACTGTATAGCTTATTTTGACCAGACAATTAGTTCCTAAGCTCTCTTAAATGCCTTCCTTCCACAACACATTTTTTTTAAAAAAAATAAAAAATAAAATCCAGTAAACCATGAAATGGTTGGCATTCAGCCGGTTCGGACCAGTTCAAGCGAACCCGTAGCAGCGACTATGCCATCCTATTTAGCCACATTTTCTAAGCCGCGCACGTGCACATTTTCGATGCGCGGTGAACTGGTGGTAAAATTATGTGAAACCCATACTCTGAATTGGGACATTGTATCTTTCGTCTACAGAAAAGATAGTGAAAGGAATAATAGGAAAGCAGGGTTTTTTTTTTTAAATTGTCTTTATAAACTGTAGCATCTTTTGTAATTTCACTTCCAATGGAAAAAAAGAAGAAGCTGGTGAACATTCCACTTCTTAGAATATAGAACATAAAATAGTTAGAGTTGGAGGCCTTCTACTCTTCTGCTTTCACACGTGTTCCTCTGAGCTCAGAAACTGTTCCATAGAGAGTCAGCATATTGCCCCCAACAATCTGGGTCCTCATTTTACCGACCTTGGAAGGATGGAAGCAGTGGTGAAATCTGAACCATTGGTTCGTTGGCTGTGCATGCACGCTGGGCATCCCGCTTTTGCAAAAAATGAGACTTTCTTTTTTGCGAAAATGGGATGTGCAGGGGGGGGGCTTTCGGGAGGCCAAAAGTGGCTATATTTGGGGAGGGGGGAAGTGCATCTTATAGTCCAAATGATATATGATGGGACATGACAGAAATCATATGCCATATTCTTCCAGAATTTTCTACAACTTCAAAATTCTTTGCTACTCATTCATGCAAGTACTAATTAGACCCAACTTCAAAACAAAACAAAACAAAACAAAACAAAACAAAACAAAACAAAACAAAACAAAACAAAACAAAACAAAACAAAACAAAACAAAACAAAACAAAACAAAACAAAACAAAACCAACCCTCTGGAGTGAAGACAGGGCTGGCCAGAAGCTGTCATCTCCTGAATTTCTCTTAGTTTAGTGGTGCTAAATAAATATATATACTAGTAAAACTCTCATAGTTATGACCTTTAACTGGATAAAACAATGAATCATAAGATGACACTTTTTGAACCAAGGTACCTTGGGGGTGTGTTAACTTATACAGTGTGTCCAAAATTTGGGAATAAACTCTCAAATGAATTCCCTCAAAACTCAGGGAATAAAACTGAGGTAAAATGTAGCTGCTTCAGTGCTATTGGGTATTGCTACACTGCTAAGCTGCTGATGTGGTCATGTGATCTTCATTTTCAATATTCCATGACAGTTTCCCAGCCAGTCTCGCAATCCCTTGCTCCCTGCTCCATCCAGGAATAGCTACGGTATTTACCTGCCTGCTGCAAAGGGAGGGAAGGAGGGAGGGAGGGAGGGAGGGAGGGAGGGAAGGAAGGAAGGAAGGAAGGAAGGAAGGAAGGAAGGAAGGAAGGAAGGAAGGAAGGAAGGAAGGAAGGAAGGAAGGAAGATTTCTGATGCTCCCTGCCAGATTCCCAGAAGGAAATTCAGTGGGGAAGCCAGCAGGAAGTCGGTCCTTCTCCCACTGCCTTTTAGGCCTCTCTTGGTCATTCTGTGTTTAGGTAAGAAACTATCTCTGAAACAATGGCCCAACAGGGCACGGGTTATCTAATAAACAAAGAACAAAACCTTTCATCTGGTTCTAATAAAAGTTACCAGGTTTGAGCAGAGCTTCCACCGATATCAAATCGCGGTGAACCAAGAGAGTGATTCAATTTACCATTTCAGATCCCTCAACGGCAGCTCAGGTTTTCTCCGCCGTGAGAAATGAAATCCACAAATGCAGCACAAATTCACTTCGCCGCGTTGCCTAGGGTGTATCAAGGTATACGTTTGGACGGAAAGGGAAGGCTATTTACCTAGAGTTCCGTTGATGTGACAAGATTAATGTGAAATGATAAATGAGAACGGTGGGTAACAAAGGCTCAGATAACCAGAATGTGCTCTAATGTTTCTATACTATGGGGAACTACCAGGCCCTCATAGAAGAAAATACCACTCTCTGTAATTCTATAGGCTTTGAAACTGCTTCTGAAAATACTGTGCCAAAACCCGTCTTCCAAGTTCTACAAAACTTTTCTCCCTCTTCGAAGAAGATTCCCTTGTTTCTGTCAAATTCTCACCATACTGGATTTCTTTAGACTTATTTTTTTTTAAATTGAATTTGTTTTTCAGATGAAAGGCCCTGCAGTCCATTCTCTTTCTGTCTACTAGCATTCTTGACCAGAAGTGGGCATTACATAATGTAACAACCGGTTCGCCGAGAACCCAAAAATGCAAGTGTGTGCCCCTTCCGCGCATGCGTGTGACTCGGATGGGTTCTAAATTTTTTTACTACCGGTTCTGTGGGCGTGGCTTATTTTGTGGGTGTGGCTTGGAGGTCATGTGACTAGGTGGGCATGGCTAGCTGGTCAGAGTCATTTCTGGAAGGTCCTCGCACTTACGACCAGTCCTCGCACTTACGACCCGACTCATTTGTTTGCTTTTAACACTGATCAGCTGTAGGGCGGCCCTTTGAAGCCCCGCGGCAAGAGTGTAAACAGTTTTTTTCCCTCTAGTCATCAGCTGGGACTCAGGAGGCAGCAATAGATTGGGGGTGGGACCAAATAAAAGGTAATAATAATGTGGGTGGGTGGGTAGGTGGGTGGGAGGGCGGGTAGGAAGAACCTGTTCGGTGACGTCATATCGTCACCGCTACCGGCTCGGCTGAACCGGACCGAACCGGGAGGAACCCACCACTGGTGTGATTTCAAACGCATGGCAATTATATAGGACAGGATAGCACCAGGGCAGGTGGGCAGGCGGGCGGGTGGGCCCAGCCTCTGGTCGGAACTGGCATCATCTGACATCTCATCTCTGTTCTTGACTCTCCCAATTTTCTGATCTTCTAAAATCCTAAGGCCGTGATGGCGAACCTATGGCACACCTATTGCCCTAGCTCAGCTCCAGCGCACATGTACGTGCCGGCCAGCTAATTTTCTGGCCTTCCAGGCCCACCGGAAGTTAGGAAACAGGCCATTTCCAGTCTCTGGAGGGCCTCTGGGGCGGCTGGGGTAAGGCCATTTTTGCCCTCCTCAAGCTCAAGAAAGCTTCTGGAGCCTGGGGAGGGCAAAAAAAACAGGCCTATTGGGCCCACGGTGCCATCGCATGCCAAAAGCAGGGGGAGCACGCGGGGTGGGGCGCATGAATTATGGGTGTGGGCACGCGTGCACATGAACCCCCCCACACACTCCCCCTGCTTTTGGCATGTGATGGCAAAAAGATTAGCCATCACTGTCCTAAGGGATGAGTCCCCCCCACGCCCCCCCGGGATTCTTTGGGCATTTAGTTCAAATGTGTGAAGTTAGGAAGCTACAAACCATTAAAGAGATGATTGCTTGGTGAAAGATACACACTGCTTTACGGTTTATTTACAGCTTTGTTCATTGGTCTATTTATTGAGTTTTATCCCACCTTTATTTCTTTACAACTGAAGGCAGCATACATAATAGGAATAGCACTTACGGTAGACTTATATAACGCTTCACAGTGCTTTACAGCACTGTCTAAGTGGTTTTACAGAGTCAGCCTGCCAGGGGCCTGGAAGCCATCTTTTTCATTGGATCTGCCACATTTACTACTGTGGGAAACTGGGAGGAGGGATTGTATTGAGCCAGGGTACTATGTAGTCATAATAACATTCCTTTCTCAGAAAGTCAAGGACATCTTGCCCTGCACCTGGATGGCTGGAACTGAGAGGCATCTCCAGTTGGGACAGTGCTTGGATTGGACCATGTGATGGACATGTGGGTTTTGGGCAGGGACCTGAACATTCCTTTGGGTGGGGAAAACCTGGAAGCTTTCAGATTCGGGTTTTCCCAGATGTGCCAATAGGACATCTCTAATAAAATGGAACTTTGAGGAAACTCAAGCCTCGTAGTTTTCTTTGGTTGGGGGTGTTACTTGGAACCCTGACACAGCCTATTGCCCCCAACAATCTGGGTCCTCATTTTACCAACCTCAGAAGGATGGAAGACTGAGTGTTCTCTCTTCCTATTTACTATCTTGTACCAAAAATCTTCTTTGAACACCAAAGAATTGAGGCCTTTGAACTATGATGCTGGAGAAGATTCCTGCGAGTCCCTTGGACTGCAAGGCGATCCAACCGGCCAGTCCTAGAGGTAGTCAACCCTGACTGCTCTTTAGAAGGCCAGATCCTGAAGATGAAACTCAAATCCTTTGGCCACCTAATGAGAAGGAAGGACTCACTGGAGAAGAGCCTAATGCTGGGAACGATTGAGGTCAAAAGAAGAATGGGACAACAGAGAATGAGGTGGCTAGACGGAGTCAATGAAGCAGTTGGTGTGAGCTTAAATGGTCTCTGGGGGATGGTAAAGGACAGGAAGGCCTGGAGAAACATTGTCCATGATGTTGAAATGGGTTGGACACGACTTCATGATTAACAACAACAACAAAATTAATGGTTTGGACTATTATCTTATCTGCTGGTCTTATCTCTGCCTCATTTTCATTCAATTGAAAGGGAAGGTTTGGGAAACAACAAGTAGAACTAGACAGTGTTGCATACACTCTAGTCTGATTCACAAGCTCTTAAGAGCTGCAATGATGCAGTGGTTAGAATGCAGTACTGCAGGCTAATTCTGCCAACTTCCAGCAGTTCGATTCTCAACATCTCAGGGTTGACTCAGCCTTCCATCCTTCCGAGGTTGGTAAAAACGAGGAGCCAGATTGTCATATTCTTATATATTCTTGAGTAGGTTTATTCCCTTTGTCTTCCACCAACACTGTTTTTATAAAATCCCTCCCATATTTCATTATAATTGTTTGCTTTAATCATCCCTTTTTCAAATTTAATTTCTGTTGTTAATTTGTCATTTGTTGCCATACTCCAAATTTCATTATACCACTCATTTCTTTGAATATCCCGATTTCGTCCGCAATATTTGCCATCACTAATCGAGCTGCCATTATCAAATTTACAATCAATTCCTTTTTTGTTTCATTTATATCCCATTTTTCCACCAGCAACAGTAATGCAATCCTCGGTGACATATCTAAATTTACATTCAAAAGTGCTCCAATTTCTCTAAACACCATGTCAGGGGTGAAATCCAGCAGGTTCTGACAGGATCTGGAGAACCGATAGAGGAAATTTTGAGTAGTTTGGAGAACCGGTAGTACAAATTCTGACTGGCCCCGCCCCCATCTATTTTCTGCTTCCTGAGTCCAAGCTGATTGGGAGGAAATGGGAATTTTGCAGTAACCTTCCCCTGGATATCCATTTTCCTTAACTCTAACTGACATATTCTTATATACTCTTCTATTCCGAATATTTTTTCCAATCATTATCATTTATTTCTCCTAAATCTGATTCCCAAATTAATTTTAAACCTTTTGCAAAATCTCTGAGTTTCAAGTTCTTCTTATAATGGGTGGAACTTCTTCCTGTACTTGATGGAATGTGTATTTTTTCAGGCCAAGGGCTAACCCACTCCCCTTCCTTTTTTCCCTCATTATTGTTCACTTCCTTCTGTCTGAATTGTCTAAGGGTCTTTGACCCCATATATCGATCCAGACTTCTGTGAGAAGGCTGGTGAGTCTGATAAATGGTATCTCACTTACTTGTGTACCGCTGTCTCTATTGGCCAAATATGGAAACTTTCCAGGGGAGAAATGCTCCCGGTTCAGACCAGATCGCCCGATCCGGTTGCTATGGCAGCAGGTGGTTCGGAGAACCGGTAGCAAAAATCCCTGCCCGCCCCCCATGCCCAGCTGAGCCGCGCAATCATCAGAAGCTTTTTTTTTTAATTTTTAAAAGCATTTTTTTTACGGAGGAAGATGTGGTAGAAAAAAAATGTTTTTAAAAGAAAAAAAGGCTCTGCCGATCAGACAACTCAGCTGGGATCGTCAGAGGCTTTTAAAAGCATTATTTTCTACAATCCCTTCGGCCGAAGAGGTTGTAGAAAAAATGGTTTTAAAAGTAAAAAAAAAAAAAAAGTTGACCACGCCCACTCAGTCATATTACCGCCACTACCACCAAGCCACGCCCACAGAACCGGTAGTAACAAATTTTACATTTCACCACTGAAACTTTCCCTAAAAACTCCTCCCATGAAAGTAATTTGCAAAGCCTAGATCAGAGGTGTCCGATTCAAGGCCCGTGGGCCAGATCTGACTTGCGAGGTGGTTAGAACCGCCCTCAAATCTCACCAGGCTCAAGGTTGACTCAGCCTTCCATCCTTCCGAGGTCGGTAAAAATGAGGACCCAGATTGTCGGGGGCGAGAGGCTGACTCTCTAAACCGCTTAGAGAGGGCTGTAAAAGCACTGTAAAGCGGTATATAAGTACTATTGCTTTACAACAAGCAAAAATGATGTTTACAAATAAGCAGCTGGCGTAATGAATACAGTCGGTTGCAATTTAAAACCGGGAGGGGGTAGGGGTGGGGAATGAACAGAGAAGGCTGCTTTATGCTATTGCCGCTAGTCTTTGTGAGCACACTCGGAATAGAATGCAGCGATTGTTTTCGAGCATACCAAGTGCCATCTATATGAAGCATAACCTTCCAAACTGTCCAATTTCTGGCATACCAAGCAGCCCAAGTATTTGGCTGATGCAATGCATGTAGCATAGGTTATGGTTTGTGCTGATTCGGAACATCAGAATATAGCCTAACCAAGTTGGAAGGGACCTTGGAAGTCTTCCAGTCCAATTCCCTGCTCAAGCAGGAAATCCTATACCATTTCAGACAGTTATCCAATCTCTTCTTAAAAACCTCAAGTGTTGGAGCATTCACAACTTTTGGAAAGCAAGTCGTTCCACTGATTAATTGTGCTCACAGTCAGGAAATTTCTCCTTAGTTCTAAGTTGCTTCTCTCCTTGATTACTTGCCACCCATTGCTTCTTGTCCTGCCCAGGGGTGGGTTTCACTCAGGGGTGGGTTCTAAAAATTTTTTACTACCAGTTCTGTGGGTGTGGCTTATTTTGTGGGTGTGGCTTGGAGGTCATGTGACTAGGTGGGCGTGTGGGCGTGGCTAGCTGGTCAGAGTCATTTCTGGAAGGTCCTCGCACTTACGACCAGTCCTCGCACTTACGACCCGACTCATTTGTTTGCTTTTAACACTGATCAGCTGTAGGGCGGCCATTTGAAGCCCAGCGGCAAGAGTTTAAACAGTTTTTTTTCCCTCTAGTCATCAGCTGGGACTCAGGAGGCAGCAATAGATTGGGGGTGGGACCAAATAAAAGGTAAGAATGACGTATGTGGGTGGGGGGGGAGGGCGGGGGGGAGAACCGATTCGGTGACGTCATATCGTCACCGCTACTGGCTCTGCCGAACTGGACCAAACCGGGAGGAACCCACCACTGGTTTCACTTCATGTTATTACCGGTTCTCCGCGTGTGCACACCAGGAATGGGGTCTACTTACCTTTACTACCAGTTTGCAACGGGATTGCGCGCACCTGTGAGCGAAGCCGATGATGACATCCGGGATGGTGGGCGGGGCCTCCCGCCAGTTTTACTACTGGTTCTTGCGAACCGGTCTGAACCGGGGGCAACCCACCACTGATGCACATGCTCGCTTTGTGCGTGTGTGTGTGTCCAGTTGCGCATGCACCTTCCTTCTGCGCATGCACCCGACCTTCTGCACATGTGCTTTGCTCGCGCACAAACCTTCCACGCATGAGCCCAGCAGATTGTCAGAACTACTGGTTCACCCAAACCGGTCCGAACCATCAGCAGCCCGTCACTGTATAGGCATAAGCAATAAATTAGCTCAAGAGCCTTGGTAGTACAGTGGTCTAAGGCACCCTGTTATTAAGCTGGTTATTAAGACCAGCTGCCTGCAATTACTGCAGGTTCGAATCTCGCCAAGGCTCAAGGTTGACTCAGCCTTCCATCCTTTCTAAGGTAGGTCAATTGAGGACCCAGTTGTGGGGGCAATAAGCTGACTTTGTATAAAATATACAAAAGTATGAAGGCTATTGCTTAGCGCATTGTAAGCCGCCTTGAGTCTCCAGAGAAGGGCGGCATATAAATCAAATAATAATAATAATAATAATAATAATAATAATAATAATAATAACAACAACAACAACAACAACAACAACAACAACAACAACAACAGGCACTTGGTCCACAATACACCTGACATAACAATAACAATAATTGAAAAGAAAAAAGTATGGTTCATTGACATTGCAATACCTGGTGATGCACGGATGGAAGATAAGCAGCAAGAAAAAATCACAAAGTACCGGGACTTGCAAATTGAAGTTGAGAGACTGTGGAAAAAGAAATCGTGTGTTGTCCCGATTGTAATTGGAGCCCTCGGAGCAATACCCAAAGGGCTACCCCGCTATTTAGAAATTCTAAATTTGCCGGACTTGAACATTTTGACTCTACAAAAAACCACCTTACTCGGAACAGCTGACATCCTCCGACGATACCTTAACAGTTCCTAGGTCCTTGGTTAGGATTTGAGCTGCTGAGCTATTAACCAGCCTCACAGGCTGTGAATCTCACTAAAGATTAACCAGTAATAATAATAATAATAGTAATAGTAATAATAATAACTGAAAATTTCACATGGGGTCCTTTGTGCCTGACAACAATTGTCCCCCGGCCTTGAAGTCTACATGAACAAATAGGCAATGCACCTCTCATCACCCACATATTGGCAGTCATACCGACATAAATGTCAACATAAAACCTCTGTAGAAACTGAGATCCATCCCTTAATAGTTCTTCCCATCAAAGGATATTTAGCTCTGTTTGTCTGTCACGCTCAAGGGTGAAGACTTCAAGATGAGAGATAAAAAAAACAACCAAAAAAAAGGAGGTTACAGTTTAGTTCGGAAAATTCTCTGTCTTTAAAACGTGCGGGTTCAGAGTTGTGTGTATTTTCATAATACCAACAGATTCTAACCTTATGTCGGGATCAAAAGAACAAAACTGTTGTACTGGGGAAGGAGCGGGGTGGAAATGCAACACAGTTAAACCTTATTGGGTTGATTTGGAGAGACATTTATATAAGATTTTATATCAGATTTATATCAGATTTTCAAATTACTTTAAGCAATCTCTTGTTCCCTGTGGGCTGACTTTATCTTTTTTTTTTTTTCTTGCTAGTCATTACCTGAGGTTGCTCTTAGAGACATGATGGAAGTAGCAAGTGCAATGATTAATGCCTAGAATTTGCAAGAAAAAAAGATTACAGGGAGTTCCTCGACTTACGACCAACATTTATGTTGCTAAGTGAGACATTTGTTAAGTGAGTTTTGCCTGAACTTACGACCAACATTTATGTTGGTCTCTTGCTTGTGGTTTCACTTGCTAAGTGAGACATTTGTTAAGTGAGTTTTGCCCGAAGTCACAGCCTTTCATGCCACAGTTGTTAAGTGAATCGCTGCAGTTGTTAAGTGAGCAACACGGTTACTAAGTGAAGGTCGCAAAAGGGGATTACGTGACCCCCGGGACACTGCCACCGTCATAAATATGAATCAGTTAAGCGTCTGAATTTTGATCCTTTGACCATGAGGATGGCGCAATGGTCTTAAGATGTGAAAAATGGTCGTAAGTGACTTTTTCAATGCTGTCGTAACTTTGAGCGGTCACTAAACGACCCGCTGTAAGTCGAGAATTTCCTGTAGTGAACTCACAAGTGTGCTTCAATTTTTGCTATGTTTTCAAGGATTCCATCAATCACATTCTGAAACAATTCATCAACATTTTCCTTGGGCCATCCATCTTTGGAACCTTGCCACGAATTCAATCTCTGCAAAGGACTACGTTCAAATTGGTTCTTAAGGGGCACTTCGCTAGGCAGAAATATACTATAGGAATAAAATAAGGAGAATTAAGGAGAAATTTCCTGACTGTTACAACAATGCATCCGTGGAACGACTTGCCTCCAGAAGTGGTGAATGCTCCAACGCTGGAGGTTTTTAAGAAGAGGCTACACAACCATTTGTCTGAAATGATACAGGGTTTCCTGTCTGAGCAGGGGGTTGGACTAGAACACCTTCAAGGTCCCTCCCAATTTGGTTCTTCTTACATAAGTAAGATAATAGGTGTTGGAAGAAATATCCATCTGGTTCAGTTCCGAGCCGGGAGAAAAACGCTGGAAACATGGAGGCTGATTGGAAAGGGGGTTTAATGATGTGTTCTGTCCCCGTCCCCCCCCATACACACAAACAGCCAGCCGGGGGTTAAAGAAATACTCGGCACACACAAGGTTCTTTATCAGGAACTTGGCAGCAATACGATAACCGTCTGCCAAGTGCTTTACTACAAGAAGAGGGAGTGTTCCTCCACCAGATAACACCAACTAATACACACAGTTTTCAAAACAGTCCAGATCAAACATGAAACCTTCAGCAGATCAGGCATTGTACAAAGTGACTAGCCAGAAGTTAGCTTTGTCCATCACAGAGTCTAAATGGCCACCACACTCTCTTATATAGCCTGTGGGGTGTGGTCCAGTGACTCAGCTTAATCCCTGGCATGCCTCCTCATCTGCTGCAAACCTTTATCTCGTCTTCGTTGGCGTGGATCCAGGAATGACTTATCCCCCTCATCGCTGTCATCGGAGACACCTGGCTCCTGGTCAATCTCCTCTCCCTCGGCAGACACCTGAGGCATTGCCAGAGAGGAGGGGCCTGGAGAGGGAGGCCTGGCCGGCTCCTCTCCTTCATGTTCGGAGCCTTCTTCCTCCGATAAGATGGGCTTGGGGATCGGAGCCACAACATGATGAAGCAGAACCGTATGGATGCTCCTGGGCAGCTGATCACATGGAGTTGAGAGTGAAGGGTATATATACCTTCTCTTGGATTTTGCACTTGAGCTTCCTGTTCCAGTGCAAGAACATGTCATTGTATTGGCTGTTGGCAGACTCCCATGGGGTCATGTTTGTCTGAGTCAAGTTTGGTTGAAGTTTGCCAGATGATGCAACGTCTTTAAGAGATTGTGCAATGCAGTGAGTTCTACTGCTAGATAATCCTGGAGATAGATAATAATCTATCTACTGATAGATTATGTCCTGGAGGGTCATGTCTTAATCCCATCACCCTGGAGCTGAATATCTTTTGTTTTGTAGATAGATTGGCCCAATTCTTCTGGGGCTATTAAGAAATACATATCACAACAGCAGCGAGAATAATATATGCACAAAATTGGAAAAATAATAATATACCAACAGATAATATACAAACCGGATAAGAAAAGTTTTAGAGTGTGCAGAGATCGATAAACTCGCAAAAGAAACACAAAACAAGGAGAAAACAAAATATTACATGGTGTGGGACAAATGGTATGAATGGTTGGAGGAGAGGTATAAAGGGCAAGGAAAGATTAAACGAGGAAGATACAGGAGTTTGAATGTAGCAAAAAATATGTAGAAATGGAACGGACAGAGAATGCCTGATCGTAATTTGGTACATTGATATTTCCATATGTATAAATAAATATTAGAATCACATGTACAGATAGTAAATAGAAAAAAAGGGAGAAAAATGGATCTATAAGAAATGAAAACTGATGCGGAAATGTTGGAAAGAAGAAAATTTCATTTTTTGTTTTAAAAAAACTGTTCAATAAAAATTATTTTTAAAAAAGAAAAGAAAAGAAAGACTTGGGGGCTGCTTTCTGTTTTTAAAAACATGTTTTTCCTTTAGGGTAATATAATATAATATAATATAATATAATATAATATAATATAATATAATATAATATAATATAACATAACATAACATAACATAACATAACATAACATAACATAACATAACATAACATAACATAACATAACATAACATAACATAACATAACATAACATAACATAACATAACATAACATAACATAACATAACATAACATAACATAACATAACAAACACAACACAACACAACACAACATAATTATATAATATTATAATATAATGTAATGTAATGTAGTGTAGTGTAATGTAATGTAATAATAATATAATAATATAATATAATATAATATAATATAATATAATATAATATAATATAATATAATAATGTAATATAATATAATATAATATAATATAATATAATATATAATATAATATAATATAATATAACAAACACAACACAACACAACACAACACAACATAAGTATATAATATTATAATGTAATGTAATGTAGTGTAGTGTAATGTAATGTAATAATATAATAATATAATATAATATAATATAATATAATATAATATAATATAATATAATATAATATAATATAATATAATATATAATATAACAAACACAACACAACACAACATAAGTATATAATATTATAATGTAATGTAGTGTAGTGTAATGTAATGTAATGTAATGTAATGTAATGTAATAATATAATATAATATAATATAATATAATATAATATAATATAATATAATATAATATAATATAATATAATATAATATAATATAATATAATATAATATAATATTTTTAAAATATTTCTCAAAATATTTCATTTTTCTAGGAGGGATCTAGCTTCCCACATGGTTTATGATTTCTAAAATATACTGCATTTGTTTAAACGTTGCACAGAAAGGATCGTAAGAAAACAGTCAGTCCGGGAAAAAGTTTCTTTTACAAGTTGAGCTGCCTTCCAGGGCCACGATCAAATTCTTTGTGTCTATTCCTTCATTGCCATTAAAAAAAAAAACCATGCATTACTGCAACATCTGAACTGGATTGCTTTGAGTTTTCACTCCTTCATTAGGAAGAATTAACACTACAGGCCATAATTAAAAAGATTGCAACCAGACCATTGCATTTCATCATATCCCTGTCTTTGTCCTTTCCAAAATACCGTGAAGGCAAGACTTATCTGCTTTTTAGCAGACTGGCTGGCTACTTTCTTTTAAGAAAAGCACTTTGATGGTATCTCTAGAGATTACAATAATTTTTCATGCTGCCAATCTCAGGTTAAAACACACACACATATACAATCAATTGGAAATACATGTTATACAAGAAGGAAAGAATATAATTCCATGTTCAGACTTTTCTCTGATTTCTTATTTGTTCTAAGCCCGGTCCGTGTTTGTTACATGCATGTTTGTTACATGCGTGTTACATACCACCTAGAAATAAGGAGAAATTTTCTGGCAGTGAGAACAATCAACCAATGGAACGGAAGTTGCCTTCAGAAGTTGTGGGAGCTTCAACAAATGGCAGTCCAATCTCTTCTTGTTGATTAGCCATCACTGGTCTATAAGATGGACAGACATTTTCACCCCCTTTTGGGAGACAAAAAAGTGCATCATAGTCCGAAAAATACGGTAAGTAACTACATAAAGACCATAACATTTTAATATTTTGGGTGTTTCATTTGGTCGTAAGCATGAAAAACATTCCTAAGTTACTTTTGAGAGTGCCGTGGTGACTGAACAGTCACTAAATGAGCCTGCATTATTCTCCGCTAAGGTTGAAAGTAACGAATACAAAGCGATCTAAACAAATATAGACAAATATTCAGAAAAAAGAAGAGCAAATGACCTGGTTGCATTTCTTAATCATATTTTTTTTCTTACTTTAAAAAAACAATGCAAGACAGAGAAATCATTGCAATAATTTAGCACCATTTCAGTAAAAAAAATTGCAACATATAACCAAGGGTTTCATGTCCACAGTTTGTTTGGTTCTTTGCAGATTCGTCCCGATAAACCCCTTTTATTTGATTTACGGTGAATTCCTCTCCAGCAAAGTCTTTCCTCTCCCACAGTCTTCCAAGATAGTTCACAATTACCGACCTTTATCAGGCTTGGACAGTGGCCAGGCCGATATCTTTCAGACGCCGCAATACTTGGCAAGAATGCAAGAATGAAGTAATTGTCTCCTGCAAACGCCCCTCTCCTTTTGCTCCTCTTTTATTCCCTCTGGGAGGGGCCCTTCAACGTCCACCTGTGGCCTTACTCCTAAGTCGACCCTTGTTCCTTAGCTGTTCCCTTTGTCAGGCAACTCTGCACATGCGGCGACTGGGAATAGGTTCCAGCTGTTTGTCTGACTCCAAAGGCAGCTGATATCTATCATATGGCCCTGGCGCCAGTGGTGGGATTCAGCCAGTTCGGGAGAACCGGTTGTTAACTTTCTGAGCAGTTTGGCAAACTGGTTGTTGGAAGAAATCATTAGGGCAGAGAACCGGTTGTTAAATTACTTGAATCCCACTACTGCCTGGCCCCATGTCTGCTTCTAATATAGAACACTCGTCAGAGCCTTCCCCAGACTCCAGGACTGGTCCATGTTCCTTTCCAATCTCCAACAGAATCTTCTACCCCCTTAACATAGATAATTCTCTAGGGCGACTTGAGTTTCGTTTTCCAAACCCTTGAATTAGCCTTCGTTGATATTTTAAGGTATATAAAACAATGCACTTGTTGTGCTTGATACAGGGGTGAAATCCAGCAGGTTCTGGAGAACTGGTAGCGGAAATTTTGAGCAGTTCGGAGAACCGATAGTGTAAATTTTCGGAGAACCGGCAAATACCACCTCTGGCTGGCTTCAGAGTGGGATGGGAATAGAGATTTTGCAATATCCTTCCCCCTGGAGTGGGGTGGGAATGGAGATTTTGCAGTATGCTTCCCCTGCCACGCCCACCAAGCCACGCCCACCAAGCCACACCACACCCACCAAGCCATGCCCACAGAACCGGTAGTAAAAAAAAAATTGGATTTCACCAATGGTTTGATACTAAGATAGGGATGGCCACCAGCAAGGGAAGGTTCAAATCTACACACTGTTGTGTTGTTTACTTCCTACAAAATCCCCACACCGTGTTGGTGTTCCGGCAGAAATGGTAGAGATTTAATTCAAAACCACACATGTCGTCCTGTAGATTTCGACCCACTCATCCTCTCCCTACCCTGTGGACACCCTGTTAACTATTCATCGCTCTCTTCATAATTCTGGAGCTTCTAATTACGAGGATTGCCTTGTTTATGCCTATTAAGGTTGAGCCCCTTAATCATCTGGTTCATCCCTCCACAGGGAAAGTTGGCAGAACTTCCCAAAAGTGCTTTTTCAACCAGGACCTCGATGATTGAGAAGCTCCATAGATGCAAGGCAGAACCTTGAATGACTTGACTCCTTCAGCAATGTACAAAATCCTGTTCAAAAAGCAAATTAGCGATGTCCAAAGGTGGATTTGTCTAGTTCTTCCTTCCCAAGGAAGGTTGACTTTGTCTGTAGAGCTTCTAGCAGAAAGCAGCAGAGAGCCTCAGTGTGATCCGAACCACAATTGGTATCTTTATTTATTTATGAGTTTCAGACTCTCATTTTTAAGTACTGCAAAAGGAGGTTTTCCCCTGCAGCCATGATGGGATCAATATCTGTGAATTCAAGCCAGCTTTGATATGGATAAGGCCCACACACACATACCCCATAAAAGTCAACATCAAAGCAATCCTGCTCTTTAGTTTTTAGAATAGAATAGAATAGAATGGAATGGAATGGAATGAATAGAATAATGGAATGAAGAATAGAATAGAACAGAACAGAACAGAACAGAACAGAACAGAACAGAACAGAACAGAATAGAATAGAATAGAATAGAATAGAATAGAATAGAATAGAATAGAATAGAATAGAATAGAATAATGGAATGAATAGAATAATGGAATGAATAGAATAATGGAATGAAGAATAGAATAGAATAGAATAGAATAGAATAGAATAGAATAGAATAGAATAGAATAGAATAGAATAATGGAATGAAGAATAGAATAGAATAGAATAGAATGGAATAATGGAATGGAATTGATAGAATAATGGAATGGATAGAATAATGGAATGAATAGAATAATGGAATATAGAATAGAATAGAATAGAATAGAATAGAATAGAATAGAATAATGGAATGAAGAATAGAATAGAATAGAATAGAATAGAATAGAATAGAATAGAATAGAATAGAATAGAATAGAATAGAATAGAATAATGGAATGGAATGGATAGAATAATGGAATGGATAGAATAATGGAATGAATAGAATAATGGAATATAGAATAGAATAGAATAGAATAGAATAGAATAGAATAGAATAGAATAGAATAGAATAGAATAGAATAGAACAGAATAACAGAGTTGGAAGGGACCTTGGAGGTCTTCTAGTCCAACCCCCTGCTTAGGCAGGAAACCGTATAGCATTTCAGACAAATGGCTATCCAATCTTTTCTTAAAAACTTCCAGTGTTGGAGCATTCACAGCTTCTTGGTGGCAAGTTGTTCCTCTGATTAATTGTTCTAATGGTCATGAAATTTCTCCTGAGTTCTAAGTTGCTTCTCTCCTTGATGAGTTTCCACCCATTGCTTCTTGTCCTGCCCTCAGGTGCTTTGAAGAATAGCTTGACTCCCTCTTCTTTATGGCAGCCCCTGAGATATTGGAAGACTGCGATCATGTCTCCCCTAGTCCTTCTTCTCTTCAAACTAGAACATACCCAGTTCCTGCAACCGTTCTTCATATGTTTTAGCCTCCAGTCCCCTAATCATCTTTGTTGCTCTTTTAATTTAATTTTGAAGTATTGTTTTAAAACTGGCTGAATATTTGGATCCTGGCTAAAGAAAAAAAGACGAAGCTAGAACTGAAATCTGACTATTGGTCTTGTTAAACTACAGATTATCATATAAGTAGTGAGGCAAGGAACAAAGGATGAGTTACAGCTGACAGTCCAGTTTTCATACCTTTATGTCATTTTGCCAGATTTCACACTTAAATCATCACTGGTGTCTAAAAATTATCAGTAGATAAAAAAATTTTTTAAAAGAAGGAATGACTCATTCTATGCATTTTTTTCAGGACACTTTTCATCATCCGGTTATCCAACCCCAGCATATCTAAGATGCAATCTATCTGTGCACATTATTAAATACACATTAAACATAATCAATGTGTATTAATTGCAGAATAGTTGACTTAAAAAAAAACTAATTAGGTTTTCCTTGGCTGCCTTAAATTCCTTCCTTCCTTCCTTCCTTCCTTCCTTCCTTCCTTCCTTCCTTCCTTCCTTCCTTCCTTCCTTCCTTCCTCCCTCCCTCCCTCCCTCCCTCCCTCCCTCTCTTTCTCTCCTTCTTCCCTTCCTCTTTTTTCTTTCCTTGCTTCCTTCTTTGCTTGCTTGCTTACTTCTTCTTTGCTTCCTTCCTCTTTCTTTTCTTCCTCCCTCCCTCCCTCCCTCCCTCTCTTCCTCTTTTTTTTCCTTGCTTCCTTTTCTTTGCTTCCTTCCTATTTCTGTCCTTCCTTCCTTCCTTCCTTCCTTCCTCCCTCCTCCCTCCCTCCCTCCCTCCCTCTCTTTGTCTCCTTCTTCCCTTCCTCTTTTTTCTTTCCTTGCTTTCTTCTTTGCTTGCTTGCTTCCTTCTTCTTTGCTTCCTTCCTCTTTCTTTTCTTCCTCCCTCCCTTCCTCCCTCCCTCTCTTCCTCTTTTTTCTTTCCTTGCTTCCTTTTCTTTGCTTCCTTCCTCTTTCTGTCCTTCCTTCCTTCCTTCCTTTCTTCCTTCCTTTCCTTGTAATTTTTCTTCTACTTGTACCTGGCATTTGGCGCTGTTGTTTGAAATCCTGTCCTAGGGAGCCACCTAGGGATGCCCAGTAGTAAGACAGGTAAGTAGACAAAAAGAATTGCTGGACTAGGTTTGTCCAGAGACTCTCATCCCTGGCCTGTAACCTGTCTCACAGATGAAAATTTGTCCATTGATGGTCACAACTGGTATTGCCTTGTTCGTTAAGTCTACAGAGACACGTAACAACCACAGACCAGGCTGTTACTTAACCTCCAATACAATCAGGTTTTCAAGCAGGTGAAGCCCTACCAATGGCTTCAAACTAACAAGTAGTGAGGAAATACCTTATTCACTTCTCACCCCAAACGCATCATCTTACCCCACTGTAGAACTGTATTTGAGGATTTCTGATTTGTTTTGAATTGCTGTTTCTCAGTATCGTTTCATCTCCCGGACAAAGGAATAGAATAGAATAGAATAGAATAGAATAGAATAGAATAGAATAGAATAGAATAGAATAGAATAGAGTAGAGTAGAGTAGAGTAGAGTAGAGTAGAGTAGAGTAGAGTAGAGTAGAGTAGAGTAGAGCAGAGCAGAGCAGAGCAGAGCAGAGCAGAACAGAACAGAACAGAACAGAACAGAACAGAATAGAATAGAATAGAATAACAGAGTTGGAAGGGACCTTGGAGGTCTTCTAGTCCAACCCCCTGCTTAGGCAGGAAACCCTACACCACTTCAGACAAATGGTTTTCCAACATCTTCTTAAAAACTTCCAGTGTTGGAGCATTCACAACTTCTGGAGGCAAGTTGTTCCACTGATTAATTGTTCTAACTGTCAGGAAATTCCTCCTTAGTTCTAAGTTGCTTCTCTCCTTGATTAGTTTCCACCCATTGCTTCTTGTCCTGCCCTCCGGTGCTTTGGAGAATAGCTTGACTCCCTCTTCTTTATGGCAGCCCCTGAGATACTGGAACACTTCTATCATGTCTCCGCCTAGTCCTTCTCTTCATCAAACTAGACATACTCAGTTCACTGGTGAAATCCAATTTTTTTTTACTACCGGTTCTGTGGGCGTGGCTTGGTGGGCATGGTGTGGCTTGGTGGGCATGGCTTGATGGGCATGGCAGGGGAAGGATATTGCAAAATCTCCATTCCCACCCCACTCTGGGGCCAGCCAGAGGTGGTATTTGCTGGTTCTCCGAACTACTCAAAATCTCTCCAGAACCTGTCAGAACCTGCTGGATTTCACCTCTGACCCAAGAATGAAACTGTGACTTTGGGTTTTATAGATTAAAGTAATAGATCTTTATAGAAATGACTTTTTCATATTATTATGAATATATGATTTGATGCTAATGCCTTATTTTACTGCAAAGAAGTCAAAGCTTCTTTTTCTTTTCTTTTCCCTACCTTTCCTCACTTCTCTTTTCTCTCTCCCCTCCCCTCCTCACTGTTCTTTTATTTACATTTGTATTTTGCCTTTTATAATACCTAATAACTTAACAAAAAAAAAATAAAAAAAGGAAATAGGAATCATAAATAAATAAAAATCAATAATGATATTTGTGTGTATGTACACACGCATCCACACAATGATGACACACAGATCCTATTAGCCTCAGAACCTGTTCTTCCTGTTTATCCTTTCAGGACAAGCTTGTCCAAACAGAATTTTGACTTCCCAGCAGGAGAACAAATGAATTGGCGTACATTCATAGTTATGTCGCTCATTCAATATATAAATGAGACTTGTAATCCTTTATGTCTATGTTGGAAGAAATGTCCATCTGGGTTCAGTTCCAAGTGGGGAGAAAGACATTGGAAACATGGAGACTGCTTGAAAAGATAGTTTAATGGCGGACAGGACCACATGGTTTTGAGGTCCTGGGCAAAAAAGCACATGGGGGAGAGAGAGAGGGGGGGAGGAAGGGAGAGAGAGAGAGAGAGAGAGAGAGAGAGAGAGAGAGAGAGAGAGAGAGAGATTTATACCCTTTTATTGGGCTTTGAATTTGAGCTTGTATTCTGATTGGTTGTCAGACTCTCATGGGGCCATGCAGGGGTTACTTTGTAGGTTGTGTTTTTGAGCTTGGTTGAGCCTTGCTGGGTGATGCAATCTCCCCAGGTGCCATGTGGTGAGTTCTGTTGCTAGATGGGCTAATCCTACCTTTGTTGGGTCTTGGGTAGGGCATTTGCTCATGAATAGATCTAGCTATCTCTTTATCTCTTAAGTGCTGACATCTGCTGTGGGCTATTGAGGAGGTGGGAGCTATTAAGAGTGAGTCTGCTTCCTGCCTCAGAAAAAAACATGTTTCTCCATTTCTCATCCAGGGAAATATAATATTCTGCCTCTTTAATATTTCCTAGAAAATTCCATTCTTCTAGGAGAGGTATGGGTGCTACCTTCCTACATCTATTACTGGGAATATTTGATTATTAGCTGTCTAAGTCAGTGGGACTCAAGCTTTCCACCCTGGTGGCCCCGTTCATGCAGGGGGAGCATGTAAGTGGAAGGTGCATGTGTTCACAGAGCTTCAATGGGGTGAGCAGTGGGGGCGCGCCCTCCACTCACACAAAGAGAGCTTCATGCTTGAATGGAGGGTGTTTTGTGCTCGCGCATTGTTAGGAAATGATAACTACCTAACTTGTTGGGTTGGCAATATATAAACCCTCAATATAGCTTTAAGATTTTATTGCTGTATTGCATCATGCTGTGTCCTGATTGGTTAGCTCTGTAGCCAATGTCCTTAAGAGGGAGCTTGAAACATGGTTTATCTCTCTTTGCTGATCATTATTGCTCTTTGCTGTGTTTGCTACTGTTGGCAACTGTTTATTGTGTATGACTACGACGACTGGTAAGAAGACTTCGTTATTGGAATATCCCTGGACTATTGTTTTACTATCTACTGATTTATCTGTGTATGACCTGGACTGTTTATTGGACTGTGCCTTATTACTATTTCCTAAAAAGTAAACACAACTCAGTGTATCTGTGTGTTGGCTGTTTATTCACAACTGCTCTCAATCGCTTTCATGTGCACACCCTTGCTACTCTAGGGTTGTTTTGTGAATTCCTTAACCCGCGTGAAGCTCAGGGGTGAAATCCAGCAGGTTCTAACAGGTTCTGGAGAACCGGTAGGAGAAATTTTGAGTAGTTTGGAGAACTGGCAAATACCACCTCTGGCTGGTCCCAGAGTGGGGTGGGAATGGAGATTTTGCACTATCCTTCTCCCAGGAGGGGAGGGAATGGAGATTTTGAAGTATCCTTCCCTTGGAGTGGGGTGGGAATGGAGATTTTGCAATATCCTTCCTGTGCCACGCCCACCAAGCCACGCCCACAGAACCGGTAGAGAAAAATTTTGGATTTCACCCCTGGTGAAGCTCCATTCATGAGAATGGACTTTCGCAGGTGAGTGCTCTCAACTCACGTCAGGAAAGCTTCAATGTGCCCTCCACTCACGTGAGTGGAGCTTCACAAGCGCCTGCCCACAGTTCTTGCGAGTGGAGCTCATACACTCGTGCGTGCGCTTGCCCGTTGCTCTCGTGTGGCCCGGTTTCAAACAAACAACAGTCTGGGGGTTGGGGAAACCCAGTGTAAAGTGTTTCGTTGACTGAAATCTCTTACTAACTGTTGTAACCTGATTTTTTGCGTGGTGGCCAATTGTTCAAGTTGCTTAACTCAATTCAATTCAAATCTTTATTGTCAGTGCACAACATATGTACAATGAGATTGGTTGAGCTCCCTCAGTGCACGCCCTCTCCCCAACACAATACAACTCACAGTGAAGGCAAAAAAATCCCTAACCCACTAAATCATATTAACAAAACACCTAGTCCTATTGCACCAGTGGGAACATGTTACACGTTGCACCAGCCCTGCAGTCCATCATACTACGTAGTTATGATGTGATTTCTCATTCAGGAGTCTGACAGCCCACAGATAAAAACTGTTCTACCAGTAGAAGACACATTCCTGTTGGTTTGGGGGGGGAGAGAATTAAAATAAATTTATTTATACAACAAGCATCATCTTAATGACATCTAAATGTAATGTCTGAATTATTACAATATCAATAACCTATATTCTTCAGTATATATTCTTTCTCTCACCTTATATAATGATATTATTTTATTGATATCTGGTATTTCTTTATTAAATTTCATTTGATATATAAATTTAATTTATTCTTTTGAGATTTTCCTTTTATTTGATTTTTCTTTCTTTTTCTTTTCCCCCTCTAACCATTGATACCACCTTTGCCAGACCAGATAATATTCAGATTCTTCTTTTCCTTGAATTTCCTTGGTGAGTCTAACCATCTCAGCACACTCCATAATTTTAGATACTATGCTATCTTGAGTTGGGACTTCTTCTTGCTTCTAATTTTGTGCATATGTGATTCTTGATGCAGTCAAGATATGTGTTATTAAATATATTATTTCTTTTTCATATTTACGTGTAGGTATTCCTAATAAGTATGTTTCCGGTTTTAATGGTACTTTTTGAGTTGTTATTTGTTCCAGTTGCATTTTAATATTGGTCCAGAATTGTTTAGCTTTGGGACATGACCACCACATGTGGTAGTATGTCCCTTTTTGTGCTTTACATTTCCAGTAGAGTGAAGATGTACTGGGTATTTTGTAGTTTCTTAAATTAATAAAAGTTTACAAATTAAAAAAAAAAATATTTATTTGTATCCCACTTTTATTATCTTTACAAGTAATTCAAGGCAAGAAATATATCCAGTACACCTTCCTCCTTCTATTTACCTCACAACAAAAACCCTGGGAGCTGAGATAGATTGAGAGAGAATGACTGGGTCAAAATTACCCAGCTACCTTTTGTGGCTAAGGTGGGACTACAATTCACAATCTTTCACTTCTGGCCGGGTGGCCGTAACCAGTAGACCGAACTGGCTTTAAATAAGAAAGGTTTTCAGTTTTATTTCATATATGAAATAGAAGCCAATTCATTCCACTGTCAACTTTTAACGGAAAGAAGAATTTATGTCCTCCAATGACTACTCTGTATTATATGCTTATAACATGTTATTTTTCTGCTTTCAAATCAAATATAAGTCTGCGGATGGTACTTTTCCTATGTTCAGTTCCCTCTTTTAAGCTTGTAGCCACCAAGTAGGAAAGAATAAAACTCAGAGGTTTGCAATTTACTAAAAGGTTTTTCTAACTTTATGGAAGAATCACAATTAGCAAAATCATGTGTGTCTGAGTGTATGTGTGTGTGTGTGTTTCTTCTTCTTCCTCCTCCTCCTCTTCTTCTTCTTCTCCTTCTCCTTCTCCTCCTCCTCTTCCTCCTCCTCCTCCTCCTCCTCCTCCTTTTCTTCTCCTCCTCCTCCTCCTCTTCTTCTTCTCCTCCTCCTTCTCCTCCTCCTTCTCCTTCTCCCCTCATCTTCTTCTCATCCTCCTTCTCCTTCTCCTTCTCCTTCTCCTCCTCCTTCCCCTTCCCCTCCTCCTCCTCCTCATCTTCTCCTCCTCCTCCTCCTTCTCCTCCTCTTCCTTTTCTTCTTCTTCTCCTCCTCCTCCTCCTTTTCTCCTCCTCCTCCTCTCTTCTTCTCCTCCTCCTTTCTTCTTCTCCTCCTCCTTCTCCTCCTCCTTCTCCCCTCCTCCTCCTCCTCATCTTCTTCTCTTCTCCTTCTCCTTCTCCTCCTCCTCCTCCTCGTCTCCTTCTCATCTTCTCCTTCTCCTCCTCCTCCTTTTCTCCTCCTCCTCCTCCTCCTCCTCCTCCTCTTCTTCTCCTCCTCCTCCTCCTCCTTCTCCCCTCCTCCTCCTCATCTTCTTCTCATCTTCTCCTCCTCCTTCTCCTCCTCCTTTTCTTCTTCTTCTCCTCCTCCTCATCTTCTCCTTCTCCTCCTCCTTCTCCTCCTCCTCTTCTCCTCCTCCTCCTCCTCTCCTTCTCCTCCTCCTCCCCCTTCTCTTCCTCCTCCTCATCTCCTCCTCCTTTTCTCCTCCTCCTTCTCCTCCTCCTCCTTTTCTCCTCCTCCTCCTCTCCTTCTCCTCCTCCTCCTCATCTCCTCCTCCTTTTCTCCTCCTCCTTCTTTTCCTCCTCCTTTTCTCCTCCTCCTCCTCCTCCTCTTCTTCTCCTCCTCCTCCTCCTTCCCCTTCTTCTCCTCCTCATCTCCTCCTCCTTCTCCTCCTCCTCCTCCTTCTCCTCCCCCTCTTTTTCTCCTCCTCCTCCTCTCCTCCTCCTCTTCCTCCTCCTCCCCCTTCTTCTCCTTCTCCTCATCTCCTCCTCCTCCTCCTCCTCCCTAGCATATTCTCACAAGTGCAGGGTCCATGTGTGTGTGTGTGTGTGTGTGTGTGTGTGCATTTGGTCCATCAATTTAATTTCACACTCTTGCTCTCTCTGCAACTGGCGAACCAGCTATGACTGCACTGGTGAGATCACATTTGGAATACTGCATGGAGTTCTGGTCACTGTGATACACAAAAGACGTTGAGACTCTAGAAAGAGTGCAGAGAAGAGCAACCAAGATGATTGGGGGGCTGGAGGCCAAACCGCACAATGAACAGTTGTGGGAACTAGGCATGTCTAGTCTAGTGAAGAGAAGGAATAGGAGTGTCATGATAACAATCTTCCATTACCTGAGGGACTGTCACAGGGACGAGAGGCCAACTCCAAAGCACTCGAGGGTAGGACAAGAAGTAATAGGTGCCAGATTATTCAGAGTTGCACAGCTTTTCGTCACTTCAATTAATAGACATGTACTTTGCTTAATCTTCTCCTAAGAGTACACCATTCTAAATTACATATAGAGGTTTGGGCTTTTTCCAAAGCAAATTTGAAGCAAATAAAAAAAAACATATTCCTTTAAATGCTTGAAATTAAATGCTAGCAATCATGATAGATGGATGGATGGATGGATGGATGGATGGATGGATGGATGGATGGAAACTGATCAAGGAGAGATTCGACCTAGAAATAAGGAGAAACTTTCTGACAGTGAGAGCAATCAACCAATGAAAACAGCTTGATTTTGGAGGTTGTGGGAGCTTCATCACTGGAGGCTTTCAAGAAGAGATTGAACTGCCATTTGTTAGAAATAATGTAGGACAAGATAACCTACAAGGTAACTTCCAACTTTGTTAATCTAATGTAATATATGTCCAACAGGACCATCCAAAAATACTGAACTAAAAGCAACACGGAATTAAAGTGACAGAAATGGGAAACTTCCTTCCTTCCTTCCTTCCTTCCTTCCTTCCTTCCTTCCTTCCTTCCTTCCTTCCTTCCCTCCCTCCCTCCCTCCCTCCCTCCCTCCCTCCCTCTCTACCTTCTTCCAGAACAGACCCTGGCTAGTTATTTCCCAACACCAATGGCCTTAAATTCAACTCAAATTGAATACCGATGATTTTATCTTTCAGGTGCTATATATCACAGCCCATCCTTCCCTTAAAGCAGGGGTCTGCAACCTTAAACACTCAAAGAGCCATTTGGACCCGTTTCCCACAGAAAAGAAAACACCGGGAGCCACAAAACCTGGCAGGGCGTGGCCAACTCGACGTCACTCACTTCCACTAGTCACATGACACCCCCCCTAGCCACGCCTATCCAGTCGGTCATTAGGGCGGAGAATCGGTTGTTAAAAAACACCGGGAACCACAAAATCCTTTTGATCTCTCTCTTTCTCTCCCTTCCTCCCCCCTCTGTCTGTATCAGCATTTAACATCCAGCTGCCTGCAATTACTGCGAGTTCAATTCTCACCAGGCTCAAGGTCGACTCAGCCTTCCATCCTTTCTAAGGTGGGTAAAATGAGGACCTGGTTTGTGGGGGGCAATAAGCTGACTTTGTATAAAATATACAAAAGTATGAAGGCTATTGCTTAACGCATTGTAAGCTGCCCTGAGTCTCCGGAGAAGGGCGGCATATAAAAATAAATAAATAAATAAATAAATAAATAAAAAATCTCTCTCTGTCTCTCTTCCCCTCTCTTCGTATCTCTCTGTCTCTGCCCCGGCTGCTTCTCCATCCCCCGTCGTCACCCTTCTCAGGTCAGGTGAGGAGTGACTGGGAGGGGAGGGCGAGGGGCGGCGCCAGCTAGTGGTGGGATCACCTGACAAGGAGCCACAGCAGAGGGGCCAAAGAGCCACATGCGGCTCTGGAGCCCCAGGTTGCTGACACCCGTCTTAAAGAATCAGGCCACCCTGACTACATGTATATATGTGCAAAATCACTTCTTCAGAGTTCAAACGGTTAATGCAGTCAGCATTTCGTCCCTAGTTGTTTTTCAAATTAGGTCAAGAAAACATAGAGTTACCAGCACAAATATTCGAAACCCCAACCATACAACTAAAACGAATTTAGGATTAATATTTTGCTCAATCCCTCGTCTCTTCCCTCTGGGCCTCCTAATTGCAGACGCGCAGGCTGAAAATTGGTGCTTTTATATTAGGACTTAAACATTAATTGAAAGCCTTCTCTTTGAATTTCTTCCGTTTCTTCAGTTAAAAGTCAAGTCATTAAAATGACATTAGTGTGCTTTTTTTTTCCTCCCCCCCACTATTAATTTTTTTTTTATGAATCATCCGAAAAGGGAGGGGACGAGAACTCAAAGGGAAGCTTTTAAAGATCTCCTTGGTAGCTCCTGTCTGGAATTAGGATGGCTGGAAGCGTTCCAGAGAAACCATTTGCTGATGGGAGAAATTGTTTATTTGAAAGCCGCGGGATGACGAGAATAAGAACTGGAGATCAATAAAAGGTAGCCCTTAATTTAGAACCGCAACGGAGGCTAAAAACTCTGTTGCCAAACAAGACAATTTCTTAAGTGAGTTTTGCCCCAGTTTACAACTTTTCTTGCCCCGGCTGTTTGTTTGTTTGTTTGTTTGTTTGTGTATTTATTTATTTATTTATTTATTTATTTATTTATTTATTTATTTATTTATTTTCCAATTTATATACCGCCCTTCTCCCTGAGGACTCAGGGCGGTGTACAGCCGAATAAAAACATAAATTACAAACATTAAAATAGTTTTAAAATAATATATATAAATTTGGCCCCGTAATTTAAGAACAATAACAAACCCATTTAAAACATTTAAAAAAAAATTAAGAAAAAAAGTTAAGCCAGCCCGGCTTGCTGAAAAAAGAAGGTTTTAAGGGCATGGTGGAAGGCCATGTTAAGCGAATCACTGCTGTTTTTTTTTTTTATTATTATTATTATTATTATTATTATTATTATTATTATTATTATTTTAATTTTTAAAACATAAACATAAAATACATCTTTTCAGAACGAAGCCTTGATCCGGTCATAAATTTGTACAATTACTAACACTTTTTTAAGAGAAACTTTTTTCAAATCTCCACAAATGGCCATCTTATAAAATATGAAGAAAGAAAAAAGAAAAAAAAAAAAGAAAAAGAAAAGAGAGGAAAAAACAAGATTAGCTCAAAATGACTTACTGAAAACAATTTTTTTTTTATAATTTGATTTATATGCCGCCCTTCTCCGGAGACTCAGGGCAGCTTACAATGCGTTAAGGAATAGCCTTCATCCTTTTGTATATTTATACAAAGTCAGCTTATTGCCCCCACAAACTGGGTCCTCATTTTACCTACCTTAGAAAGGATGGAAGGCTGAGTCAACCTTGAGCCTTGGCGAGATTCGAACCTGCAGTAATTGCAGGCAGCTGGTCTTAATAACCAGCTTAATAACAGGGTGCCTTAGACCACTGTACTACCAAGGCTCTTTTAACTTTCTATTATTTTACCTTTTCAAATAACACAATTTAAGTAACGGGCTTTTGGATAATGGTATTGTTAAATAGACAGAATTTAGGGAAACAATTGTTTAAAATATTAAGCTGTGTTATCTGCGAATCACTGCTGTTGTTAAGTAAGTCACAGGGTTGTTAAGTGAATCTGGTTTTCCCACTGACTCAGCAGGTCGCAAAAGGGGATCACGTGCAGGGGTGAGTTTCACATATTGTTGTCATCGATTCGCCGTGCACGTGCACACTTGCTTCGCTCTCTCTCTAGCGACTTCCCCACATTCGCCTGGCCTTCCGTGCATACGCTCGGCCTCGAAAATATGGCTAAACATGACAGCATTATGTCTGGGTGGGGTGGGGGGTGGGGAGTGGGGACAGTTGCTGCTACCGGTTTGCCCGAACCAGTCCGAACCGGCTGAATACCACTTCTGATCACGTGACCCTGGGACATTGCAACCGTCAGAAAGACGAGTCAGTTGCCAAGTGCCTGAATTTTGACCACGTGATCATGGGGAGGTTGCCACGGTTGTAAGCATGAGAAATGTTCATAAGTCACTTTTTTTTCAGTGCAGTTGTAAGTTTGGTCACTAAACTAATGGCTGTAAGTCAAGGGCTATCTGTAGACAAAGGCATACCAGTGGTGGGTTCCTCCCGGTTCGGTCCGGTTCGGCCAAGCCGGTAGCAGTGACGATATGATGTCACCGAACCGGTTCTGCCCCCCGCTCTCCCATCCCCCACCCCCCCAGTGTTATTCTTACCTTTTATTTGGTCCCACCCCCAATCTATTGCTGCCTCCTGAGTCCCAGCTGATGACTAGAGGAAAAAAAACTGTTTAAACTCTTGCCGCGGGGCTTCAAAGGGCTGTCCTACAGCTGATCAGTGTTAAAAGCAAACAAATGAGTCGGGTCGTAAGTGCGAGGACTGGTCGTAAGTGAGAGGACCTTCCAGAAACGACTCTGACCAGCTAGCCACGCCTACCTAGTCACATGACCTCCAAACCACACCCACAAAATAAGCCACACCCACAGAACCGGTAGTAAAAAAAATTAGAACCCACCCCTGACGCATACCCAGGCCTGGTTGCTACAGGTATCATATATCCCACTTAAGAATGGTTGCTAGGAAAATCTGGATACTTCCTAGATTGGATATTTTTCACCAAATCAACTAGCCCCAAAGAAGAAGAATGTTCTGACCCGGCTTCCAAAGACAACAAGCTCTTTGTAGTTAACAAAACATTCTGTTTATTAGGAGCAGCAGCAGCCACTCTCTCTCACAGCAAGCTACGAAGTGACACTTGCTCCCTTTCCCCCTGAACTAGCCCAATGTTATGGTCCACCAGCAGCCTGCGGAGCTGGCAGCGGAGTCGGACAGTGAGGAGGCTGGGGAGGAACATGGGCCAGTCCTGGAGTCTGGGGAAGGCCTGGAAGAGGGCTCTGTATCGGAGGCAGAGATGGGGCTAGGACCATCTGGGAGCGATGCGTGGGCTCCGGAGCCTTCAGAGTCGGACCTCAGAGAGGCAGAGGAACAGGAGGAGCCTGTTCCTAGTGCACGCATGTGAAGGGCTACCAGAAGGCATGAACAGTTAAAACAAAAGGGACAACTCAGGAGTAAGGCCTGGAGATGATTGGCCCCTCCCATAAGGCTTAAAAGACGAGCAAAGGCACGTGGGCACTTTGTAGGAAAGCAACATTGTTAATTCTGTTCCCAGTCGGCATCTCTGTTTGATTCTGGAATCCGTGTGGCTTTGCCAAGTAGGTCTTTGGCAGCATGTCAAGGGAGATAAAGGTTGGTGATTATCCCCAAGGACTTCTCCCGAAGGACTTTTTGCAACTAATTGGGACTCAGCTGTGAATGAACGTAATTCACAGCTGTTGCAATAAAATAGGTTTTTCGGACTACTCGTGTGTTTTAATGACTCAGGAAGCCTAGGTAACAACACCCAACACACCAGGAGTCTCTCTCTCTCTCTCTCTTCCCACACTTGCAAAGGAAGTCCTGGAAGGTCTGCTTGCTTTCTTCCAGCAGCAGAGACACAAACATGCTCAGAAGGAGCTGCAGATTCCAAGAAGAATTCTTATAGTTTCCAGACAGGATTCGGAAATGCAGACTATCAGTAGCAGACCGGCAGGGAGATGAGTAGTTGTCTGCCATACCTATTCATCTCCGCCCCCTGCCTTTTATCCCCAGGGCTAGGGTGGGCTTCGCTAGCAGAGGTGGCTCTTCCGTCCCAAGGACCAGCCCATATGTTTCCTCTCTGCTCTTCTCTCCTCTGCCTTCTGCATATCCACGTGTCTGGCACTGGACCCAGCTGTTCCTCCTCCTCCTCATCAGCCGCCTCCAAATCTGGGAGCTATTGACTCTCCATCTGAGGGCTGACAGATGGCCCAGACTCCACCTCTGTCTCTCTCTCTCTCTCTCTGCCAGCTCCATTCCCTCTTCCCTCTGGGAGCTCTCAGGTTGCCTTGATGCTGGCCCTTACTCCCATGCCACTCATCTGATTTGGCTGCTGGAGAGGCCTGTGGCCGACAGGCCACCACACAGGGAAAACATCTGTCAGTCCCAAATGGCAATGCACGAGATGCTAAGTTGCATAAATGAATAAGTAGCAGGAACAACCAACCACTAGATATATTTACTGCCTGTTCTGGGCAACTGGAAGTAAACTAGCTATTCTGAGCCCGACAAGTTAGTTTTTGGGCAGGTGCTCACCAAGGAAGGTTATGATCAACGCAATTCTATTTAAAAAAAAAGTCTCCTAGAAGAAAATCGAATAACAAAAGTTGAAGGGGACCTTGGAGATCTTCCAGTCCAACGCCCTGCTCAAGCAGGAGACCCTATAGCAGTGATGGTGAACCTTTTCAGCACCTTTTTGCATGTGCTCGTTAGGGTCATGCTCTGGAAAAGCCGAACTTCCAGGTTCTAGCATGCATGCACACCAGTGGTGGGTTCCTCCCGGTTCAGCCCGGTTCGGCCGAGCCGGTAGCAGTGATGATATGACATCACCGAACCGGTTCTCTTTGTTCAGGAGCTGGGCCCTCCCACCCACCCCCACATTATTATTACCTTTTATTTGGCCCCACCCCCAATCTATTCGCTGCCTCCCGAGTCCCAGCTGATTGGCTAGAAGGAAAAAAACTGTTTAAATTCTTGCCACGGGGCTTCAAAGGGCCGCCCTACAGCTGATCAGTTTTAAAAGGCAGTGTGGTGGTAGATCAGTGCGTTCGAAAAATAAATGAGTAGACCGGTGCCTCCAAAAACAAATGAAGAGACCAGAACACTCCAAGAACAAATGGGTAGATCGGTACAGCTCTGCAAGCAGTTAAAAGCCTGGTAGACCAGTACCTCTGCTAAATCCTAAAGAATTGTCACATGACCATCAAGCCACACCCACAAAATAAGCCACGCCCACAGAACCGGTAGTAAAAAATTTTAGAACCCACCCCTGATGCACACCCGATGATCAGCTGGCTGGCGCACATGTGCAGGTCGGTTTTCGGCACTGCCACACGCGCGAAGGGATCACGCTCTGGAAAAGCCAAACTTCTTCAAGGAAAAACAAAGTCATTGAAAAAAGCACCTTTGAGTCTAGAAATAATGTGTCATGCCAAGTTCTGAATCGACTGTTTTATCCAGAAGAAGGCCTTGATGTAGCTATCGCATTAAACATAATGTGGAAGATAAACGAAACTCCCTTGAATCGAGTTCAGCTTCCGATAACTAGGTGGACTCATCCATATTTGATAGCTGTTGCTATTATTGTTTTGGCAACAATATGATTTCCGACTGCCTTCTTCTGGAGACGTTTCCTCAATTTTCCGCTGTAGCCTACGCTACTCAGATTTCCTGGTGATCTCATATCTGGCCCTTTAGCATTTTCAAGATCAGTCAAGGACAGGTAGGAGATGCTACTTGTTACCAGTCATGAATTAATTAGGGCATCTTTCGGAAACTTGACATCATTACTGGTAAGTCACACATAAAGGTGTGAGGGTTACTTGCACATGCGCTCATTGGTGTATACTTTCCTGACTATATTTGAACATTATTCACTTTAATAATGCCCAACTGGTGTTGAATGAAGAGCCTTGCGGTATGGTGGTTAAAAGAATGGAAGAGATGTGTGGAGATCCAGATTCAGATCTATCCCTAGTGATGGAAAACTCACTGGCCCAGGGACCAGTCACAAATCTCAGCCCAACCCATCTTGTAGAGGAGAAAATAGTATGCATGATGCCTTGATGTCTCAGGAAAAAGGAAATCTATCTATCTATCATCTATCTATCTATCTATCTATCTATCTATCTATCTATCTATCTATCTATCTATCTATCATCTATCTATCTACTATCTATCAGCTATCTATCTATCTATCTATCTATCTATCTATCTATCTATCTATCTATCTATCTATGTATCATCTATCATCTATCTATCTATCTATCTATGTATCATCTATCATCTATCTATCTATCTATCTATCTATCTATCTATCTATCTATCTATCTATCTATCTATCATCTATCTATCTATCAATCTATCATTTATCATCTATCTATCTATCTATCTATCTATCATCTATCATCTATCTATCTACCATCTACCATCTACCATCTATCTATCTATCTATCTATCTATCTATCTATCTATCTATCTATCTATCTATCTATCTATCTATCTATCAATCAATCAATCAATCTATCATTTATCATCTATCTATCTATCTATCTATCTATCTATATCTATGTATGTATCTATGTATCTATCTTCTATTTTCTTCATCATCATCATCTATTAATCAATTGGCTAGCCTACTTACTGGAGAGAGAGAGAGAGACAGAGAGAGACAGAAACAGAGACACACACAGAGAGGTCTGCAATGTAATCCAAACAAGAAGCACCATGAGATGCTGGAATAGAATAGAATAGAATAGAATAGAATAGAATAGAATAGAATAGAATAGAATAGAATAGAATAGAGTAGAGTAGAGTAGAGTAGAGTAGAGTAGAGTAGAGTAGAGTAGAGTAGAGTAGAGTAGAGTAGAGTAGAATAGGTCTCCAATGCAGAAGCTCTTAGTGTACAGTACATACAAACAACGTAATATAATTATAATAATAATACTAATAAGAGGGGTTAGTAAAGAATATAATGACAATAATAATAATGCTATAGCCATACTAGATGGGTAAGTATACAGAGGCATTAGGCAGTGCTATGAGAATTAGATTTCCAGCAATTGATGGCACCAACTCCAACTCCCTTTTCATACCGACAACCTCCCATCGACCCGTGCGCTCCCACAGAGAGGGCCTCCTCAGGGTGCCATCGGCCAATCAATGTAGGCTGGTAACCCCCAGGGGGAGGGCCTTCTCTGTGGGGGCTCCCACCCTCTGGAATCAGTTGCCCCCAGAGATAAGGAGAATCCAAGATCTCAGTGCCTTCCGCCGTGCCCTTAAAACCCACTTTTTCAAGCAAGCTGGGCTGGTTTAAGAAGAAATTTTTAAATGTTTTAAATTGGTTTGTGATTTTTAATTTTGGGGCCAAATTTATATATATTTTAATTGTTTTTTAATATTTATATTTCATGTTTTAACTCTGGCTGTACACCGCCCTGAGTCCTTAGGGAGAAGGGCGGTATATAAATTGGAAATAAAATAAAAAATAAAATAAATAAATAAATTGAATATATTCCTTTTCTTTTAATATTGATTGATTCATTGTCCATCTCGACTTCTTTTTCTGTCCCTTTCATATACATTCTTGACCATCAGCACTGTCCAACTAGTTACTAAGTCTGCATTACTATTAATCTTCTCATTGTTCCTATCACCCATCTCCTCCCACTTATGACTGCATGACTGTAACCTTGTTGCTGGTATCCTTACAATTTATATTGACTGTTTCATTGTATGATTTGATTGCTTATTTGTAAACCCTATGACTATCATTAAGTCTTGTACCTTATGATTCTTGATGAACGTATCTTTTCTTTTATGTACACCGAGAGCGTATGCACCAAGACAAATTCCTTGTGTGTCCAATCACACTTGGCCAATAAAGAATTCTATCTATCTATTTATCTGGAGTTAAATACTTATGATACATCATTTTATAGAAATTAGGAGGAAAATTAGAATTGACTGTTTAAGCGATGCTCAAGACTTCCTAGACCAATTAAGGGGAGGAGAAGAGGAACAAACCAGTAAGGAGGAAAACGAGATAGCAAATACAGAAGAAGAGACATCCCAAGAACAAATCACAAGGGAAGACATAGAAGAGGAGAAGAAAAAGGAAGACACAGAAGAAAAAGGGAAAAAATCTAGACCAGTGAGAGCAGTAACTTTAAAAGGTAAATAAGAACAAGAGACCAGAAACTAACCCGGTTTGTGGGGGCAATAAGCTGACTTTGTATAAAAATATACAAAAGTATGAAGGCTATTGCTTAACACATTGTAAGCCGTCCTGAGTCTCCGGAGAAGGGCGGCATATAAAAATAAATAAATAAATAAAATAAAAAAACAATTGCAACAAGCTTAAACAACATAGGGCAAGATTTGTTGAAACGGGGCAGCTTACAATTGTTTTTGATTGGTAGGATTTCAACCATTAAGATGAAAGTCTTGCCTAGAATCCTGTATTTATTCCAGACAATTCCAATCAAGTTGGGTAAAGAATTTTTTATAGACTTAGATAAAATGATAACGAGATATATATGGCAAAGGAAAAAGGCGAGAATAAAGTTAAAGCTATTGCAAGATGCTAAATCAAGGGGGGGGGTTTGGCTTCGGTCTGCCCAATTTTGAAAGTTTTTTTTTCCTAAGCTGGCGTCGTTCCTTATTTTTCTGTTTCCCCTGCTCAGATCATCTGAGGACGCGCAACATCAAAATTCAATTAATTCGCTGCGAGTAGGACAAAGATAACAGTGCGACGAGAAAAACAGATAACCGAACTGCTTTCTCCGTAGCGATGGGAAGCCTTTGCCAGTCTGAAAAGGAGAGACGAACTGGAATGCCTTCAACCCTGCAGCTATAAAGGCAGGTGCTTTTTTACCAAGCCTCAGGTTTTCAATGTGTCTCAAGTTTCTCCTGCAGGAATAGGGAGTTTATTCTTACCGCTCTTGAAGTGCAGCTGCTGAGAGTCATTTGATGCGTATTAGGCTAGGGGATTAAAGCAAAACCAAAAGAAAAAAAGAAAAAAAGAGAGAGAGGCAAGTTTGAAAATATGTGTGCCAAGAGCAAAATGAAGCTGAAGCAAGAGCAAAACACCTGCTGTACACATGGGGAGAGCTGTCTGCTAATGTGACTTCGGGTTGCACAGCCCAAACGCATTGAATGTGGAAAAATGACTGAAAGCATTCCCTAGCTTTACCAAAGGGTGATATCAAAGGAGGGAGGGAGGGAGGGAGGGAAGGAAGGAAGGAAGGAAGGAAGGAAGGAAGGAAGGGGAAGGAAATTGGAAGGAAAAGGCAGGGAAGGAGGGAGGGAGGGAGGAAGGAAGGAAGGAAAGAAGGAAGGAAGGGAAGAAGGAAGGAAAAGGAAGAAAGGGAGGGAGGGATGGAGGGAGGGAGGGAAGGAAGGAAGGAAGGAAGGAAGGAAGGATGGAAAGAAGTAGAAGGAAACTGGAAGGAAAAGGCAGGGAAGGAGGGAGGGAAGGAGGAAGGAAAAGGAAAAGGAAGGAGAAGGAAGGGAAGGGAGGAAGGAAGGAAAGAAGGAAGGAAGGAAGGAAGGGAGAGAGGGAGGGAGGGAGAGAGGGAGGGAGGGAGGAAGGAAAGAAAGAAGGAAGGAAGGGAAGAAGGAAGGAAGGAAAAGGAAGGGAGGGAGGAAGGAAGGAAGGAGAAGGAAAAGGAAGGAGAAGGAAGGGGAGGGAGGGAAGAAGCAAGCAAGCAAGCAAGGAAGGTAGCGGAGGGAGGGAGGAAGGGAGGAAGAAAAGAAGGAAGAAAGGATGGGAGAGAGGGAGGGAGGGAGGAAGGAAGAAAGAAAGAAATAAAGGAGAGAAGGAGAGTGGGGAAGGACAGAGTAACAGCTATTCTAGATTAAACTCATTGGAGAAAAGTCAGAATAACATGCAATAAACAAACAAGGCACCACGATACCAAAAAAAAAGGATGTTGAGACTCTAGAAAAAGTGCAGAGAAGAGCAAAAAAGATGATTCGGGGACTGAAGGCTAAAGCATGCAATTATTGGTTACAGGAATTGGGAATGTCTGATCTAGTGAAAAGAAGGACCAGGGTTGCCACAGAGAAGAGTGGGTCAACCTATTCCCCAGAGCACCGGAAGGCAGGACAAGAAGCAATGGGTGGAAACTAATCAGGGAGAGAAGCAATCAATCTGGAACTAAGGAAAAAATTCCTAACAATGAGAACAATTAACCAGTGGAACAGAAGTTGCCTCCAGAAGTTGTGGGTGCTCCATCACTGGCAGATTTCAAGAAAAGACGGGATAGTGACTTTGTTCTGTCCCGGTCTCACACACGTACACAAACAGACAGCCGGGGGTTAAATAAACTGGCAGACAACCAATTCTTCTGATAAGACGCTTGGCAGCAACCCAGTAGCTGCTTGCCAAGAACTTTTACTTAATAAACAAAATACCCACAGTCAAGAATTGTCCAGTTTGTAAAATAAATCCAAGGCCGATAATGTTGTTTCCAAAGATGCAATGTGACTCAATAGTAGTTAGCTTTGTCCGGCACAGAGTCTGAATGGCCACCTCACCCCCTTTTATACCCTGTGGGGTGTGGTCCAGTGACTCAGCTTAATCTCTGGCACACCTTTTCTTCTGTTGCGCACGCTTATCTCTGCAACGCTGCCGAGGATCCAGCCAAGACTCATTACCCTCATCACTGTCCACCTGTGGCTGCGTGGATGTGCTTGGCCCCGGCCCTATCTCTTGCCCTTCGGTGGACACCGAAGGCATTGCCAGAGAGGAGGGTCCTGGAGAGGGAGGCCTTGCCAACTCCTCTCCTTCACTCTCGGAGTCCTCTCCTGCCGATGACACAGGCTCAGGTAACGGAGCCACAACAGACTTGTCTGGAATGACTGGTATAGGATCTCCTCCTTGAGAAGGGGGCTGGACTAAATGACCCTCAAAGTGCCTTCCAACTCTGTTATAGTGTTATTTAATGAAAAGGGGGAAATTTTCCCACTTCCCTGGAAAGAACAATTCTGTGCGAAGTTACCTAAGACTGAGCATTAATCTCTAATATTGGAAAATATTTCATATGAAGAATGGAAGGAAAAGCAAACCAGTGTTTTTGTTTTTTTTAAAAAAAAATATGATAACAATATTTATTTGGGATGATTTGAATGAATGCATGGAGGACTAATGACTGAAGCATCTGTGAAATACAGAAGCCTATAATTAATTTCATTCTAATGTTTTTTTTTTTTCCTGGGGAACAACACTCATCATCATATTAAGGCCATCAATTTCATAGTTCAACGCATTCAGAAAGGGTCAATTAATAGGTCAGCTAAGTGGACACTTAGGCCTTGTATAAAATGGAGGCTGGGACTATGCTTACAGGAAGCACAACAACAACACAACTGATTTATTTTAAATATTAATATTTCATTTATTTATTCATTCATTGGAATTTGTCAAACAAAAATGAGAACAAGGATTTTGTGAAGGACGAGACGCTTCCACTTTGGATTGGATATTGTTTTTCAGGACCCATGGGGGAGATCTGTCTACACCAGGGGTCAGCAACCTGCGGCCCTCTGCTGCGGCTCCCTGTCACTCAAAATATGTATCACAACTGCTAATGTGCAACACCCGCTGGCACGCAATTTATTGAGCTTTTTCAAGCCCCGGTAGGCCAACCATGAATAAATCCAAGAAAAGAAAAGCTTCAGAAGAAAACAGAACGTTTAATTCAACTACATATGCTAGTTTGTGGCCGTTCAAGAAATAGTCAGGCACGGGAAGGGTTTTGTGGCTCCCGGTGTTTTATTTTCTGTGGGAAATAGGTCCAAATGGCTCTTTGAGTGTTTAAGGTTGCAGACCCCTGGTCTACACAATATGTTGCCCAATGGAGGAACAGGCTCCGGAGGCCCTCTGGAGGCTGGAAATGGGCCCATTTCTGGCCTTCCCAAACTTCTGGTAGGCCCATTTTTTGCCCTTCCCGAGCATTCAAAATGGGCCATGTGGGGACTCCTGGGAGGGGCAGGGAGGGGTGGGTGGGGAGGGGTCAGCCAGGAGTGGGATTTGGGGGTTCTCCAAACTGCACAGAATCTTAGTTGCAAACCCCCAGCATCCCATCCCTGCTTGGAAGGTAAACAGCTGAGCCTCAAAATGCACCATTTTCAGCACTGCGCGGAAGTGCCTTAGGCACGCGCTCTCCGAACCGGGTGTTAAACCGATTGCAGCCCTCCACTGACCCCAGTCAATATCTAAAAAGCCACATGCAACAAACAACCGTATAAATACCACACACTGAACGACACATACTCTACTAGAGAAAAATCACCTGAAGCTGGGCTCCAGCATGCGTCTAAACGCTCAGAAGGTAAAACCTCTGGTCCCAGTGTCTGACCCAGATTGGATCCTGCAACAATATCCTGGAACTAGGTATATTTCAGAGGTGGGTTTCAGCAGGTTCTGACCAGTTCTGGAGAACCGGTAGCGGAAATTTTGAGTAGTTCGGAGAACCAGTAAATACCACCTCTGACTGGCCCCGCCCCCATCTATTCTCTGCCTCCTGATTGGGAGGAAATGGGGATTTTGCAGTATCCTTCCCCTGCCATACCCACCATGCCACCCCCACCAAGCCACGCCCACAGAACCGGTAGTAAAAAAAATTGAAACCCACCACCACTGGTATATTTGCCTTCATTTGTATCTGTTACTCCAGGGGTGGGCAACTGTGGTCCTCTTACAATCTGTGGACTTCAACTCCCAGAATTCATTCTGAGACAGCCAAGCTGGCTCAGGAATTCTGGGAGTTGAAGTCCACAGGTCATAAAGGGGCCATGTTTGCCCACCCCTGTGTTACTTTTTCCTTCCCCAGTTTATCTGGTGCCTTTGAGAAGGGACTTCACCATAACACTTTCTGAATCACAGGGAATGTAATATCTACCCCAGAAGCAGAGTCCCAAGACTGCTTAACTGTAATGCCTAGAATTTCCATCCAACAGAGCAAAAATGGAAGAAAACTTGAAACTACAGGTTGCTAAATTCTCTAGTGTTTCCTCATTTCCCTGCATCTTCGTACTTGCTAATACTCACAAAATAACTTCTCTGAGGAGTAAAGAAGTGGAATGAAGAACGAAATGAGGAAGTAAATCAAATTATTTGTTAGTTTAATATTATCTGTGTGGAATGGCAGAAACTTTCTAAAAAAAAAAAATCTAAAAGAGACTTTAGCACAATACGTTACCCGGTGGAGGAACATCTAGAATTTTCTACATTCAACAATGGACTTTCTCACTAGTTCCTTCCATTCCCCACCATTCAGTCACAACAGAATAAGCTTCTGAATAGGAGGGCTGTGAAAATATCTACAGACACCTCACATCTTGGACATAAATCGTTTCAACGTCTACCCTCAAAACGTTATAGAGCATTGCACACCAGAACAACTAGACACAAGGACAGTGGTGGGATTCAAATAATTTAACAACCGGTTCTCTGCCTTAATGATTTCTTCCAACAACCAGTTCACCAAACTGCTGAGAAAGTTAACAACCAGTTCTCCCGAACTGGTTGAATCCCACCACTGCACAAGAACAGTTTTTCCCCAAACGCCATCACTCTGCTAAACAATTAATTCCCACAACACTGTCAAACTATTTAGTAGGGCTGTATTACTATTATTCTTCTCATCTTTCCTATTACCTATCCTTTTCTACTTACAACTATAACTTTGTTGCTTATATCTTTATGATTTATATTGGGTTTTAGTATGATTTATGTTGATTGCTTATTTAGTATACTATGACTATCACAGAGTGTTGTATCTTATGATTTATGATGAATGTATTTTTATGATGACTATGATCATGATTTATCACTTATAGCTTTATGTACACAAAAGAGCTCATGCACCGAAGACAAATTCCTTGTGTCCATTCACACTTGGCCAATAAAGACTTCTATTCTATTCTATTCTATTCTATTCTATTCTATTCTATTCTATTCTATTCTATTCTATTCTATTCTATTCTATTCTATTCTATTCCCATTCCCATTCCCATTTCTCTTCTCTTCTCTTCTCTTCTCTTCTCTTCTCTTCTCCTCTCCTCTCCTCTCCTCTCCTCTCCTCTCCTCTCCTCTCTTCTCATTCTTCTCTTCTCTTCTCTTCTCTTCTCTTCTCTTCTCTTCTCTTCTCTTCTCTTCCCTTCCCTTCCCTTCCCTTCCCTTCCCTTCCCTTCCCTTCCCTTCCCTTCCCTTCTCTTCTCTTCTCTTCTCTTCTCTTCTCTTCTCTTCTCTTCTCTTCTCATTACTCTCTTCCCTTCCCTTCCCTTCCCTATCCTTCCCTTCCCTTCCCTTCCCTTCCCTTCCCTTCTGATTTAATTCTGTTTTAATTTATTTTAATTTTTATATTGTATGTATTTTAATCTTGGCTGTTCACTACCCTGAGTCCTTCGGGAGAAGGGTGGTATACAAATTTAATAAATCTAATCTAATCTAATCTTCTCTTCTCATTCTATTCTATTCTATTCTATTCTATTCTATTCTATTCTATTCTATTCTATTCTATTCTATTCTATTCTATTCTATTCTATTCTATTCCATTCCATTCCATTCCATTCCATTCCCATTCTTTTTCTCCATTCTCTTCTCTTCTCTTCTCTTCTCTCCTCTCCTCTCCTCTCCTCTCCCCTCCCCTCCTCTCCTCTCCTCTCCTCTCCTCTCCTCTCCTCTCCTCTCCTCTCCTCTCCTCTCATTTCATCTGTTCCGTTCCACTCCACTCCACTCCACTCCACTCCACTCCTGCATGAGAAGTGAAACATCTTCGGGGAAAAACAAAGGAAGTCCAGTTGCCTCTTGGAAAAACACCTTTGGGACAACCGTGACTTGGATGAGTGATAATCTCCATAGACACTGAATAATGTGCTTTGACAATGAGTCTTCCACGTTGAGGCCAATCCTACCAAATCCTATCAAGATGTGTTTGGTTCCTAAGCAAGCATGAATTTCACCGGTCTTCCTCCCAAACGCTTTTTAAAAAGTAATATTCAGTTGGCAACTTTCCAGTCCTTCGCTGAAGAGACCAATTTCAGTGACAAGTTGCACACTGTTCTTCCGAGAGCAGCCATTTCCTGCTGATGCCCTTAAAGAACCATCTGGATTGGTATAATGGTCCCAAACCATGATGGGTTTTGAAGCATGCAGTCCAGTCTTATTTGCTAATTAAAGGGGTGTGGGGAGGAAATACAAAGCAAGATTTATCACGCTTCCCTGATGGTGGTTTCACTTCCCAAATCAATTAGACGAAAGTATCCATCCTTCGCTTTCCGCAGGGAAAAAATATAACGGCTTTGCAGTCGTTGGCATTCTTCGTCATCTCAAAACCCGAGACGTCTTTGGCATCCTGTTTCCAATGCCTTTTTAAAATATTCATATTCATATCGGTGTTTTTCTACAGGATGCTCTTAAAAACAGCTTTGGTTCTTTCTTTGTTTTTGTGTTTATTATTATTATTGTTTATCGGTTCGATTTATATGCCGCCCTTCTCCGGAGACTCAGGGCGGCTTACAATGCGTTAAGCAATAGCCTTCATACTTTTGTATATACCTGCTTAGTAGGGCTTTCAGCCCCCCTCCTAAGCGGTGTTCTTTTTTTTTAATACAAAGTCAGCTTATTGCCTCCACAATCCGGGTCCTCATTTTACCCACCTCGAAAGGATGGAAGGCTGAGTCAACCTTGAGCCTGATGAGATTCGAACTTGCAGTAATTGCAGGCAGCTGATGCTACTTAACAGCACTTTAGTCTGCTGCGCCACCAAGGCCACCAAGGTGTGTGTTTGTGTTATCTATAGACAGATTAACAGAGTTGGAAGGGACCTGATAGGTCATCTAGTCCAACCCGCCACTCAAGCAGGAGACTTTATACCATTTCTGACAAATGGCAGTCCAGTCTTTTATTGAAAGTCTCAAGTGATGAAGCTCTCACAACTTCTGAAGGCAATCTCAAGACACACTATTTTTTTTTCGCCAGTGTTTATGCTTCCGTCTTAGCAAATTCTCTGCGTTTCTTTTTTTTAAAAAATATTTTTTAATTTTAAATACAAAAAATACAAACGTAATACATATACATCTAAATAAAAAAAAGAGGGGGGAAATACAAATATTACAGTGCAAACTCACCCACATACCTGGAAACCATTTTTTCCAGGGGTGAAATGCTCCCGGATTGGACCGGATCGCCTGATCTGGTAGCGATTTTTCCCTGTGGTTCGGCGATCCGGTAGGGATCGTTGCCCGGGTGTCATTACTTCCTGGTTTTAATGAGGAAGTAATGGTTTTTTTACCTTCTTATTTTAAATTTTTATACTGCCCCCTCTCCTGAAGGACTCGGGGCGGTGAACAGCCAAAATTAAAAACACACAATACAAACATTAAAATACTATAAAATGAAATTAAATTTATCTTTGGCTTCCCCAATTTAAAACCCCTTACCCATAAAATTCCCCAATTAAAAGATTTTTAACCCAGCCCGGCTTGCTGAAATAAAAAAGTCTTCAGGGCCCGCCGGAAGATATGGAGGTCCGGGATCATTCGTAACCCTGGGGGTAGCTCATTCCAGAGGGCGGGTGCCCCCACAGAGAAGGCTCTTCCCTGGGGGGGTCGCCAGCCAACATTGCCTGACCGACGGCACCCTGAGGAGGCCCTCTCTGTGGGAGCGTATTGGCCGGTGGGAGGTTATCGGTGGCAGAAGGTGGTCTCGTAAATAACCGGGCCCTAAGCTATGATGCATGCGGCATGGGCACTTCCGAACCGGTAAGGAAGGTAAGTAGATTTCACCCCTGATTTTTTCCCCTTATATTTCTTCTTCTTAACTAAAAGATATACCATATATTCCAATTGTGCCCTTATCCCCTCCAAAACAACATATATTCTTGAGTAGATTTATTCCCTTTGCCTTCCACCAACACTGTTTTTATATAACCCCCCACATATTTCATTATAATTGTTTGCTTTAATCATCCCTTTTTCAAATTTAATTTCTGTTGTTAATTTATCATTTGTTGCCATACTCCAAATTTCATTATACCACTCATTTCTTTGAATATCCCGATTTCGTCCGCAATATTTAGCCATCACTAATCTAGCTGCCATTATCAAATTTACAATCAATTCCTTTTTTGTTTCATTTATATCTCGTTTTTCCACCAGCAACAGTAATACAATCCTAATAAGAGCCTTGGTGGTACAGCGGACTAAAGTCCTGTTAAGTAGCTGCCAGCTGCCTGCAATTACTGCGAGTTCAAAACTCACCAGGCTCAAGGTTGACTCAGCCTTCCATCCTTCCGAGGTAGGTAAAATGAGGACCCGGATTGTGGGGGCAATAAGCTGACTTTGTATAAAAAAAAAAAAACCGCTTAGGGGGGGCCAAAAGTCCTACTAAGCAGGTATATACAAAAGTATGAAGGCTATTGCTTAATGCATTGTAAGCCGCCCTGAGTCTCCGGAGAAGGGCGGCATATAAATTGAACCACTAAAGAAATAAATCCTCGGTGACATATCTAAATTTACATTCAAAAGTGCTCCAGTTTCTCTAAACACCATGTCAGGGGTGAAATCCAGCAGATTCTGACAGGTTCTGGAGAACCGGTAGCGGAAATTTTGAGTAGTTCAGAGAACCGGTAGTAAAAATTCTAACTGGCCTCGGCCCCGACCCCATCTATTCTCTGCTTCCTGAGTCCCAGCTGATTGGGAGGAAATGAGAATTTTGCAGTAACCTTCCCCTGGATATCCATTTTCCTTAACTCTAACTGACATATTCTTATATACTCTTCTATTCCAAATATTTTTTCCAATCATTATCATTTATTTCTCCTAAATTTGATTCCCAAATTAATTTTAAACCTTTTGCAAAATCTCTGAGTTTCAAGTTCTTCTTATAATGGGTGGAACTTCTTCCTGTACTTGATGGAATGTGTATTTTTTCAGGCCAAGGGCTAACTGACTGACCCCCCTTCCTTTTCCCCCTCATTATTGTTCACTTCCTTCTGTCTGAATTGTCTAAGGGTCTTTGACCCCATATATCAATCCAGACTTCTGTGAGAAGGCTGGTGGGTCTGATAAATGGTAGCTCACTTACTTGTCTATAGCTGTCTCTATTGGCCAAATATGGAAACTTTCCCTAAAAGCTCCCCCCATAAAAGTAATTTGCAAAGCCTAGATCAGAGGTGTCCGATTCAAGGCCCGTGGGCCAGATCTGACTTGTGAGGTGGTTAGAACAGCCCTCAAATCTCACTAGGCTCAAGGTTGACTCAGCCTTCTATCCTTCCGAGGTCACTAAAAACGAGGACCCAGATTGTTGGGGACAAGAGGCTGACTCTGTAAACCGCTTAGAGAGGGCTGTGAAGCGGGATATATAGCTATTGCTATATAATATGCAGTGGGGGGTTTCAATTTTTTTTACTGCCGGTTCTGTGGGTGTGGCTTGGTGGGCGTGGCATGGCTTGGTGGGCGTGGCAGGGGAAGGATACTGCAAAATCCCCATTTCCTCCTGATCAGCTGGGACTCGGGAGGCAGAGAATAGATGGGGGTGGGGCCAGTCGGAATTTTTACTACCGGTTCTCCGAACTACTCAAAATTTCCGCTACCGGTTCCCTAGAACTGGTCAGAACCTGCTGAAACCCACCTCTGATAATATGTGAGAGCATATTCTTTTCAAATTCATTTATTCATTTATTTATTTATTTATTTATTTATTTATTTATTTATTTATTTATTTATTTATTTATTTATTATTTCTATACCGCCCTTCTGAAGGACTCAGGGTGGTGTACAGCCTGATTAAAAGCACAAAGACAGACAAAATTTAAAAATAATTAAAATTATGAAATAATTGGCTCAATTATAAAACCCCCAAATTTAAAATCCCATATTTAAAACCAACTAAAATCTTTACATTGATAGCCCAGCCTGGCGGAACAACAAGGTTTTGAGGGCACAGCGAAATACACGGAGATCATGTGTCAATCATGCATGCATAATCTTTTTGTTTTTTTCAATTGTAGACTTTATTGTAATATAGGTGGACATTCTTAGATTCTGGGTGTTGCTTTATTTTTCAATGTCAGTTGGGCCTGCAGTAAAATACGTACTAAATAATTTTTTTCCACGGTTTATAATTTCTGGAGGACCAGCGCAGATAGTCCTCTTAACCAGAAAGTTTTTTTTTTCCCTCTAAGTCTGTTTTTCAACATTTGCTAAATATCTATTTGGCCTGGAACAAAGCTATTATTTAAATTCAGGACGTCGGGGATCTCTGATCTAATGTGAGATGCTATTCTTAGGAGCTTAGGAGAAAGCTGTACCACTAGAAGGCTATGCAATCAAGCAGAAATTCTGTTTTGTAATCTTCAGGGTTGCCAGGAAAACTGTCTACTAAAAAATTAACTAATCTATTGGCAAGCCAACTAGATTGCTGCCAACATCTAGTTATAGTTTCCTTGCCAGTTCTGTTTTTGGTGCATCTCCTATTAGAAGCAATCTTAGAGGCTTTCCGGATGCTTGTTTCTTCGGCTATAATCTGTATAAGATTGGCAGGCTCTGCCAATGAAAATCAAAAAATTATATTCCTGAGGGTAGACGTTCGTTCTTCAACGAGTTGGTTTCTAAATGTTTCGTTACCTGGTTAGGTAACATCTTCAGAAGGATTTTAGGGGATATTAGCATCTGTATTCTTCTGCTTATAAGGGCTTCATGTGGTCGGTAGGTCTTGTGATGGGGAGGTCACATCAGGTGAGGGTCTTGTGATGGGTTTTGTGATACCCATCACAAGATCTATCACAAGACCCTCATCTGACATGACTCATCATTTGACCCATCACAAGACTCTCACCTGATATGACCCATCACAAGACCCTCAACTGACATGACCCATCATCTGAACCATCCCTTGACCCTCAACCAGTGGTGAAATCCATTTTTTTCTTTACTACTGGTTCTGTGGAGGTGGCTTTGTGGGCGTGACGTCGCTTTGTCGGCATGGCAAGAGAAGGATACTGCAAAATCTCCATTCCCACCCCACTCCTGGGGGAAGGATATTGCAAAATCTCCATTCCCACCCCACTCTGGGACCAGACAGTTTGCCGGTTCTCCGAACTGCTCAAAATTTCCACTACCGGTTCTCCAGAACCTGTCAGAACCTGCTGGATTTCACCCCTGCCCTCAACTGATGTGACCTTCCCATCACAAGACCTACTGACCACAGGAAGCCTTTATAAGCAGAAGAACGTTGATATTGACATTCCCTAACTTCTGCTGAATATGTTACCTAGCCTGGTAAGGAAACATTCAGAAACCAGCCCCATAAACTTGGAGAACGAAGCTCCATCCTCCTTCTACACCCGAGCTACAGATATTTGCCACTACCACAAAATTATATTCCTGTTTCACCTCTCTGTAAGAGATTGGTTTAACATTAAACCAATCAAGACAAAGATTGTCTCACCTCAGTCAAACAAACCTTGTGACCAGGTTCAAGAAGTAGTGGGGCAGAGGGTGGAGGGGAATAGAATTAGGAAGAAATTAATTCATTGTTGTTTGCATCACTTGGTGAAAAAGTATTTTCACCCTCTGGATCTTCTGCATTTTTATATAACTTTTAGGCGTGTTACAGAAGTGGGTTTCAGCAGGTTCTGACTAGTTCTGGAGAACTGGTAGTTGGAAATTTTGAGTAGTTCGGAGAACCGGTAGTAAAAATTCTGATTGGCCCCACCCCCATCTATTCTTTGCCTCCCAAGTCCCAGCTGATCGGGAGGAAATGGGGATTTTGCAGTAACCTTCCCCTGGAGTGAGGAGGGAATGGAGGTTTTACAGTATCCTTCCCCTGCCATGCCCACCAAGCCACGTCCACCAAGCCACACCCACAGAACCGGTAGTAAAAAATTTTGAAACCCACCACTGGCGTGTTATCGGCACTCTGCGTGGATCTTCATGGACTCTGAGAGATCAAAGCTAGCCAACTTTTGAAGCGTGCTTCATTTATTTTATAAACACAAGTCATTCCACTTGCGATGCTTCTGTCTGAAAAAGCAATTGTCCTGCCGAGATCAGCCAATGCAATTAGAGAGATTAAAAAGGTCACTTCAATAATAAGCTCTGATTTTAGCCAGCGTTGCCAGTATAGATCTCACAGGGTTGAGCTCTTCCCTACATAATGAAGTTCTTGTTACGCAAAGACTGAAGACGTCCGGCAAAAAGTCAACATGTCTATAAGATGGGAAAGTTACAAAACCATTTTAAAGGTCTTGGGACTTCTTGAAGAGTTTTCTGTGGGAAGCTACAAAATCATTTAGTTTGGTTGAAGCCAATGGTAAAATACATTTTTTTTTACTACCGGTTCTGTAAGCGTGGCTTGGTGGGCATGGCAGGGGAAGGATACTGCAAATTCACCATTCCCACCCCACTCCAGGGGAAGGATATTGCAAAATCCCCATTCCCACCCCACTCTGGGGCCAGCCAGAGGTGGTATTTGCCGGTTCTCCGAACTACCCAAAATTTCTGCTACTGGTTCTCCGAACTACTCAAAATTTTTGCTACCGGTTCTCCAAACTACTCAAAATTTCCTCTACCGGTTCTCCAAACTACTCAAAATTTCCGCTACCGGTTCTGGTTGCTGGAATTCACCCCTGGGGTTCCGAACATTTTGGAAAACTGTTGCAGTCACTATGACCGCAGGTCTGTGGTTATGGCTTAAACAAAGGCCCTGGGGATTAGAAAAGGACAACATAATGTCCTTCAGAGTCTCTAAATCTTGATAGGTCCATGCCCCAGGTGTACTGCTTCAACTTAAAAACAAATAAACATGATTTGTGTTTGTGTGTGTGTGTGTTTGGGTGGGTGGGTGCGTTGGTGGGTGTGTTTGCAAGTTTGACATGGCACTCAAGAGTGATCAGTGGCTCATGGAGTGAGTTAGCTTGCTGCACTTAATTTCTGGATTTTCCAAGCATCATGTGGCTTGGTGGGCATGGCAGGGGAAGGATACTGCAAAATCTCCATTCCCACCCCGCTTTTGGGGAAAGGATATGCAAAATCTCCATTCCCACCCCACTCTGGGGCCAGCCAGAGGTGGTATTTGCCAGTACTCCAAATTACTCAAAATTTCTGCTACCGGTTTTCCAAACTACTCAAAATTTCTGCTACCGGTTCTCCAGAACCTGTCAGAACCTGCTTGATTTCACCCCTGGTTGAAACCAAATTCTGTTTTCCATAGAAAGCACCTCATACCATCTGTCAAGAATGGAAGAGAAGATGACATGGTGCGGGGATAATTTGCTGCCTTGGGATTTGGATAATTTCCTGACCTCAAATAATCCATGAATTCTGCATTTTGTCGAAGAATTATTCATTAGGACATCTGTCGTCAGCTGAAGCTGAAGCAGCAGTGTTCAATGCAACAAGGCAACCATCTCAAGAAGATCTACAAAAAGTATAGATGAAGAAGAACATATGCAACATTTTGGAACAGCCAATTCAACCTCCTAATATTAAACGGATGTTATGGTAGGACCTCAAAAAGCAGTTCAAGATAGAATGCCTTCTAACGTTCTTCAGTCAAAGCAGTTCACTATGAAGGAGTGGCCAGAAGTCCTACAAACAAACAGGCAGAAGACTGGCAGAACGCATCCATGGACACCAACTAGCAGTCAGAAGAGGAGAGGGCTCGTAACTTGGGCGTCCTCCTGGACGCACGGCTGTCGTTAGAAGATCATTTGGCGGCCGTGGCCAGGGGGGCTTTTTATCAGGTCCGCCTGATATGCCAGTTGCGCCCCTTTCTAGATCGGGACTCCCTACGCACAGTCACTCAGGCACTCGTCACTTCCCGCCTGGACTACTGCAACGCTCTCTACATGGGGCTCCCCCTGGGGTGCACCCGGAGGCTCCAGCTGGTCCAGAACGCGGCCGCGTGGGGGATTTTGGGGGCGACGAGGCGCTCCCACGTGACACCTCTCCTGCGCGAGCTGCACTGGCTCCCGGTGGTCTTCCGGGTGCGCTTCAAGGTGTTGGTGACCACCTTTAAAGCGCTCCATGGCTTAGGGCCGGGGTACTTACGAGACCGCCTTCTGCCACCAATAGCCTCCCACCGGCCAGTACGCTCCCACAGAGTGGGCCTCCTCAGGGTGCCGTCCACCAGACAATGTCGGCTGGCGACCCCCAGGGGGAGAGCCTTCTCTGTGGCGGCGCCCGCCCTCTGGAACAACCTCCCCCCAGAGCTACGTACAATAACAGACCTCCGGATTTTTCGTCGGGCCCTAAAAACCCATTTATTTCAACTAGCTGGGCTGGCTTGAGTCAAATTTTAAACGGATTTTAAATTGGAATGTTTTAATTACGGCCAAAATTATTTAATTATTTTAAACAGATTTTAGATTTTGTATGTTTTGTATGTATGTCTTGTTTTTACTTTGGCTGTTCACCGCCCTGAGTCCTACATTGGAGAAGGGCGGTATAGAAATTTAAACAAATAAATAAAATAAATAATGGACACCTAACATCAAAAACATCATCAAAAAAGCACAACAAAGAATGTTCTTTCTGCGCCAACTCAGAAAGCTCAAATTGCCCAAGGAGCTGCTGATCCAATTCTACAGAGGAATTATTGAGTCTGCCATCTTCACCTCTATAACTGTCTGGTTCAGTTCTGCAACCCAACAAGACAAACACAGACTTCAGAGGATAATTAGAACTGCAGAAAAAACAATGGCTACCAACCTGCCTTCCATTGAGGACCTGTATCCTGCACAAGTCAAAAAGGAGGGCTGTGAAAATATTTACAGACCCCTCACATCCTGGACATAAACTGTTTCAACTCCTACCCTCAAAACGACGCTATAGAGCACTGCACACCAGAACAACTAGACACAAGGACAGTTTTTTTCCCAAATGCCATCACTCTGCTAAACAAATAATTCCCTCAACACTGTCAAGCTATTTAATAAGTCTGCACTACTATTAATCTTCTCATCTTCTCATCGTTCCCATCACCCATCTCCTCCCACTTATGACTGCATGACTGTAACCTTGTTGCTGGTATCCTTACGATTTATATTGATATTGTTTCCTGACTGCTTATTTGTAACTTATGACTATCATTAAGTGTTGTACCTTATGATTCTTGATGAATGTATCTTTTCTTTTATGTACACTGAGAGCGTATGCACCAAGACAAATTCCTTGTGTGTTCAATCACACTTGGCCAATAAAAATTCTATTCCATTCTAATGAAAACTCTTTATTTTCACAACATATGGACTTCACCATGGTTTCAATTGGGAAAATCTGACCATCCTAGACCAAGCCAAGTCTAAAAACCCCAGGGAATTGCTTTCCTTGGTTAGTTTCTATCCATTGTGTCTTGTCTTGCCTTTTGGTGGTTTGGAAAATCATTTGACCCTTCTCTTCTTCTTTGTGGCAGCCCCTCAAATATTGGATCACTGCTATCATGTCAACCCTAGTCCTTCTTTTCATTAGACTAGACCCGCGATGATGAATCTATGGCACAAGTGGCACTTGGACCCATGTCGCCTGGCACATATGGTGTTGCCCATTCCTCTTCTAGGTTTCTGGCGTGCATACACATACAATCAGCTGGCCTTTTTGCTTGTGGCAGTGCCAAAAACTGAGAGAGCTGGTCTTCCATTTTCCTGCATGAGCATGCGTGCCAGCTAGCTGATCATTGCGCCCGAATACATGACAGAAACCCAGAACTGTAGCTGGCCAGGGCACATGCATGTGCCAGAAACTGGAAGTTCATTTTCTGGCACGCGCATGTACCCTGGCCAGCTCCTCTTCTGGGTTGCGGCCCAGATGAGCGCGTGCTCCCATTTCGGCACTCGGTGCCAAAAAGGTTCGCCATCACTGGACTAGAAATATCCAATTCCTGTAAATGTTCCTCGTATGTTTTACCCTCCTGCCCGCTAATCGTTCTAGTTGCTCTTCTCTGCACTCTTTCCAGAGTCTCAACATACATTTTTTTTTGTATTGTGGTGACCAGAATTGGATGCAGTATTCCAAGTGTGATCTTACTAAGGCTTCGTAATGCATTACTACTTCATCCTTTTCACATGGACAATAGATTTCAACTTCATTTTCATATCCGAGAAGGTTTGAACTGTGTAATATTGGCAATTTTGACATTGACATGAGCATTTCACCCATGAGATTCATTGTCCCACTGACTCTCTGTTCAACAGAGCTATTTTGGAGTCCGAGGCTCCCGTCATTTTGGACTCCACTCAGTTGCTCCTCTTTCAATACTTTTATTGTAACCCCAACTTTATTCCCTGTTGTGTTAATGGAATGATATGTTTGTTTGTTGGTCTAGCCAACACAATTGGGAGCTTCACTTAGCTTTCAACCTTCTGGACATGGATCAAGGCTGAAATAGCCCAATGGACCAAAATTTACTTCAAAAATTCTGCATGATTGTCACAGGTTTAAGCCCCTTGACAAGGAATCAATCAGGCTAACAATCATACGTATGAGCCTAAATGTTTATTATAAGAAATATAGAGCTGCAACGGTGATTTTTTTCCCTCCCCAGTTCCAGATTCTTCCTCTCTGTGATGCCTATCTCCATGGCATTGCATTCCCTGTGCCAGCCCAGTTTCTGTCTCCGCTAATTAAGTCACATACAGGATTGTCCAGCAAGCCACAATTCAAGTGAGTCCTGCCATAACTCATAAACCAAGCTTGCCAAACAATATGCCAACCCTCTGGGCTCCTGGAAACTCCAGAAATCAAGTGCAGCAAGCCAACTCACTCCATAAGCCACTGATCACTCTTGAGTGCCATGTCAAACTTGCAAACACACACACACACACACAAACACACAGACACAAACCGTGTTTATTTGTTTTTAAGTTGGAGCAGTACACCTGGGGCATGGACCTATCAAGATTTAGAGACTCTGAAGGACATTATGCTGTCCTTTTCTAATCCCCAGAGCCTTTGTTTAAGCCATAAGCACAGACCTGCGGTCATAGTGACTGCAACAGTTTTCCAAAATGTTCGGAACACCCCAGGGGTGAATTCCAGCAGGTTCTGACAGGTTCTGGAGAACCAGTAGCGGAAATTTTGAGTAGTTCAGAGAACTGGTAGTGGAAATTTTGAGTAGTTTGGAGAACCGGCAAATACCATCTCTGGCTGGCCCCAGAGTGAGGTGGGAAATGGAGATTTTGCAATATCCTTTCCCCTGGAGTGGGGAGGGAATGTGGATTTTGCAGTATCCTTCCCCCTGGAGTGGGGAGGGAATGGGGATTTTGCAGTATCCTTCCCCTGCCATGCCCACCAAGCCACACCCACCTAGGCACCCCACACCCACCAAGCCACGCCCACAGAACCGGTACTAAAAAAATTTGGATTTCACCACTGGAACACCCCTATTTTTAGAAATGGGCCATTCCGGTTGTGAATAGCTTTTGTTTTTCCCACCAATATGAGTGTATGCAGCATCACACTTACATCAATTATTTGGTGTTTTCTGTAGCGGCATTTGAATTTGAGTTTCGGTCATTTTGACCACAGATCTTTTTTAACGCATTTTTTTTTATAATGTCAGGGCCAAGTTTTCCACCAAAAAGAGTGTGATTTGGTGATCCAAACTTCAAAAAAACTGGTCTAAAATGGTATGGAGAAGCAGAGAGTGATCTGAGTGAAGTGGAATCGGATTGTGATGAAAATTTTGCAATGGACGATGAGGAACCCACAGCCGCCGCTGATTCTGACATCAGCGATGATGAAGCTCCCAATGAAATTGATGACCAGGTACAATCTACGTCGTGCAATAATTTATATGGCGAGAACAAATTCAAATGGTCTTCTGCACCTTTTGGAAGCAGTAGTAGATCCAGAACCGCTAATCACAATATTGTTGTGCAATTACCTGGATTACGGCCAGCAGCTAGAAATCTCGGAAATTCACCTCCTCCCCATGAGATTTGGAAATTATTATTTCCTAAAGAAATGATTAGCGCCATCATTCAGTGGACCAATGTAAAAATTAGAGAAGGAAGATTGAAGTTCAAGGATGGAGAAACAAAAAGTGACCTGCGCGATGTTGATTTGATAGAGATCAATACATTTTGGAGGGTTTACTGCTCTATACATCAATTTTTAGATCCAACCATGAAAACATCTAATGTCTTTTTGCTACTGAGGTCATTATGACCTCATGTCTGTAATAGCGTAGCTGGAATAGTACATCTGTGGTTAAGGGTTAAAAGAAATGGAGGGGGAATTTTTGAAAACTTTATTGCCGTGAGAGCTTAAGCGGCATGGTGACCTCATAGTGAAGACTCTCGCCTCCCACTCGGTTGAGAGTTCGATCTTGCCTCCCACAAGGTTGAGAGTTTGAGCCTAGGCAGCAGCAAATGTTTCTCTATCAGGGACAGTGACAATTGGTGTACAACTATGTCTTAGCATGATATTTGAATTGCATTTGGTGGGAGAGTTAGATATATGAAACCCTGATTCAGCGAATCTGTCATGGGGAGAGGTATCTATAATTCTCAGACATCCATTAAATCACCAACAGGTCCATTATTTGAATAGGGAATCTGGACAAATCTTCGGTCCATTAAATCTAAAGTCAAAAGATTAACGTTACATGTTCTAAATCTTGGAAATGGGGAAAAAAAAAACATATTTTTTCTCCTCTTCTTTCTCTACCGTAAACTTGGTCTCTCTGTACTCCCAACTGATAAGGCAGCCTTTCAAATCGTTTGCGCTTAACCCAAGCAACTAAACAAAACATTCAGCTTTTCTCCAATTCTAACCCGCTGCTGCTCTTGTTGTTTGTTGTGCTTTGTTTGTCCTTGACATTCACAATCGGTTTGCACCATCTCTTCAATGTTATTTCTCACTTTTGTCACGTCTGGAACATCTGTTGCTAAAATAGCTCTATTGACTTCTTCCTGCACGGTTTTTGGGGCCTTTTCCTATTGTGCCTTTCTATTTTGGAAAGGTTCTTGAAGATGAAGTGCTTCAAAAGGGAATGGAAACATGAAGTGTGGGGTTGTTCTTTCATGCCCACTCGTCCTCTTGAACTAGTTTGAAAACGGATAGCAAATGAAGCAGAGTTTTCTTTATTCTTGCTTCTCCCTGCCAGGTCCCCAATCTTTCAGGCTTTGTGGACCGATGGAGGGAGGGAGGAGAGGGTATGGTTCTGTGTGAGTGATGTGCGAACTTCCTCCTCCCCCACTTCCTCCTCCTCCTCCTCCTCCTTCTCCTCCTCCTCCTCCTCCTCCTCCTCCTCCTCCTCCTTCTCTTCTCCTTCTCCTCCTCCTTCTCCTTCTCCTTCTCCTTCTTCTTCTTCTCCTTCTCCTTCTTTTTTCCAAACTGCACGTGCATGCCCAAACTGAAAGGTGCACGTGGGCATGAATGCACAAATACATGCATCTGTGGACATGTCTGTGCATGCAGGGGCATGTGCGTGCACGCACGGACATGCACGGACATGCACATGCATGGACATGGGTGAACATGTGCGTGCGCATGCAGGGACATGCACACATGTGCAGCAGAGACCTGAAGACCAGCTGGCCAGCAGGAGGTGGGGCATCCCAACACTGGTAGCGCGACAAGAGGTAAGATCTTTTTCTTTTGTGAGCTTCTGTTTTGTTGTTTGCAGGGAAACAGAGGCTCATGAAAGAAACGCCATGCAGATCTGGCCTGGGCCGACAGTGCGCGTGCCGGTAGAGAGGGCTCTGCGTGCCGCCTCTGGCACGCGTGCCATAGGTTCACCATCACGGAGTTATAGATTGATCAAGTTATCCAAATGCTCTCCATGAAGTTATTCTAGGGCAGGGGTCTGCAACCTTAAACACTCAAAGAGCCATTTGGACCCGTTTCCCACAGAAAAGAAAACACCGGGAGCCATAAAACCTGGCTGGGCGTGGCCAACTTGATGTCACTCACTTCCACCAGTCACGTGACGACCTCCTAGCCACACCTACCCAGCCCGTTCATTAAGGCAGAGAACTGTTTGTTAAAAAACACTGGGAGCCACAAAATCCTTTTGATATCTCTCTCTCCCTCCATCTCTCCCTCCCCCCCTCTCCCTCTCTCCCCCCCTCTCTCTGTATCTCTCTGTCTCTGCCCCGGATGCTTCTCCATCCCCCGCCGTCCCCCTTACCTTCTCAGGCCAGGAGAGGAGTCACTGGGAGGGGAGGGCGAGGGGTGGGGTCACCCGACAGGGAGCCACAGCAGAGGAGCTGCATGTAGCTCCGGAGCCGCAGGTTGCTGATACCAGTTCTAGGGAGAAAAAAATCCTTTTCAAACAAACATAAATAATGGGAAAGCCCTATTATGCTGAGAATAGGAACTTAAAAATTGTGATAAGAGTGTGAAATAAATAATGTGATTTCCCCCTTCTGAAAAAACTATAATAGGATGAAAGTTTTTAAAATCATTCATAAAATATCTGGTTAGAAAGAAGAAGGGAAGTGACCGAGAGGAAAGATGACATCTGATAGTTTAGATTGCTTAAACGAATGAACAAAAGAAGTAGGGAAAAAAATTAAAACAATACACATACAGAGATACCCTCATTTCAGCTCAATAGTTTGTGGTTTCCATCAGCAGTGGCTATCAAGGAAAGAAATTCTTGAACTGTAACCGAGATCATGATGGGAAGGTTCACTGAAAATACACATTTCATACTAGGATTCACTAGAATTGGGATCAAAAATAAATCTGACCAATTTGTAATGCCGTTGTACAAATTTGTCATATGACCGTACTTGGAATAGGGTGTACGTTTTTCATAATGGAAACACTGCCCTAAATATAAGTGAGTTCACAGAGTGAGTTCTTCTTCTTCTTCTTCTTCTTCTTCTTCTTCTTCTTCTTCTTCTTCTTCTTCTTCTTCTTCTTCTTCTTCTTCTTCTTCTTCTTCTTCTTCTTCTTCTTCTTCTTCTTCTTCTTCTTCTTCTTCTCCTTCTCCTTCTCCTTCTCCTTCTCCTTCTCCTTCTCCTCCCTCTCCCTCTCCCTCTCCCTCTCCTCCTCCTCCTCCTCCTTCTTCTTCATCATCTCCTCCTCTTCTTCTTCTGCCATATCCATCACCAGACTTTTGTGATCATGTTGACGATCCTATTTTTATCAACAGCCACACAAAAAAATGCTGTTGAGTTTTGTCCAAACCAGTCCTTTAGATTTTTGAAGCCATGATGTTCTTTTTCTGCCTGGACCTCGTTTGCCTTCAATCTTTCCTTGGAGGATTAAGTGAAGGATGCCGTATTTTTCCGGGTGTCGCATCACATGTCTGAAATATTCAAACTTTTGCTTTTTTATGGTTCTGATGAGTTCCCTTGGCTTTCCCAGGTGGTTTATCACCTCCTCATTTGTGATTTTGTCAACCCACTTATACGTAACAGCCGTCGGTAAATCCACATTTCAAATGCTTCTAGTTTCTTCAAGTGGCTTTCTGTCAGAGACCAACTCTCTACTCTGTAGAGCAGGATAGGAAAGATGTAACATTTGACAAGCCTGATTTTCAGGCTTATGTCATGACTGCAGAAGAGCTTTTTCATTTTGAAGAATGCTGTTCGAGCGTTCTCTATCTTTGTCTTTACTTCACTGATCGTGATCTAGCTTTTATGGGATACTCGGGATACTTAGACAAGGGAAAGAAATTGTATAGCCTCTGAAATATGAATGTCAGCAGCGAACTAAACAACAGTGTTTAAAGCTTGCTGTGAAAAAAAAAAAATCAAATCAGAAGTGCTTCATTTCCAGAACATCCAAGAGAGTTATTTAACTCAGAACCAAGCCCACTCATTGTCACCAGCGATGAAGTCAGTGCAAACAGTGACAGTGACCACAGTTTTGAAAGCAAAATGCCACATCGAGATGCCAAGGAGAAGGACATTTGTCCATCTGTTTGTAAGTTAAGGGAGGGCAGGCCCACCCATATCCTATCTTTCTTGCAACACTTCTGAAATAATACCCAGAATATCAGACTCCAAGAACGAAGAATGACACATGGAGATACTTCTCAGTAGTTTGCTTGGGATTCCTCACCGATTGTTAGGTGAAATTTGGTCAACCGAATTTCAGCACTAAATTGGCACTGGATAAAGATCTACAGGGGGGCGTGGTGGCTCAATGGCTAAGATGCTGAGCTTGTCGATCGAAAGGTCGGCAGTTCAGCGGTTCGAATCCCTAGTGCCATGTAACAGGGTGAGCTCATATTACTTGTCCCAGCTTCTGCCAACCTAGCAGTTCGAAAGCATGTAAAAAATGCAAGTAGAAAAATAGGGACCACCTTTGATAGGAAGGTAACAGCATTCTGTGCACCTTTGGCATTTAGTTATGCCAGCCGCATGACCATGGAGACGTCTTTGGACAGCGCTGGCTCTTCGGCTTTGAAATGGAAATGAGCACCACCCCCTAGAGTCAGGAAAGACTAACACATATGTGTGAGGGGAAACTTTACCTTTTTAAAGATCTACAGAACTCAGGAGGGCTTGGACTAAAGAGTGATTGTAGAAATGCAGCAATTTTGAACTGATGATATGGTTAACCAGCATATCTGCCGACTCTTCTCCTACACCTTTAGACAGAATCTTGGCAGGGTAAAACCACTACCTGGTAAACCCAGGATCCAATCTGGGTCAGTCACTGGGACCAGAGATCCCGGTGACCTACCCAGATTGGATCTTGCAACATTATCCTGGTACACGTCTTCATTTGTAAAGCAACTATTTGCATGCTTAAGATATACTTTGGGAATAGCTAAGGAGGAGTGTTAGCTTTAACCCTCTTCCTGCTTCCCTCTGGAAAGTAGTCCCTCCCTCCCGGGAATCCATACTACGTTCCACCACACAGAAGAACTTTGCAGTCAGTTTTGAGACTTCAAGAAAATCTCAGTGCAAGCACCCAACACAGTTTTCAGGTCTTGTTTAGCATTAAGCAAAACTAGTAGAAAACATTTCCTACAGTTGAACATTTCAGAGAGTATTCCACTTAGGTATCCTAAACTTTAGAAGGCAGAAGATTCAGTCTTCTGTTTTTCTCTGACAGAAAGCCATACTCACTTGTCAATATTTTCATTGATTGAACAGTAGAGGATGGGTCTCCTCTTTACAATAATTACAGATAGTACATGATGGCATTGTTCCAATATTTCAGGGGTTGCCACAAAGAAGGAGGGGGGGGTGTCAAGCTATTCTCCAAAGCACCGGTGGGCAGGACAAGAAGCAATGGATGGAAACTAAGCAAGGAGAGAAGCAACAGTTAGAAAAATTAATCAGTGGAACAACCTGCTTCCAGTAGTTGTGAATGCTCCAAGACTGGAAGTTTTGAATAGAATGGAATGGAATGGAATGGAATGGAATGGAATGGAATGGAATGGAATAGAATAGAATAGAATAGAATAGAATAGAATAGAATAGAATAGAATAGAATAGAATAGAATAGAATAGAATGAGGAGGAGGAATGGAATGGAATGGAATGGAATAGAATAGAATAGAATAGAATAGAATAGAATAGAATAGAATAGAATAGAATAGAATGAGGAGGAGGAATAGAATAGAATAGAATAGAATAGAATAGAATAGAATAGAATAGAATAGAATGAGGAGGAGGAATGGAATGGAATGGAATAGAATAGAATAGAATAGAATAGAATAGAATAGAACAGAATAGAATGAGGAGGAGGAATAGAATAGAATAGAATAGAATAGAATAGAATAGAATGAGAAGGAGGAATGGAATGGAATGGAATGGAATGGAATAGAATAGAATAGAATAGAATAGAATAGAATAGAATGAGGAGGAGGAATGGAATGGAATGGAATGGGATGGAATAGAATAGAATAGAATAGAATAGAATAGAATAGAATAGAATAGAATAGAATAGAATAGAATGAGAAGGAGGAATGGAATGGAATGGAATGGAATGGAATGGAATGGAATGGAATAGAATAGAATAGAATAGAATAGAATAGAATAGAATAGAATAGAATAGAATAGAATAGAATGAGGAGGAGGAATGGAATGGAATGGAATGGAATGGAATGGAATAGAATAGAATAGAATAGAATAGAATAGAATAGAATAGAATAGAATGAGGAGGAGGAATGGAATGGAATAGAATAGAATAGAATAGAATAGAATAGAATAGAATAGAATAGAATAGAATAGAATGAGGAGGAGGAATAGAATAGAATAGAATAGAATAGAATAGAATAGAATAGAATAGAATAGAATAGAATGAGGAGGAGGAATGGAATGGAATGGAATGGAATGGAATGGAATGGAATAGAATAGAATAGAATAGAATAGAATAGAATAGAATAGAATGAGAAGGAGGAATGGAATGGAATGGAATGGAATGGAATGGAATGGAATAGAATAGAATAGAATAGAATAGAATAGAATAGAATAGAATAGAATAGAATAGAATAGAATAGAATTCTTTATTGGCCAAGTGTGATTGGACACCCAAGGAATTTGTCTTGGTGGATACGCTCTCGGTGTACATAAAAAGAAAAGATGCATTCGTCAAGAATCATAAGGTACAACACTTAATGCTAGTCATAGGGAAACAGTCAATATAAATCTTAAGGATACCAGAAACAAGGTGAGAAGATTAATAGTAATGCAGACTTAGTGAATAGTTTGACAGTGTTGAGGGAATTATTTGTTTAGCAGAGTGATGGCATGTGGGAAAAAACTGTCCTTGTGTCTAGTTGTTCTGGTGTGCAGTGCTCTGTAGTGTCATTTTGAGGGTAGGAGTTGAAACAGTTTATGTCCAGGATGCGAGGAGTCTGTAAATATTTTCACAGCCCTCTTTTTGACTCGTGCAGTATACAGGTCCTCAATGGAAGGCAGGTTGGTAGCCATTGTTTTAAGAAGAGATTGGACAACCATCTGTCTGAAATGGTGTAGGGTTTCCTGCCTAAGCAAGGGATTGCACTAGATGACCTCCAAGGACCCTTCCAACTTTGTTATTCTGTTATTCTAGTCATCCATGTACAATCATTCATTTAATTACTTAGATATTGGAAGGATGCTATCGTGTCTCCCCTGGTCCTTCTCTTCACTAGACTAGCCATGCCCAGTTCCTGCAACCTTTCATCATATGTTTTAGCCTCCAGTCCCCTAATCATCTTTGTTGCTCTTCTCTGCACTCTTCCTAGAGTCTCCACATCTTTTTTATAGTGTGGTGACCAAAACTGGATGCAGTACTCTAGGTGTAGTTTTACTAAGGCTTTATAGAGTGGTATTAGTACCTTCCTTGATCTTGATTGTATCCCTCTGTTAATGCAATTTAAGATTGCATTGGCATTTTTGGCTGACGCAGCTCACTACTGGCTCATATTTACTATGTTTCCCCAAAAATAAGACCCCCAAAATAAGCGCTTGGCCTTATTTTTGGGGAGGTCTTATTATTTTTGAGGTGTAGGAGGCAATGAGCGTGGTTACCTCATGGCTGCTGCTGACACAGCCGCTCATCAGTTGTTCGCCCCTGAGGCCATGCACGTGCTTTCAGCCACGCCTTCCAGGACTCTGCACTATGCCGCTGCGACTGGATGTCCCATCGCCGCCGTCGCTTCCCTGTTCTTCACTAATGGCTTTTGCGGCAGCCATTAGTGTTTTGTTTTTGTTTGTTTGTTTGTTTTTGTTGTTTATTTGATTTGTATACCGCCCTATTCCCGAAGGACTCAGGGCGGTGAACAGCCAAACAATAACATACATAAATACAAAAAATTTAAAAACCAGATAAAATCAAATTAAATCATTTTGGCCCGGACAGATTAAAACACCCCAATAATTTAAAAACAGATTAAAATTTACATATTAAAAGAGGGAGGAGATTAGGCCAAGCCCGCTTGATGGAATAAAAAGGTCTTCTCAGCGCGGCGGAAGGTGCACAGATCCGGGATCCTCCGTATCTCTGGGGGGAGCTCGTTCCAGATGGTAGGTGCCCCCACAGAGAAGGCTCTCCCCCTAGGGGCCACCAGTCGACACTATTTGGCTGACGGCACCCAGAGGAGTCCCTCTCTATGAGAGCGTACTGGCCGGTGGGAGGCTATTGGTGGTAGTAGGCGGTCCCGTAGATAACCAGGTCCTAAGCCATGGAGCGCTTTGAAGGTGGTAACCAAAACCTTGAAGCGCACCCGGAAGACCACCGGGAGCCAGTGCAGCTCGCGCAGGAGAGGTGTCACATGGGAGTGCCATGACGCTCCCATTACTACCCGCGCGGCCGCACTCTGCGCCAGCAGAGTGTGACAGAAGGGGCACGATGGCTAGGGTTGCAGGAGCGTCCATTCGGTAAGGGCATGTGGGGTGCATGGGGCATGTCCCCCCTCCCTTCCCTCCCTCCAGCCTCACCTCCTCACCTCATGTTGTTTGTGTGGCAAGCAACCAGAGAAAATGGCGAAGACCGGCTGCACATGCGGTTAAATATTTTCAGGGAGGGCTTATTTTCGGTGAAGAGCTTATTTTAGCGCAGGCACTCAAAAACCTGATTGGGCTTATTATCCGGGGAGGTCTTATTTTCAGGAAACAGGATAACTGGTTGTCCACTAAGACTCTAAGTTCCCTCTCACAGTTACTGCTATTAAGCTGGTTTTACCCAGTCTGTACGTGTACTTTTGGTTTTTCCTGCCTAAGTGTAAGACTTTACTTTTCTCTACATTGAATTCCATTTTGTGAATAGAACACAGTCCTATTCATGGATGATATTGTGCTGTGGCTCTTTGTGTCCAAAACATTTTCATTTGAAGCAGAGTCTTGTCTGAAAGCTGTTTTCCCTTTCTCTTTCAGGCCTTCAGAAACTGGCTCCGGTTTTTTTGCTCAAACAGACATATAAACGTACCGGGGTCTGCAATACTTCAGTTTTAATCTATTTTACTCCTTGCGGAGTTCTCTTTTTATTCGGAGAAGAAAGTTTTCAGAGAGAATGCTCAGGACAATATCAGATGATCACTAAAGAAATAAGCTCACTAATTATAATCCTGAGCTAAAACAGGGACGGCTAGAGTAAAACAGCTGCAGGGGAAGCTTAGATCCGATAGCGGAGTGAAATCATTTTCTATATTATACGTCATCTGGAAAAAAAAACCCCACATAAGCATCTGTATTTGATTGAAATTTGATCAGTTTCAAAGGGTCGGTTTATTGCAAATGTAGAGATTTGGGCTTTTTTATCAGCCCTGCTGACTTTAATCAAAATTAAAATGCTACCAAATTATACCATTAGGCAATGACAGTGGGAGTTCAATTGCCTAAGGAGTAACCTGCATTTGACGTAACCTGGCAAGGTAGCATCTGGTGAAGGATTTCATATTGCATTTCCTTTCATAGAAAAGAAATCTTGCTACACTTCGACTCAAGGACATTCTCGTTGGGAGAAGTTCAAAGAATCAAGAGGGTGGCCGAAATGACATCATCACAATTCTACCACAGCTTCCATCTTGATGTTTTTAGTAGATGATGATCTCCAGCATTCCGTGACTATATCTAAAGTGATACTTTCCAATGGTACCTCCCAGAAGATATAGATAGATGATTTGAAATATTTAGCAGCAGGAACTCATGTAGGACATTGACCAGTTTGGTCTAAGTGGTTAAGGCACATGCTAGAAAGTGGGAGACCATGAGTTCAAGTCCTGCCCTAGCCATGAATGCTGGATGCATGACTTTGGGCCAATCACCAGGAGACTGTGTGTTCTAGTCCCACCTTAGACATAAAAGGTGGTTGGGTGACTTCAAGCCAATCACCTGGAGACTGTGAGTTTTAGTCCCGTTTTAGGCATGAAAGCCAGCTGGATGACTTTGGGCCAATCACTAGGTTGTGAGTTCTAGTCCTGCCTTAGGCATGAAAGCCAGCTGGATGACTTTGGGCCAATCACTAGGTTGTTATGAGTTCTAGTCCTGCCTTAGACATAAAAGATGGTTGGGTGACTTCGAGCCAATCACGTGGAGACTGTGAGTTCTAGTCCCGTTTTAGGCATGAAAACCAGCTGGATGACTTTGGACCAATCACTAGGTTGTTATGAGTTCTAGTCCCGCCTTAGGCATGAAAGCCAGCTGGATGACTTTGGGCCAATCACTAGGTTGTGAGTTCTAGTCCTGCCTTAGGCATGAAAGCCAGCTGGATGACTTTGGGCCAATCACTAGGTTGTTATGAGTTCTAGTCCTGCCTTAGACATAAAAGATGGTTGGGTGACTTCGAGCCAATCACGTGGAGACTGTGAGTTCTAGTCCCGTTTTAGGCATGAAAACCAGCTGGATGACTTTGGACCAATCACTAGGTTGTTATGAGTTCTAGTCCCGCCTTAGGCATGAAAGCCAGCTGGATAACTTTGGGCCAATCACTAGGTTGTTATGAGTTCTAGTCCCACCTTAGGCATGAAAACCAGCTGGATGACTTTGGACCAATCACTAGGTTGTTATGAGTTCTAGTCCCGCCTTAGGCATGAAAACCAGCTGGATGACTTTGGACCAATCACTAGGTTGTTATGAGTTCTAGTCCCACCTTAGGCATGAAAGCCAGCTGGATAACTTTGGGCCAATCACTGTCTTTCAACCCAACCCATCTCCCAGGATTTTTGTTGTGGAAGAAAATGGGAGAAGGAAGGTGTATCGGATATGTTTGATACCTTGAGGTATTTCTACAAATAATAAAGGTTGGATGCCAACAAATAGATAAATAAACAAAGAGAGGTTAATGGATATTTGGCCAACTGCTTGATTCAAGTCAGCAAAGGACTTGGGAAAGGAAGGGATATAGATACAAAGGGCAATAAAAAACTATGAGCTTAGTTCACTTTTGTTAAAATGCATCCACTCAGAAGGAATATCCCCTTTGCCCAATGAATAATCTATAACTTTCAGTCAGGGAAACCCTCAGATCATGTTGAATCATTAATATGGTATGACTCAGCACCCAATGCCATTGAAACCACCTTCAACAAATCAGTAGTGTTCTAATAATGGAAGGATATGTACTTTCCTCTTAAATATTTAATAGTGTCCATTATCTATAAATCTATATTTGGTTTACTATTCAAATTTGCAAAGCTCCCCCACTCTCTTTCTCTCCCCCCCTCTCTTCCCCTCTCTCCCTCTCTCCCTCCCCCCTCTCTCTCTTTTGGTCACTGTGTGATGCAACATTGTGGGCCTTTCAAACTCACTGTTTCTTTATTGTATTTATCAATATACCCCCATTGGTATGGCATCTCCCCATTCTAATTTTAGGTGGTTTACAATCTATAAAATATACATCGTACACTAAACTTATGCAGTGGTGAAATCCAAATTGTATTTACTACCGTTTCTGTGAGCGTGGCTTGGTGGGCATGGTGTGGCTTGGTGGGCATAGCTTGGTGGGCACGGCAGGGGAAGGATACTGCAAAATCCCCATTCCCTCCTCACTCCTGGGGGAAGGATATTGCAAAATCTCCATTCTCACCCCACTCTGGAGCCAGCCAGAGGTGGTATTTGCCGGTTCTCCGAACTACTCAAAATTTCCGCTAACGGTTCTCCGAACTGCTCAAAATTTCCACTACCGGTTCTCCAGAACCTGTCAGAACCTGCTGGATTTCACCCCTGAACTTATGGTAAGAAATAATAATATGAATAATACAATAATATAATACTTCGATTTCTCTTGATTGATTGATTGATTGATTGTTTAGCCCTTGGGCCATATCAAAGTGCAGAGTTCCAGAAACAAATTATTACTAAAATTTGATAAGAGCAATTTAAAATGGCATTGGATAAAATACGATTTAAAATGAAAATTGGAATAAAATACGATTTAAAATGAAATTGGAATAAAATACAGTCTACAATGAAATTTTGAATAAAATACAATAATTTAAGATATAGATAAATAAAATACGATAAAATTATATTTCGGTGACACCCGTGCAATCTACCCCAATCAGTCCCACATATGCAGATCTCAACCGAACCATTTTGCTCAAGTACTGTGCTGTGTTAAATGTTATTTTCAGATTGTGGCCGTGCATAAGGTAAATTGTTTTGATATGGGGATCCCAATGGGTACATAATATAATATGAAATACATCAGAGAGATTATTAGAAAATTTTCTTTGACTGTCTTCTGAAAGGACCAGTTTCCCCAAAGATCAGAAGAGTGGGAATTCTGGACCAGTGAGATAAGGCTATTCCTCACAATTGTCATTGTGCTTAGTCTATTCTAAGATAATTCCTCAAAGAATTCTCTTGGTTAAGTAGTGAACTGGGCAGATTCTCGCTGGAGAAAACAGATCAACCTTGATGAAAACACAAGCTAAATAGGGACATCATAGGGAATTATCAACACCCTGAATTATATCCAGGAGCCTACGGGCAATCAATGCATCTTCTACAGAATGGACTAAAACTGGTCAGCAACAACATTCGGTCCCAACTCCCCAACTGTTTGCTTGCTCCTGGGGAGGAAAGCTATGGCAAATCTAGACAGCATTCTAAAAAGCAGAGACATCACCCTGCCAACAAAAGTGCGTATAGTCAAGGCTATGGTTTTCCCAGTTGCAATGTATGGCTGTGAAAGTTGGACCATAAGGAAGGCTGAGCATCAAAGAATTGAGACCGTTGAACTCTGGTGCTGGAGAAGACTCCTGCGAGTCCCTTGGACTGCAAAGCGATCAAATTGGTCAGTCCTAGAGGAGATCAACCCTGACTGCTCTTTAGAAGGCCAGATCCTGAAGAAGAAACTCAAATATTTTGGCCGCCTAATGAGAAGGAAGGACTCACTGGAGAAGAGCCTAATGCTGGGAAAGATTGAGGGCAAAAGAAGAAGGGGACGACAGAGAACGAGGTGGCTGGATGGAGTCTCTGAAGCAGTTGGCATGAGCTTAAATGGACTCCAGAGGATGGTAGAGGACAGGAAGGCCTGGAGGAACGTTGCCCATGGGGTTGTGATGGGTTGGACACCACTTTGCAACTAACAACAACAACAAACCTCATACTTTACATGCCTGAATAAAATCCAAAAATGCTTTGAAAGAAATAGAAAATATTTGTCTTATTGTACTTTATATAACTTTCATTGTTTTATCACTGTATAAAATAAAAATAGGAAATTAAGGGAAGGAAAAAGAAAGGAGGAAAGAAGGGGTTTCTGTTTTCTAGCCACTTATCCATTCTATTCCATACTTCGTAATAGTCCGAATCTTCTCTTTCCTTTATTTCCATAGTCATTTTGTCCATTTCTGCACAATCAAGTATCTTTCTGATCACTATTTCCTCTGATGGTGTATTAATCTGTTTCCAATATTGTGCGAGGGCAATCCTAGCCGCCATTAATATGTGTTATGCATTGCAACTTCTTTTCCATTCTCGAGTTTAATATTCCTAATTAAAAAACAGTTTAAATTCTATCCTTTGTTGTGTAATTTCTTCCAAAAACTGAGCTGCTGGTCAGTTTTTATTGTCATGTGAAGTGGATACATCTTTTTGTTCCCACTCCAATCACAAATCATTCCTGTTACAGAAAGGGGGGAAAAAAATGTGATTTATGGAACAGATGCTGGTGGGTGGTATCATAGCACTGATATATTTTTTTTTCGGTGGTGATAAGGACAGTCATATAATCTTGAGCTACATACTCACAGTGATGATGACTGCATGTTGCCTGGTCATCTTCTCCAAATTTTACCGTTTTATGACCCTGGAAACAAGCTTAGAATTAGCAAGCAAAGACACTATTAGCTGAGGCTGGCTAGCAGCAACCACTATCACTGCCAAGATGGGAAAATGGGAAGCATCTAAACTCAAGTGCATAAAAAAGGTTTAGCAAATGACTTCCCCACAATACGGTTTGTATTGAAAAATCCGAGGATTGGTTATTAAGATAGTCTCGATTTACAGCCATTCATTAGCAACTGTTCATAGTTACTGTGTTTCCCTGAAAATAAGACCTACTCCGAAAGTAAGTCCTAGCTTGATTTTTACACATGCGCCCAATGTAAGCCCTAAAGGTAAAGGTTCCCCTCGCACATATGCGCTAGTCGTTCCTGACTCTAGGGGTGGTGCTTATCTCAGTTTCAAAGCTGAAGAGCCAGCGCTGTCCGAAGACGTCTCCGTGGTCATGTGGCCGGCATGACTAAATGCCAAAGGTTCACAGAACGCTGTTACCTTCCCACCAAAGGTGGTCCCTATTTTTCTACTTACATTTTTAACATGCTTTCGAAATGCTAGCTTCGCAGAAGCTGGGACAAGTAATGGGAGCTCACTCCATTATGCGGCTCTAGGGATTCGAACTGCTGAACGGACAACCTTTCGATTGACAAGCTCAGCGTCTTAGCCACTGAGCCACTGCATGCCATTGAGCCACCGCGTCCCATAATATAAACTCTATCTCCCTCCCAAAATAAGCCCTAATTAAGACCCCGCCTAGTCCAGAGTGCACGGGTAAAAATTAAGCTAGGATGGAGATGGGGAGTGGGTGGAGCTGCCCTACTACTTACCTTTGGACAGTTGCAGCCACGCCTCGCGCACCCTGATACCTGCCTTGCCGGCCCATTTCTTCTGCAGCCAGTGAGGCAGGCAAGGCTTTCCCGAAGGCCTCTGCAGCCGATAACAGAGCTCTGGATCGATCTTGGGGTCATGTTATCAACATTTGCAACCTTCCCAGTCGGTTTCTGACAGAATCAATGGGGAAAGCCAGATTTGCTTAACAACCATATGATTCTGCAGTGATTTGCTTAACAACCATATGATTCTGCATGATTTGCTTAACAACCGTGGCAAAAAGAAAGATCTAAGACCAGTGGTGGGATTCAACCAGTTCGCACCACTTTGCCCAGTTGTTAAAGTGCTGGCTGGTGCCACCTTTCCCTGCCCCACCTCTTCCAGAAGTCCCCACGCACCCCGTTTAGGCTCCCAGGAAAGTGCAGGGAGGCCTACTAGGCCCAAAACGGGGTGCAAGGGGGTGCAGTGCCCCCCCTCCCCACGCAGCCCATTTTTGCTCCCAGGGGGCTGCAGGAAGGCCTACTAAGCCCAAAACGAGGCATGGAAGGGTTGCAGTGCCCCCCTCCCCCGTAGCCCATTTTTGCTCCCAGGAGGCTGCAGGGACGCCTACTAGGCCCAAAGTGGGACATGGAGGGATGGGATGTGGCGTGGCCCATTTTTGCTCCCAGGAGGCTTCAGGGAGGCCTACTAAGCCCAAAACGAGGCATGGGGGGGGTTGCAGCGTGCCCCCCCCCCATATCCCATTTTTGCTCCCAGGAAGCTGCAGGGACGTTTACTAGGCCCAAAGTGGGACATGGGGGGATGGGATGTGGCGTGGCCCATTTTTGCTCCCAGGAGGCTTCAGGGAAGCCTACTAGGCCGAAACTGGGGCATGGGGGGGCAGCGTGGGCCCACCCTGTGGCCCATTTTTCCTCCCGGGGGGGGGAGTGAAGGAGGCTGAGTGCTGCCTGTCACACACCCCGGCCACGCCCACCCAGCCGGTCATTACGGCAAAGAACCGGTTGTTAAATTATTTGAATCCCGCCACTGTCTAAGACTGAGGCACAGCTCACTTAAGAACTTCCTTACTGAACCATGGAAATTTTGGTTCCAATTATGGTTGTTAAGTCAAGCACTACCTCTTCTCTGCTAGGGCATCTGTTGAATGGATCGCAAAGTGATATCAGGGGAAACAACGAACAGCAGAAAATGCAACCTAACTATATCTCTCCTTGATCTTATACCTTCTGAACAGCGCCGAAGTAAAAGAAATCACTGTCACGTTAATTGGCCTCTACGCATATTGTGGATTCGGTCACCTTGTCCTTCAGTTCAGAGAGCAAAATGTCCCCACACGGGGACTACGCTCAAAGATCATAGAAGCCCCCTGATCTTTCTGAAGTTCAGACAGATCACATACAGCTTTGCAGCCTGAGAACATTCTTGGTTCCAAATCTAAAAAAAAAAATGATTTTGCTTTTAGCTTGTACATAAAAGGAACATTAGTCTGGAGAAGTAGCAGCTCGCCAGAAATGTGCTGTTTGATAACAAGAGACTTTGAGGAGAAACGCTGACAAATCAGGAGCTGCTCTGAAGAGACTTAAAAAGTGATTAAATAACTGAAAAAGCCTGACTTATCAATAAAAAGAGAGAGAGAGAGAGAGAGAGCACACGTTAAATAAGTGCAGCATGAATAAACAGCAGTGAGGAGGCTATATAATATTTGGCAAATATGCGGAGGTGTAAATGCCAGAAAAAGACCATGATTAAAGATGCCATAATTAGGAATTATGGACTTGGGTTAAGGAAACGACCATGTTGAAAGTGAGCTGTACTAGTCTATATAATGTGCAATTTTGTTGGGATTAAATATGAGCAAGGCAAATAAAGTGCCATTTCAGTAGACGTACAATATATGCTCTAGTTGTTTTTGATGGTTGATTAGATCTCATTCAGTTGGGTCTGATGATCCCTGGGGAGTCAACAGACAAATGTTCAATTCAGGTGTGGGTTCTACTTACCTTTACTACCGGTTCGCAATGGGAGCGTGCGCAGATCATCCATGATGACGTCTGGGCGGGTGAGCGTAGCGTTCCGCTGCTTTTACTACTGGTTTGCAAGAACCGGACTAAACTGGGAGCAACCCACCACTGGTACAATTTCTCAACTCTTCCTAAATCCATTGTTTTTCCAGGGTGATTCCAATGATCTTGATCCACTCATTAACCTCCAAATCCACATTTCCCCTCCATCTGTATCCCACTACCAGTCAAAAGTAATTGTTTTTTAATCCATTATGAACTCACAACATAAATAGAATTCTTTATTGGCCAAGTGTGACTGAACACTCAAGGAATTTGTCTTTGGTGCATAAGCTCTCAGTGTCCATCAAAGATACAAGTGATGAATCTTGATCATGGTCCTCATAAATACATTCATCATGAATCATAAGCTACAACACTTAGTGATAGTCATAGGATACTAAATAAAGGACCTTGTAGGTCTTCTAATCCAACCCCTCGCCCAAGCAGGAGACCCTACACCATTTCCGACAAATGGCAGTCCAATCTCTTCTTGAAGGCCTCCAGTGATGAAGCTCCCACAATTTCCGAAGGCAACTTCTGTTCCATTGGTTGATTGTTCTCACTGTCAGAAAAATTATCCTTATTTCTAGGTTGAATCTCTCCTTGGTCAGTTCCCATTCATTATTCCTTGTCTGGCCTTCAGGTTTCTTGGAAAATAGCTCCAAGATCCCTCTCATACTTACTGTTTTTGAGCCAGGTTTCACCTAATCTGTTCTTTTGTGCCTTTGGTTTTTCTTGGTTAAGCATAAAACCTTGCTTTTTTCCACGTTAAACAACTTCTTCTTCTTCTTCTTCTTCTTCTTCTTCTTCTTCTTCTTCTTCTTCTTCTTCTTCTTCTTCTTCTTCTTCTTCTTCTTCTTCTTCTTCTTCTTCTTCTTCTTCTTCTCCTCCTCCTCCTCCTCCTCCTCCTCCTCCTCCTCCTCCTCCTCCTCCTCCTCCTCCTCCTCCTTCTCCTTCTCCTTCTCCTTCTCTTTCTTCTTCTCTTTCTTCTTCTTCTTTATAAGGGCCATTGTTCAAGTCTGTCAAGATCCATTTGAATCCTGAGCTTGTCTTCTGGGGTGTTGGCTGTTCCTGCCAACTTAGTGTCATCTGTCAATTTTAATGGGAAACACATACCCAAATGCATTCTTTAATCTTATGCTTTTGTCATTCCGAAATTATACTTGGGTTTTTTTTTAAAAAAAATTATTTTTATACACATAATGCAACTGTACATTGTCTTATACATAATTGATCATACATATACATATTTTTCTTAAAGAAAGCATAAAAATAAAGCATTTTAATTACATTCAGGGTTATTCTTCTACCCTTCCTTTTCCCTCTTTTCACAACCTCCTTTTTCTTCTTCTTCATTTCCCTTCCCTCCCTCCTCTCCTACTTTCTCCCTCCTACTTTCCTTCCTCTGTCCTACTTCCCCTTCCTTTCCCCCCTCCTTCCCTCTTTTCCCCCATTTCACTTTCTCTCCTACTCCTGTCCCCTATCCTTTCTTCCTCTCCCTTTTTTTCCATTCTCTCTCTCCCTCTCCTCTTCTTACCCTTTCCTCCTCTCTCCTTTGTTGTGGAATATTTTCCTTGTTTGGTATCCGAGCAACTCCAATATTCTAACAATATATACTTTCTGTCAGCACTTCAAGCTGCATTTACTCTAGTGCTGACATAAGAAGGAGAAGCGGAGGCGTCTGGAAAGGGACGTTTGACTTTTTACCTACTTATTTTCCCTGGAGATAATATCCCCTAGGAGATGGGATGGGAGGGGGGAAATTCCTTTGAGCTGGAGCAGTAGATTAGGGGTAGAGTGACTTGGAAGATGGCCAATGAGTGCAGAGGAGTGGGGAATGGAAAGGGAGGGTTTTGGGTCTGGAAGTCAGTGTTGGCTATGATGGAGTCAGAGTTAGAATGTCGTGCTTAATAAATGGGAGTTTTTCATCAAAGACTTTGTTTGAAATGCAAATTATTTGAGACGACCTCGAAACCTGACACTTTCTTTTCAATTTCTTTTCAATCTTCCGAAATTATATTGTAAAGGTATTTAGTAGTAAAACCTTTATTTGCATCCACAGGTTTTAGCAAAATACATATAAAATTACAGCAATCATATCAATTCGGGTATGAGTAGGGCGCCTCCATCTTTCTTTCATGTAATTTACCTCTATTAGATCTGCAACACTGTTAGTCTTGAGCAAGAGTTAGCTATACATTTTCCTGTGATCTTCCGTAAAAAAGTATCTTTGTATTTATTTCCTTATTGTTCTTATCGGCTTCTTTGTATTCTTGATGAAAATGTATTTCCTTGTCATTTCTTGCTTGACACTGAAAGTCTGGATTCAGATATCATGCATTTTACTCGTTCCCCGAGGCTTTCATCTTCTATTTTTCCCTAGCTCTCATGATAGATTGTGGTAAATGCCACAATCAGATCTTTTCATCTTTGAAATTTGGGGATAATTTCCCCCCCCCCATTTTTTAGTATGTCTTTAATCTCTCCCTATAATTTTTCAGGTTCTCATTTGCAAATTATTTGTATTAAACATATTCCTTACATTAACCTGATCTAATACAATGACATACATCAATTCAAGGCATACATATTCTATTTTTTTTAGTTATTTAAGTTTGGCACCAATGATTCATGTTGTCAGGCCTAGAAGCCATCTTTTGCATTCAGCCTTCAGGCCTGCCACATTTACTACTGTGGGAAATTGGGAGGGGGGATTGTATGGAACAAGGGTGATATGTAGTCATAATAACATTCTTTTCTCAGAGAGTCAAGGACATCTTGCCCTGCACCTGGAGGGCTGGAACTGGGAGGCATCCCCAGTTGGGACAATATTTGATTGGACCATGTGATGGACTTGTGGGTGCTGGGCAGGGACTTGGACTTTCCTTTGGGTGGGGAAAACCTGGAAGCTTTCAGATTCGGGTTTTCCAAGATGTGCCAATATGACATCTCTAATAAAATGGAACTTTGAGGAACTTCAAGCCTCGGAGTCTTCTTTTGTTGGGGGTGTTACTTGGAACCCTGACACATGGTCTATTCCAAAATTTGCAATGTATCGTTAATAGTATTGTTCTTCTTCGCCTTTTGTTTTCCATCTTGTGGCCAGTTTGATTCCAGTGTTATCCATCTGGTGAGATCCATGAACAGAGTCTCCATTTCTGATCCTTGGAGAAGATGCGAGCAATGAACAAGGACTTATTGTTGCAACCTCTGTTAATCCATATCTAAGGAGCCGTGGTGGTGCAGTGGTTAGAATGCAGCATTGCAGGTTAATTCTGCAGACTGCCAGGAGTTCGATCCTTACTGGCTGAAGGTTGACTCAGCCTTCCATCCTTCAGAGATCAGTAAAATGAAGACCCAGATTGTTGCTGACTCTGTAAACAGCTTAGAGCAGGGGTGTCAAACTTGTGACCCATGGGCTGGATGCATCACACACTAGCCATGTCCACCACCAGTTTAGCAAAGGGGGGATATGTCACGTGCTAAGACTGCTATCATGTCTGATGAGGTGGCTCAGTAGCGGAGACACTGAGCTTGTCGATCAGAAAGGTCAGCGGTTCGGCGGTTCAAATCCCTAGTACAGGTCTCCTGTATGAGCAGGGGGGTTGTTCTGTCCCCTCCCACGAGTGGCCTTGCAGAGGCTCAAATAGCCCGGCAGTAACAAACGCAGGCTAGAGAGACTGAAGCTGGCCCTTTAATAAATAGTTCTCTTCCAAAGAGTATATCAGTCCAATAGTTACCGGGCAATGTTCCAAAGGTCTTGGCAGACGGCCAGCAGGCTAATGCAGGAATGCAGACTCTTGTCAAAAAAACCCTCCAAACTAACAGTTGTAAATCCACTGCATCCAAAACGCCAACAAATTGTTCACCATGCCTTTCTAGCCCAGTCACACCCCTTTTATACTTTGTAGGGGGTGGTCCTACGTCTCCTGACCACACCACTTAGGATGTGGCAATAGCTGTTCTCTACGATGTCTCCTACGTCTCTCTCTTGCATCCAATAGGGGCTCCCCCTCGTCATTACCGGCTTCTGTTTCCTCCTCAATTTGGCTGGGGTCCAGAGGCACGTCAGCAACTGTCAGTTCTTGCTGACTCACCAGTGAAGACGGCCCCTCTGGCACATAGTTCGTGACAGCTTCCTTCTCCTCCATATCATCCTCCAACTCAGCATGCGAAGATAAATCAGCCTCCGGGGCCGGGGTCACAACAGGGTTGGACTAGAGGACCTCCAAGGTCCCTTCCAACTCTGTTACTGTTCAGCATGTCACCCTTGGTTCTTCTCTTCTTCATTAGACATGCCTAGTTCATGCAACCTTTCATTATATTGTTTATCTTCCAATCCCCTAATCCTTTTTGTTGCTCTTCTCTGCACTATTTCTAGAGTCTCAATATCATTTTTTTAATGGTGACCAAAACTGGATGCATTATTCCAAATGTGGTCTCACCGTAGCAGTATAAAGCATTACTAACACTTCACATGACCTTGATACTATCTCTCTGTTGTTGGCTTTTTTGGCAACTGCAACACACTGCTGGCTCATATATAAGAGGTTGTCTATTATGACTCCTAAATCCCTCTCACAGTTACTGCTGTTGAGTCAGGTACCACCTATTCTATACCTGTGCACTCGATAAGTGTAAAACATTACATGTGAGCCAAAGCATGCTTCAGGGAAAAAATAGACATATAGGGATGCGGTGGCTCAGTGGCTAAGGCGCTGAGCTTGTCGATCGAAAAGTTGGCAGTTCAGCAGTTCGAATCCCTAGTGCCCTGTAACGGGGTGAGCTCCCGTTGCTTGTCCCAGCTTCTGCCAACCTAGCAGTTCGAAAGCACGTAAAAAATGCAAGTAGAAAAATAGGGACCACCTTTGGTGGGAAGGTAACAGCATTCCGTGTGTCTTTGGTGTTGAGTCATGCCAGCCACATGATCACAGAGACATCTTCGGATAGCGCTGGCTCTTCAGCTTTGAAATGGAGATGAGCACCGCCCCCTAGAGTCGGGAACGACTAGCACGTATGTGTGAGGGTAACCTTTACCTTTACTTTAGACATATAGAAGATCAATTTTCTTTCTCCCTTCCTCCCTCCCTCCCTCCCTCCCTTCCTCTATAAGCTAGTTGGATCAAACAGTGAGTTATGCAAGGTATCTAGGGGACGATGACAATTTGATCTAATAGCAGAGGAAAATTAGTGAAGAGGAGAACAGACGCAGTACCGTAGCTTCCATGTGATCAGGAATGTGTTACCAAGCTGTTATGTTTAACACGATATAGGAGAAAATATTAACTGCATGCTTGAGAGTGACTCCATTAACTCCATTTAATTCAATTGTAATGTAAATGAATGGAATTTTAGTTTTTATCCTTTCTCCGCTTGCTATTTTAAGTGCATCCCCAAGTATATCACTCAAACTCTACTTGCGATTTTTAAGTGCTACATTTCACTACATTACTCAAAATGAGGAAAAGCGTGATTTTGCCATGAAGTAAAGTCAGGCTAGTGATGCAAAGGAGCCTTAAAAAGATTTTAAAATTAAAATTAAAAAGGATGAAAAGATGCATTCTTTTGGGGGAGTCTAATTGAAGCTGAGGAAGCATCGTGGAGATTGGAACTGAACCATGCACTTTCCTTGATTTATATCAAGGATTTATCTCCATCCGTAGTCATTGCGATATTGAACCATTGGCCATTCTTGTTTCACAAATGGAGAGTAAAATGATACTAAAAAGAAAATCTGAAGGTGTAAATTGAGTAAGTATGGAGATATCTGGAACCATGGGACAATTTTAAATAGAACGAATTATTACCATTGCTCCTATTTTATATACTCATGAATGAAAGCAAATATACATGTCCCAGGAAAGTATTGCAGGATCTAATCTGGATCTAATCACCAAAACCATAGATTTAGTCTTCCAAGCTTTCGGACTCTTGCTGGAAACCATCCTCAGGGATGTGTAATATTTATGCATAGTATTTATATGGTGCCTGGTTGCGTATGACTTTTTAGTTGTTGTTTGGGGTGTTGATCAGTGGTGTAATCCAGCAGGTTCTGACAGGTTCTGGAGAACCGGTAGCGGAAATTTTGAGCAGTTCAGAGAACTGGCAAATACCACCTCTGGCTGGCCCCAGTGGGGTGGGAATGGGGATTTTGCAGCATCCTTCCCCGGCCACACCCACCAAGCCACACCACGCCCACCAAGCCAGAACCGGTAGTAAAAAAATTTGGATTTCACCACTGGTGTTGATGGCTGATTATTAAATTGTTGGCTGTTGTTTCATGCTAATAAGTCCTCCGCTCCTAAGTACCCAATAAGCTGGTAGTAAATTGGCGCTCCTTTGACTGACACAGAGCCCGTTTCCTAGGCTTCAATCATTTCTCTAACTATTTTTGTACCTGCTCGGCCAACAATCTTAGTAGCTGTGAAATTAATTGTATGCCCTTGTTCCAGGGGTGAAATCCAGCAGGTTCTGACAGGTCCTAGAAAACCGGTAGCAGAAATTTTGAGCAGTTTGGAGAACCGCCCTGAGTCTCCGGAGAAAGGCGGCATATAAACTGAACTAATAAACAAACAAACAAACAAACAAACAAACAAACAAACAAACAAACCGGTAGCAGAAATTTTGAGTAGTTCGGAGAACCAGCAAATACCACCTCTGGCTGACCCCAGAGTGGGTGGGAATGGAGATTTTGCAGTATCCTTCCCCTGGAGTGGGATGGCAATGGAGATTTTGCAGTATGCTTCCTCTGCGACGCCCACCAAGTCACGCCCACCAAGCCACACCACGCCCAACAAGCCACGCCCACAGAACCAGTAGTAAAAAATATTCGGATTTCACCACTGCCTTGTTCATTACAATGTGAGTCTACCAATGAGTTCAGGGGTCCTCGTCTGACCACTCGCTTACGTTCTTGCAATCTGGTGGTCAGCTTCCTCGCCCTCTGCCCTACATAGCCATAGGGGTAATCCTTTGCAGGGGATCCGGTAGATTACACGAGAAGTATCTCTCACCTCCAAGCGATCTTTACAATGCCTAATCTGTCCTCGTATGATGTCCCGCTTGCAGATCTCAGAAGCTGCGTTCTACTGCTTCCGAAATGTTTTTGATGTATGGCAGGATGTGTAATGGTGGGATTCAGCCAGTTCAGGCCGATTCGGGTGAACCAGTAGTTAAATTGTTGGTTGGCTCCTCCCCTCCCTCCCTCCCCTCCCTTCCAGGAGTCCCCACGTGCCCCATTTTGGCTCCCAGGTAAGTGCAGGCTGGCCTCCTAGGCCCAAAATGGGGTGTGGGGGGGCAGTGTCCCTCCCGTGACCCCTTTTCACTCCCAGGAGGCTGCAGGGAGGCCTACTAGGCCCAAAACAGGGTGCAGGGGAAGCGCGGCACAGCCCCCCGTGGCCCGTTTTTGCTCCCAGGGGGGTGCAGGAGGCCAAGTGCTGCCTGTCACCTCAGGCCACACACCCCTTGGCCACGCCCACCCAGCCAGTCATTAGGGCAGAGAACCGGTTGTTAAATTACTTGAATCCCACCACTGAGGATGTGCCATATAGTTGGTCTTGTATCTTTCTTCTTCTTTTCTCTCCCCTGTGAGTTGTGCAGGCACCTTGTAATAAATGCTTGGTGTGTACTGATTCTTTTCTGAATTGTTCACTACTTCTTCTTCTTCTTCTTCTTCTTCTTCTTCTTCTTCTTCTTCTTCTTCTTCTTCTTCTTCTTCTTCTTCTTCTTCTTATTATTATTATTATTATTATTATTATTATTATCATTATCATTATCATTATCATTATTATTATTTTTGCTTTAATTTATATGCCACCCTTCTCCGGGGACTCAGGGCGGCTTACAATGCGTTAAGCAATAGCCTTCATACTTTTGTATATTTTATACAAAGTCAGCTTATTGCCCCCACAATCTGGGTCCTCATTTTACCTACCTTTGAAAGGATGGAAGGCTGAGTCAACCTTGAGCCTGGCGAGATTTGAACTTGCAGTAATTGCAAGCAGCAGATGTTAATAACAGTGCTTTAGTCCACTGTACTATCAGGCTCCTGTCTTTTGGGTATTCTTTGACCCAAAACAATGGATTTACCCCACATGGACTAATATTCATGTTCCTTTTTCCCATCGTATCTCTTTTCATCTCAGGAAAAGCGAGCCTACTTCCCAACTTGTAAAATCTAATGCTATAAATCACCACCCCTCCTCTTTTTTTTTAAAAAAAATATATATTATGGGACAGCTGCATATCCCATAAGTACGATATTTCATTCATTGCCTTGCGCCTGAAAGATGATACCGAATACTGATCAGAGACACGCAACCAAATTCAGCCAATTTTTTTTTTTTTTTTTTGCTTTGCTTGCAAGATAACTGACAGGTGGCTGGAAGGAAAAGAAATTCTGCATAAAGATGATTATAATATAACAAAGCTTGTGAGGTTCGTGCCAGGAAGCTTTTTATAAGAAGATGCGTTCAGATAGGAAAAGATAGAAATAAAATCATAGGTTACTAGAAAGTCTAGCAGAGAAATGCATGTTTTTGCACACTACAGATGGTTAAAAAAAACCTGCTTTTGATATCCAGACTTAATTTTGGATTTTTCTGATCCTAGATATCAGCAAGAGAGCAACAGAAGATAGAGTTAGAGTACTGAGGAGCTCTAGGAATATGACAGAGTAGTTTTTTGTGGGGAAGGGAATGTATATGTTATAGATATTGATTGGTTCACTCAGTTATATTATTTTTTAAATAAAGCTATATAAAGGGATATCAGGAAAATGATAGAGAGGAGAGGAAGAGATAGAGGGAGGGGAGGGAGAGAGAGAGGGAGAGGAAGAGAGAGAGAAGAAGGGGAGGGAGGGAGAGAGTGAGGGAGGGGGAGAGAAGGGGAGAGAGGGAGGGACGGAGAGAGAGAGGGGGAGAGCGAGGGAGGGGGTAGAGAGAGAGAGGGAGGGGAGGGAGGGAGAGAGGGAGGGAGAGAGAGGGGGAGAGCAAGGGGGAGAGCAAGGGAGGGGGTAGAGAGAGAGGGAGGGGGGAGGGAGAGAGAGAGGAAGGGAGGGGAGGGGCGAATAAATGAAAGTTCTTTTGGAGAGCAAAAAAACCCCCAACAACATTCTGTTTCTTAATGCCACCACAGATGCAAACTTTTTGATAGCTCTACCAAGATCACATTTCGAAGATGCTCATTCACTGCAGAAGTTTGAAATTCAAAACATCCCATTTTCAGGTGGAAGGATGACTTCCAGACAAATGACAAGAAATATCTTGATATTGTTCTGGGTGCTCTGAGCTTGAAACAGCCCTAATTCAAATTTGAATTGGGCTTTTCAAATTCAGACACGGTTCCAACTCAAAAAGAGGCGTTGGGTTACTTCTGGTAAAGTTAGAATCTCTCTTTCAAATGCCCAATGGATTCTTTTGAACTTCCTCTGGGGCTCTCGGCTTTTGAATGCTTTGCACAGCACTGTGGTGCAAAGTTATTTTTATTGTTTTGCTTTATCTATTGAATTAAAGGGGCCAGAGAAAGGAAAAAAAGAAAAAAAAATCTTTTAAAAAAGCAAGAAAAGGAGAGACAAAAACAATGCAAATACAAAATCAATTCCTTATATAAGGACTTCAGGTGCTTGTGTAGATGTGTGTGTATGCATTTGTGTGTCTGTGTGTATGCATATCAAATGCAAACTATAGCAATAGTACTTAGACTTATATAGCAATAGCACTTAGACTTACATACTACTTCACAGTGCTTCACAGCCCTTTCTAAGAGGTTTACAGAGTCAGCCTATTGCCCCCAACAATCTGGGTCCTCACTTTACCGGCCTCGGAAGGATGGAAGGCTGAGTCAACCTTGAGCCTGGTGAGATTTGAACTGCCAAATTGCAGTCAGCATAGAAGCCTCCCTTATGGCTTCCTTAACAACTACACAACATGTTTTCTTCTTATGTATTATTGATGGATCAAATAATCTAATAAATAATCAAATAATCCAACTTTCAGCTGCTCCATAAAATAGGTTTCTCCTAGGAGCAGATGAAGATTTACTCCCAGAAAATTGACAAATTTCTTTTTCTCACATTACAATTGGATTGCTTATCAATATTCTACAACGTTATGCTAACTCAATAAATTGGTATCAAAGTCATCGTAATTATAAATCAATGCAACATGAGTAACAGAATTATCAGTGATATTTCACTTAAGTTCACAGTTAATGGAAATGAGCAATTCAGTTCTTGGGCAATAAAGTAGAATTTTGTGACAATTTCCACCTGTCTCAAAGTATGATAACGATAATTTAACCGGAAAGTAAATGGAATTCATTAGGATTTACTCACAGGAAAGCTTATATAGGATTAGAAGCTATTTAATTTCTATCTGAAAATTTGATTGTTTATGGATATTTGTCTGTGTGTTTATCTATCAAATATCTATCATCTATTATCATTATCTATTAATTATCTATCTATCTACCTACCTCCCTACCCCCTCCCTACCTCCCTACCTATCTCCACCTGCCTGCCTGCCTACCTACCTACCTACCTACCTACCTACCTACCTACCTACCTACCTACCTACCTCCACCTATCTGTCTGAATGCCTGCCTGCCTGCCTGCCTGCCTGCCTGCCTGCCTATCTATCTATCTATCTATCTATCTATCTATCTATCTATCTATCTATCTATCTATCTATCTATCTATCTATATCTGTCATGGTGGCACATTAAGAGTCATGGTTAGAATGCAGTACTGCAGGCTACTTCTGCTGACTGCCGGCTGCATGAAATTTGGCAGTTCAAATCTCACCAGGTTCAAGGTCAACTCAGCCTTCCTTCCTTCTGAGGTCAGTAAAATGAGGATCCAGATTTTGGGGGACGATGACAATATGCTGACTCTGTAAACTGCTTAGGCAGAGCTGTAAAGCACTGTGAAGTGGTATATAAGTCTAAGTGCTATTGCTATCATTTCTCTCTCTCTCTCTCTCTCTCTCTCTCTCTCTCTCTCTCTCTCTCTCTCTCTCTCTCTCTCTCTCTCTCTCTCTCTCTCTTATTTTTAATTTGATTTATATGCCGCCCTTCTCCGGAGACTCAGGGCGGCTTACAATGCGTTAAGCAATAGCCTTCATACTTTTGTATATTTATACAAAGTCAGCTTATTGCCCCCACAAACTGGGTCCTCAATTTACCCACCTTAGAAAGGATGGAAGGCTGAGTCGACCTTGAGCCTGGTGAGAATTGAACTCGCAGTAATTGCAGGCAGCTGGATGTTAAATGCTGCCTTTAGGAGGCATTAGCCTCCTACGCCACTCAGGCATATATATATATGAAACACAGACTGAACTACTGTAACGCAACGTTTTTCATAATTGCATGGCACTGACATATTCAGAATGGTTTTTATTTTTTAACCTTTATTTGTTTCTTTGCCTTCACCTTAACTCCTGTACAATTTGAGATATGCTAAAACCTGAAAGCAATCAGAAAAAAATAAAAAATTATAAAAGCTACAGGGATTTGTCAACAACAACTGCACCATTAGTGAACGTGTATTTGAAAAATGAACATTTTTTTTTTAGGATTCCCCGCACTGGACATCAAGCAAAATGCTTTTAGAATTCAGCCATCGGTAATTGTTCTTAGATGTTGCCAGAGGCCCTCAGAATCAATTCATTCTTTATTCTGGCTGAAGCTTCAATTTTTTTTTCTATAACTGAGGAAGCCTCTGAATTATTGTTCCATTAAGGCTTGTAAAGTTGAATCCTTCAAACCTTCTTTGACAACAAGTAAATGTGTGGTGTGGGGTGCATCATTTTAGAACATTACTGGAAGCAATTGCTTATTGATATAACAAGCGTGAGTGGAGATACTTTGTCACCATAAAGATATATTATTAGCCGATCGTCCGAAAACATTTAGAATAAACATTGTTGGTATGGCTAAAAAGACGAGCTGTTGGGTTACTTGAACGCTGTAATTCAAAAATTATCTGCTGGTGCCCAGAGTGATACCAAGAATCACTTGATAAATTACTAAACAAACAGTGGCTGTAATTCTGGTATTAATTTCATATTCTGCACTGGTGTTAGATTATAAGATAATTTTTTTGCCTCCAAAACACATACATCTCCTTTTGACATCCAAAAGCCGAATTGCTATAACTGTGAGAACAAAATTTTCATCGCCATCCGATTCCACTTCACTCAGATCACACTCTGCTTCTCCATGCCATTTTAGAACAGTTTCTTCGAAGTTTGGACCACCAAATCATACTCTTTTTGGTGGGAAACGTGACCCCGACATTATATATATATATATATATATATATATATATATATATATATATATATATATATATATATATATATATATATATATATATATATATATATATATATATATATATATATATATATATATATATATATATATAAAAACGTTAACAAAGATCTGCAGTCAAAATGACCAAAACTCAAATTCAAATGCCGCTACAGAAAACACCAAATAACGGATGCAAATGCGATGTTGCATACACTCTTATTGGCGGGAAAACAAAAGCTATTCGCAACTGGAATGGTCCATTTCTAAAAACTAGGGGTGTTCTGAACATTTTGGAAAACTGTTGTGGTCATGATGACCGCGGGTCTGCGGTTATGGGTTAAAGGACGGGGCAACCAGAAATTAAGTGGAGCTCAAAATTGCAGAGAAAGACCCCCTTCTTCTGTCCTGTGACTCCGCTGGCTTCTGAAACCGATTTCTCTAGGATGTTGCTCCCTTCAAGAACAGCAGGCAAAGATATTGCATGAAGACACTGTAAGAAGTTAGCACCCACCCCTTTCCTAGAGGAATGAAATATTTTGGGAAATATTAAAAAGGCAGAATATTATGTTTCCCTGGATGAGAAATGGAGAAGCATATTTTAAAGATGAAGCAACTCCCATCTTCCTGCCCCCACCCTTTGTCAATGGGCCAGAGGCAGAAACTCAATTTTTGTCAATGGACCATCATCTGCAACACAATAAGACCCATCTAGCAACAGAAACTAACACAATAGGACCCATCTAGCAACAGAAACTCACCACATGGCACCTGGGAAGATTACATCAGCCAGCAAGGCTAGTTAAGACCCTCACCCCCTGGGAGTCTGACAACCAATCAGGATACTCTTTCTGGGCCCCAGGAAGTTCAAAGCCAGAGAGGACATAAAACTCGGGGACTCGCTACATCTCGCCCCTTTTTTTCTGTTCAGGAACTCAAACCATGTGATCCTGTCCACCATTAAACCATCTTTCCAAGCAGTCTCCATGTTTCCAGTGTCTTTTTCCCCATTTGGAGCTGAACCCAGAAGGATATTTCTTCCTACAACACAATGGATGATTGAAAGTTGCACAACCTTAATTAGTGCCTTCTTAAGTTAATGTGTCTATAATTGATGCAGAACCATTCAAAGGAAGATGAAGAGTTCCCAGGCTGATCATATTAAGCAGCTTAATTATTACAGAAATGAATTTTTGGACATCAATCCATCTGACTAATAAATGAGGTGAAAGATTAACTTATTATTAATTATTGCCCATATTTTTTTTCTCTCCTCCCGAAACAAAGTGTTGACTGAATATTTCAATGTGATTATTTGGATACTCTTTTCTGAATTTAAATCAAGATAATAAAGTAAAATATAAGAGTTGGGGATGGTCCCTTCAAATTGATCTGACATTGCATCTTTGGTTTCAGTAGTAGCAAATCATGCTCTCTTTCTCAATCGCTCAGAACATTAAGAGGGGCCCTTAGTACTCTGAGCTTGGCAGTTTTCTCGAAGATATTTCATTATGAGCCAAAGTGGCACAGTGGTTAGAGTGCAGTACTGCAGGCTACTTCTGCTGATCACTGGCTGCCAGCAGTTTGGCATTTTAGAAACTGATCTAAAATGGTATGGAGGAGCAGAGAGTGATCTGAGTGAAATGGAATCAGATTGTGATGAAAATTTTGTAATGGACAATGAGGAACCCACAACCGCCACTGATTCTGACATCAGCGATGATGACGCTCCCGATGAAATTGATGACCAGGTACAATCTACATCGTGCAATCATTTATATAGCAAGAACAAATTCAAATGGTCTTCTGCACCTTTTGGAAGCAATAGATCCAGAACTGCTAGTCACAATATTGATGTGCAGTTACCTGGACTACAGCCGGCAGCTAGAAATCTCGGAAATTCACCTCCTCCCTATGAGATTTGGAAATTATTATTTTCTAAAGAAATTACTAGTGCCATCCTTCAGTGGACCAATGTAAAAATTAGAGAAGAAAGATTGAAGTTCAATCTTTAACAAGATCCTTCAACAAGGAGCAACAAAAAGTGACCTGTGCAGTAATGGATTTGATAGAGATCGATACATTTTTTGGTTTACTGCTCTATACATCACTTTTTAGATCCAACCATGAAAACATCGAATGTCTTTTTGCTACTGAGGTCATTATGACCTTATGTCTGTAATAGCGTAGCCAAAATTGTACGTCTGTGGTTAAGGGTTAATTCAATATGTTGGGATAGCAGCCATGACTCTCTGGTAAGAACACTGGCTGTTGGTGATGGGGTCATGGTTTCAGACTGTTGCATTTTCTTATTGTAGTTCTGATTGCAGAATTGCTGTATCTTCAACTATTACACCACCACATTTCTTCTTCCTGCCCAACCTGTACCCCAAAATAAAAATGACCATATTGTGTCCAGGAATGAGAGAGCTTGAGACGAGACTAGAGTAGAGTAGAGTAGAGTAGAGTAGAGTAGAGTAGAGTAGAGTAGAGTAGAGTAGAGTAGATAGAATAGAATAGAATAGAATAGAATAGAATAGAATAGAATAGAATAGAATAGAATTCTTTATTGGCCAAGTGTGATTGGACACACAAGAAATTTGTCTTGGTGCATACACTCTCGGTGTACATAAAAGAAAAGATACATTCATCAAGAATCATAAGGTACAACACTTAATGATAGTCCTAGGGAACAAATAAGCAATCAAATCATATTAGGAGACAGTCAATATAAATCTTAAGGATACTGTACCAGCAAGAAGGTTACAGTTATACAGTCATAATTGGGGGAAATGGGTGATAGGAACGATGAGAAGATTAATAGTAGTGCAGATTTAGTAAATAGTTTGACAGTGTTGAGGGAATTATTTGTTTAGCAGAGTGATGGCATTCGGGAAAAAACTGTTCTTGCGTCTAGGTGTTCTTGTGTGCAGTGCTCTATTGTGTCATTTTGAGGGTAAGAGTTGTAACAGTTTATGTCCAGGATGTGAGGGGTCTGTAGATATTGTCACAGCTCTCTTTTTGACTCATGTAGTATACAGGTCCTCAATGGAAGGCAGGTTGGTAGCCATTGTTTTTTTCTGCAGTTCTAATTATCCTCTGAAGTCTGTGTCTGTCTTGTTGGGTTGCAGAACCAAACCAGAAGGATTTGTTGATTTTTTTTTTCTCCTACAAGAGCTCCATCTCTGGGCTGTGATTATATTCTTCTTACAAGGTCTATTTAGCAGGGCAGGTTGCCAGTTGGATAGGTGGGATGGGAAACCCCTACTGAGCACTTGATCAATAATCATAATAATATCTTTTCATCTGGCTGCATGCCCCGGACAACAATTTAGAATATTTATTTTTTCCCCAAAATACTTAATACTTTAAATGATTAAAGTTGTAGGCAGCAACCATGGCAACCAGCAAAAGCTGAATGACTTTCCATGACAATAAACTTAACTTAGTAGTCATTTTCTTTCTTGGGTCAACATTGTGCCATACGTAGAATAGAATAGAATAGAATAGAATAGAATAGAATAGAATAGAATAGAATAGAAGAGTTGGAAGGGACCTTGGAGGTCTTCTAGTCCAACCCCCTGCCCAGGCAGGAAACCCTACACCACTTCAGACAAATGGTTATCCAACATCTTCTTAAAAATTTTCAGTGTTGGGGCATTCACAACCTCTGCAGGCAAGTTGTTCCACTTATTAATTGTTCTAACTATCAGGAAATTTCTCCTTACTTCTAAATTGCTTCTCTCCTTGATTAGTTTCCACCCATTGCTTCTTGTCCTGCCCTCAGGTGCTTTGAAGAATAATTTGACTCCCTCTTCTTTGGGGCAGCCCCTGAGATATTGGAACATTGCTATCATGTCTCCCCTAGTCCTTCTTTTCATTAGACATACCCAGTTCCAGCAACCATTCTTCATATGTTTTAGCCTCCAGTCCCCTAATCATCTTTGTTGCTCTTCTCTGCACTCTTTCTAGAGTCTCAACATCTTTGTAGATATTGAGTAGAGCATTCACCAAAGTTCACTTTCTATGCAATTTCAAGGCAGAGCTAAGTCCTCACTTGCACATTGTAAGGTAAAATAGGCTTTTGAGACACCCCCCCCCATTTCCTCCATCCTACATAAACAGCCACTTAGAAAGATCTTCGTAGGTTTGCCATGAAAATTTGAAAGGAAATTAAAAGCACATTAAAAAGAATGTGTTAGCATTCTAACAGAGCTACTCTATAGATAACTCAGAAAGGGCATTCAGTCAAACATGCTTCGAAGCTCTCTGCAGATTTTCACATCCTCCCTTCCTCATCGCATCGCTGTAGGAATGTAGCGAGGTGCCACAAATGCAATGATTTACAACCGGGGATAGATGAGTGCTTGTTAGTCCTATGTACACGCAGTTCAACAGTGTGAATTCGCTGAATTCTATGCTGGGAAAAGCACTTGAGGAGTATAAGAAAAAAACACATTTTTGATAAAATTTGAAAAGCTATATGGAAGTGTTAAAAATAAAATTGTACATTTGGATATCACACTCTGTTTGATCCGATTGTTGCATCTTCCTTCGTCTGTTTAACTCCATATGATTCTAATCATATGTGAAAATCAGCTACACTGGTTAGGCCCAATGAGTATTGTAGACATCTGGTGGACAAAGCCTGAGGAAAGCTGCACTAAGTAGAAGACAATCTTTAAATTAAGTTATTTATATATTTATATTTATACTCTGTGCATGTGTGTATGTATACACACACATAAAGGTAAAGGTAAACAGGCTGCACCGGGGGTGTGTGTGTGTGCATCCCCTGCACCCCGTTTTGGGCCTAGTAGGCCTCCCTGCAGCCTCCTGGGAGCAAAAACAGGCCACATCAGGGGGGGCGCACCCCCTGCACCTTGTTTTGGGCCTAGTAGGCCTCCCTGCAGACTCCTGGGAGCAAAAATAGCCTGTGGAGGGCCTGTTTTCAACCTCCCTGGGCTCTGGAGGCCCTCTGGAGGCTGGAAATAGGCCAATTTTCGCCCTCCACGGGCCTCTGGGAGGCCCGTTTTCCATCTCCCTGGGTTCCATGCACCGCTGCACTTACCTGGGATCTAAAACAAGCCATATGGGGACTCCTGGGAGGGGAGGGGCAGGGTAGGCCAGACCGTCCAGTCATCGGAATTACCGGTTCACCGAACCTGACGTAAAATTAACATCCGATTCGCCCAAACCGGTCCAAACCGGCTGAATCCGACCTCTGATTGTCCACCACATTATCTGTTCCAATGGAGAGATAAGGGTTGAAGCCAACTTCATATGAGATCAAGTTCCCTCAACAGATGGAGAAACACAGAGCCATACTACCATTTTGAATGTGATCCCATCTGAGAGAAGATGATTCCCCCCCTCCCCGTTAACTCCAAGAGGCATAATTGGGAGAGAAGTGCATTTATAAAAGGGGCCCAAAATGCTTTTGTAAGAGCGAATCAAATGGACTTCCCTGCAGTTCTCATCACAGCCAAGTTTATTTCCAGCATTAAATCATTTGTAAAAGATGGTGGGTGGGTGGATGGATGGATGAATCTCTGCTGGTTCTCCTTAGATGATAACTTCTATTACCACTTTGGTCATGTAGGATGGGGCTGAAGCAGATAGGTTTTTTCATCTTGGCTCTCTTGAAGGCAACCCAGACCAGGATCATATCATTCCCCATCTCATTAATTTGAAGTCCAATTTTGTATTCGCAAAGACGTTTTAGGAGACTAAAGACATCATCTTGCACTAAAGAGAATATTCCTGGACTGGAATTTCAATTTACTGGTACTTTCTTGTTTGCATGCCTTATTTAAAAAAAAAAAAAATCATTAAACAGAACAGAATAAACAGAATAACAGAGTTGGAAGAGACCTTGGAGGACTTTTACTTCACAGTCTGCTCAAGTAGGAGATCCTATACCATTTTAGAAGATGTCTGTTTTTAAAAACTTCCAGTGGTGGAGCACCCAGAACTTCTGAAGGCAAGCTGTTCCATTGATTAGTTGTTCTCAGTGTCAGGAAATTTCTCCTTAGTTCTAAGTAGCTTCCCTCCTTGATGAGTTTCCATCCGTTGCTTCTTGTCCTGCCTTCAGGTTCTTTGGAGAATAGGTTGACACCCCCCCTTCTTTGTGGCAGACCCTCAAATATTGAAACACTGTCATCATCATGTCACCCTAGTCCTTCTTTTCACTAGACTAAGCTATACCCAAATTCTGCAACCGTTCTTCCAGTGGCGGGATTCAACCAGTAGTATGTTTCTATTTTTTTTTACTACTGGTTCTGTGGGTGTGGCTTGGCAGGCGTGGCTTGGTGGGCGTGGCAGGGGAAGGATACTGTAAAATCTCCATTCCCACCCCACTCCAGGGGAAGGATATTGCAAAATCCCCATTTCCTCCCGATCAGCTGGGACTTGGGAGGCAGAAAATAGATGGGGGCTGGGCCAGTCAGAATTTTTACTACCGGTTCTCTGAACTACTCAAAATTTCCACTACCGGTTCTCCAGAACTGGTCAGAACCTGCTGAAACCCACCTCTGGATTCAACCAGTTCGGGCCGGTTCAGGAGAACTGGTAGTTTAATTGCTGCCCCACTCTGCCCCTTCCAGGAGTCCCCATGTGCCCCATTTTGGTTCCCAGGTAAGTGCAGGGAGACCTACTAGGCCCAAAATGGGGTGCAGGGGGGCAGCACCCCCCACAGTCCATTTTTGGTCCCAGGAGGCTGCAGAGAGGCCTACTATGCCCAAAACGGAGTGTGTGGGGGGCGGTGCATCCTTCCCCGCACCGCGTTTTTGCTCCCAGGGGGGTGCAGGAGGCCAAGTACTGCCTGCCACACCCCCTGGCCACGCCCACTGTTGCCACACCCACCCAGCCGGTCATTAGGACAGAGAACCAGTTGTTAAATGATTTGAATCCCACCACGGCATTCTTCATATCTTTCAGCTTATTGTTAGCCAGCCACTGTTGAAGTTTATTCTACCTTATGAAATGCTGGACATTGTTTAAGACAAGGTGAGTCAAGCAGCATTGTCATTCTTTTCCTGTAAAAGAAGATAAATTCCACTAACGTATTATGCTAATACTTATTTGCTTTGATGTAGATCTTAATCCGTTGGAAGTTTTTCTTTGTTATAACGGCTTGCAGGAGAGGCTTTTAAAAGTGAGCGATCAAACTGGTCATAATTGATAAATGTTTGACCTAGGATGCAGAATAATGAAATGTTAATTAACCGCAAATGTTCTAAAAGCTACTACTCCCGGCAGTTCTGTTCAGGTCCTAGCTCGCTGAAGATTGCTTGCTAGGTCTAATTTGATGAATATAGTAATCAAGCTGCATTTAGGTGCTGCATAAATTTTTCACCCGATAGACATGTTGGCTCATGTAATCCTTTTCAGCTTGATTCTATCAAGTGCCTGCTGTTCGCGCATTCAGTTGATCAAATTAAAAACCGCCTTTGAAATACTTAATCATCGCGTTTCAGGAGTTTTTGAATATTTACATCATAACAAGTTAAAACTATTTATGAGTGACTTACGAAGCAATACTGGACTATCATTTTAGTATAAAGATAGAATTTGATGAGCATTAATCCTATTAAAAATCTCGGGATTCTATTTTATTTTTCTTTACTTCAGCCTTCGTCAAACTGTCAAATTCCAAACCTTTTGGATTATAAATATATATATATGTAATTCTCAGCCATTATCTCTAAGATGGAGGCGACTTTATATATATAGCTCATTGTCAAACTGCTGGAACAAATTCTGCTAGATGCCGTCAGATAGGAATGCGCTGAATGTCCCCTGAGAATTTTAAATCGTACTATTCAAACTTGTTTTATTTTTCACCTCCTTCAAAATTGCTTAGATGATTACTTAAGTAGGAGAGTCTAAATTATGGAACTGTAGCAACAACACATTTCTATGCAGAATGTCTTTCCTGTAATACATGTAGTTTGAACTGTTTTTATAACCTTAAAATTCCCCATTTTGGTTGCTGTTTTGCCTAATATGCAGGGCAGTGGAAGTTGACTTGGGTGTGATCAGAGAACACCAGATGATCTCCATCTTGTCCTATAACTCAACAAAGAAAGGGCTGGCCAAGAAAACAAATCAATTTTAGGAATAATTACTCCCTTAGAAGATTTAAAAGAAGTCAAAGTTTTGGGATATTAAATCCATTGGCCTTAGTACGTTGGGCTTGTCTGAGCAAATTCTACATCCTAATGAGCTAAATTCTACATCCTAAGGAACTGTTGACAATAGCAGTCCTCTAAAATCATCTGAAACCTTTCAATTGCCTCTAAAACATAATACTCTGACCTCTAAACTAGCAACCTTTATTGTGATAAGCACAAAATAATATTTTGTTTGTGAAGAGGAGGTATCACCATCTTGGAAATTATAGAATTTATAGTTCCATTAGATAATCTATAGTTTTGGAAACCTAACTCAATATTCTTTGTTGAAACTAATCCCTGATGGATTTGGGGAAAGATACCATGGTACCCTTTTGACTTAAAATGGTCAAGCAATTCCCTACTCTACATCACCTCTTACTGAAAAGAGTATTTCCTGCTTTTCTCTGGTTTTTGTTTGTTTGTTTGTTTGTTGGCTCCTGATGATTGTCTGGACAAGTCCCCGTAGAGTTTTTGGCAAGGTTTTCAGAAGAGATCTGTCATTACCTGCTTCCTAGGGCTGAGAGATTGACTGCTCAAAGTTACCAACTGTCTTTGTGCCTAAGTCACTAGTACAAGAAACCAGTTTCCTGGTTTCTAGCCTGGTCTTTAACTACCATCTCTGTCTGTCTGTCTGTCTGTCTGTCTGTCTGTCTGTCTGTCTGTCTGTCTCTCTCTCTCTCTCTCTCATTTATCTTCTATCTATCATTTCTCTATCCTATCTATCTTATATCTATCTATCTATCTATCTATCTATCTATCTATCTATCCATCCATCCATCCATCCATCCATCCATCCAGTGGTGAAATCCAAATTTTTTTTACTACTGGTTCTGTGGGCGTGGCTTGGTGGGCATGGGGTGGCTTGGTGGGCATGGCAGAGTAAGGATACTGCAAAATCTCCATTCCCACCCCACTCTGGGGCCAGACAGAGTTGGTATTTGCCAGTTCTCCAAACTACTCATAATTTCCGCTACTAGTTCTCCAGAACCTGTCAGAACCTGCTGGATTTCACCCCTGAATTAATCAATCAATCAATCTGTCTGTCTGTCTATCCGTCTATCTATCTGTCTGTCTGTCTGTCTGCCTATCTGTCTATCGTCTGTCTGTCTGTCTATCTATCTATCTATCTATCTATCTATCTATCTATCTATCTATCTATCTATCTATCTATCTATCTCTTCACATGTTCTCAGAAGAGGAGGGTCAGCCTAATTTCCAAAGCACCAAAAGGCAAGATAAGAAACAATGGTTGGAAATTAATCAAGGAGAGAAGCAACCTGGAATTCAGGAGAAACTTACTAACAGTGAGAACCATTAACCAGTGGAACAGCGCTGCCTTCAGAAGTTGTGGATGCTTCATCACTGGAGGTTTTCAAGAAGAGACTGGACAGCCACTTGTCTGAAATGATATTGGGTCTCCTGCTTGAGCAGAGGGTTGGACTAGAAGATCTCCAAGGTTTTTTCAGCTCTATTCTTATTGATTGATTGATTGATTGATTGATTGATTGATTGTTCTTTTTGTGATCCCCAATTCCAAACTCTGAAATCAATTACCAAGAAAATATCTACTTGTGCTTCCAGTGAATATACATTTTAATGTGGAGAGAAGGGAAGGTATCTTGCGTGTATCTTAAAATCAAGGTCAGCTTATACATCTTATGACAGCAATGCACCAGGTTCTGGAAGGAATGATGCCAACGTGGAAGGATATTGACTCTACACAGGACAACAATGAGCTTCTGCAAAGTAACTCAGAAAAGAGCAGATCGACCCCAAGAGATTAATTGGGCCAATGCATGTGAAGAGACCGCAACAAATATTTTATTTTATTTCTTAAGATTCTTAGAACTAGTACAAAAGAAGCCCTCCGAACACTCCAAAAGTACAGTACATCATAGCAAAAGCAATAACAACAATACAATAAAACCCAATATATAAGAAAGGATGATATTTATATTAAAGCCAGTCTAAGATGGTATAGCCTTGTATTTTTTTTTTTTAAAAAAAGCAAAGAACAGGCATTGATATGTAGGAAAGGAAAAGGAAAAGTTACCAAACTTCTCTCCCGTATGTCCAAAGGTGAAGTGTGATGCTTTCTGATAAAAAAAACCCCATGAAAATGGTAAAGGCCACCGCTAGTGACAAAACCACCCAATGCAAGCCAGTGTAAAGGATATTGTACCAACATAAGCTTGAACAAAGCCAGGAAGGATAACTAACAGAGCAAAGCACTGATAAGAAAAAAGTCAAAACAGACAATCAAATGGAACTCTTACGGGAGGTTTTAATAGATAATAGTTCTTTCTTCAAAAGTGTATTCTCTTGGGCTGTCGAGGTAGGCTCCGAGACCTTTGAGAAGGAAAAAAGTTCACTTATTATTGGACTGAAAAACAGCCAGTCTCAAAGACCGCATAGATTCAGAGTGGGTCAAGAAATAGGACCAAAAAAAAAAAAAAAGCATTAGACAAGCATCATGGATGGATGTCTTCCTTGTTCCATCCATTATGGATGATACCAATGGGTTCAAATCTTACCAAATAACTGTGTCATGAACAAGGCTCACAACTTGGGTGTTCTCCTGGATGCGCGGCTGTCTTTGGAAGATCATATGACGGCCGTGGCCAGGGGAGCTTTTTATCAGGTTCGCCTGATACGCCAGTTGCGTCCCTTTCTGGACCAGGATGCCCTGCACACGTCATGCCCTCGTCATGTCCTGTCTGGATTACTGTAACGGTCTCTACATGGGGCTCCCCTTGAAGAGCGCTTGGAGGCTCCAACTGGTCCAGAATGCGACCGCGCAGGTGATTATGGGGGCGACTCAGCGCACTTACATAACACCTCTTCTGCGTGAGCTGCACTGGCTCCCGGTGGTCTTCCGGGTGCGATTCAAGGTGTTGGTCACCACCTTTAAAGCGCTCCATGGCTTAGGACCAGGATATATACGAGACCGCCTTCTGCCACCGATAGCCTCCCACCGGCCAATATGCTCCCACAGAGAGGGGCTCCTCAGGGTGCCGTCTGCCAAACAATGCCGACTGGCGACACCCAGGGGGAGAGCCTTCTCTGTGGGGGCACCAGCCCTCTGGAATGAGCTGCCCTAGAGGTTCGTATGATCCCTGACCTGCGTACCTTTTGCCGCGCTCTGAAGACCATTTTGTTCCAACAAGCCAGGCTGGCCTAATATGAATTTTATATGGGTGTATGTTAGATTTTAATCTGTGGGCCAAATTTTTGATATATTCAATTTTAAATTGTTTTTAAATCCTGTAAATCTATATGTGTTTTAATATGGCTGTACACCGCCCTGAGTCCTTTGGGAGAAGGGCGGTATAGAAGTCCAATAAACATAACACAACATAACAACAAGTTGGGGCAGAATGAGACAGACATACTAAAGTTAACCCCTATTCTAAATGTTGTCCTTACTGGCTTAATGCAGGAGAATTCCCCCCCCCCCCCACAGCATTTTTCCCTGCAGAGTCTGGGTTTTTTTTTTCACAGATTAACCAAAAGTTGATCCGTGTGATTATGGCAGGAATTGACTGACGGTCTCAGCCTAACATTGTAGGCTGAGAAAGAATGATTGACCCAAATTTACCCAGCCACATTTCATGCATAAGGTGAGACTGAAACTCACAATCTCTTGATTTCTAGGCTAGTGCCTTAACCACTGGACCAAACTGGCTGTCTCTCTTTTGTTGTTGTTGTTAGTTGTGAAGTCATGTCTGACCCATCACAACCCCATGGATAACGTTCCTCCAGGCTTTCCTATCCTCTATCATCCTCTGGAGTCCATTTAAGCTCATGCCGACTGCTTCAGTGACTCCATCCAGCCACCTCATTCTCTGCCATCCCCTTCTTCTTTTGCCCTCAATCGTTCCCAGCATTAGGCTCTTCTCCAGGGAGTCCTTCCTTCTCATTAGGTGGCCAAAGTATTTGAGTTTCATCTTCAGGACCTGGCCTTCTAAAGAGCAGTCAGGATTGGTCTCCTCTAGGACTGACCGGTTTGATCGCCTTGCAGTCCAAGGGACTCACAGGAGTCTTCTCCAGCACCAGAGTTCAAAGGCCTCAATTCTTTAACACTCAGACTTCCTTATGGTCCAACTTTCACACCATTAGGAGTGTTACAAGAGACATTGGTGTGGTGGTACAATGGTTAGAATGCAGTATTGCAGGCAACCACTGCCCACAGTATGGAGTTCAGTTCTGACTGGCTCAAGGTTGACTCATCCTTCCATCCTTCCGAGGTTGGTAATATGAGAAGACCCAGATTGTTGAGGGCAATATGCTGACTCTGTAAACCACTTAGAGAAAGCTGTAAAGCACTATGGAGCGGTATCTAAATGTAAGTGTTGCTGCTATTGCTATAAAGACGAATGGGATGCTGGATCCTCATTCAAGTTGCATCAATGCAACATTAATGAGAGTTAATCACACTTGGCCAATAAAGAATTCTATTCTATTCTATTCTATTCTATTCTATTCTATTCTATTCTATTCTATTCTATTCTATTCTATTCTATTCTACTCTACTCTACTCTACTCTACTCTACTCTACTCTACTCTACTCTACTCTACTCTACTCCTCTATTATATACTGTAAAGTGGTATATAAATCTTACTGCTATTACAGCCACACCTTAGTGTGCAGCTGGTCATACTTTCCCCACTTTTCCAATAGCACTTAGTTCCTATCATCACAAACATTTTTCCATTCAAGATTCAGGACATATGTATTGTCACCAATATAATAAATATCAGTTTTATCATGAAGGTTGCATCTAATGGACCTTATTCGGTTACAATTTACCCTTGGTACCCAAATGAATATATCAACATATCTGATCCCTCTTTTACACGGATCCAGGTTGGCTTTATCCCAAAAATATCCTTCCTGCTTTCTCCAAGGAATACTGTCTCTGTCTCTACAAGAGACCCAACACCACTGTTCTGCCAGGAAATTTAGGGAAATTGTGAAACTACAGGCTAAGATTCGAGATGCCAAGGATTGACTTCTATGCTACTCCTGTCATCGAAACTCACATTTAAGCTTTGCTTTATTATAGCTATCAGGGTTTTAAAATTGTTTTAGGTATATGCTATTAGAATAGTTTATGCATACACTCTTGTCTGGAGTTATTGATTTTCCATTGAAAGCTGCCTACTGGGCTTTAGGGGAAATTGAAGTGGGGTATAAATCTCCCGCGTCAAATAAAATGAATTAAAAATATAGGGCCTAAAGTGCAAGCTTAGTCCCATTACCTTGTCGTGCAAGCCCAACATTGTAGGAAGTAGGAAGGCTGACCTGTGATTTTGCAGGTTCTTCAAATCTTTCAAAAGCCCCATCATTGTGGTGAAATTTTTTTATGCCATGATGGAAAGCACACATTATACTCAGAATATAGACAACAGCAAGATTCACCTACCCCACAGTACCAGTATCTCTCACCTTTTATATGACAGCATAATATTGTTTTGCTGGTTGCATCCCTGGGACTTTCCTGAACGTTGAGTTAAAATATAAAATGCCATTGGCTTGATTCCCCCCTCCTTTGGCTCCAAAGACCTCAGATTAAACTGTAAAAGAGGTTAAATGAATGTGTGTGTGTGTGTGTGTGTGTGTGTGTGTGTGTGTGAAATACCACTCATGCATCATCACGAAATCTCCAGAACCGTAAAGCCTACAAACTTGAAATTTGGCACGTATGTTCCTCTTGGCTTCTAGGTGCTCGCTGAGAAAGGATTTTTTGAAATGACCATCAGATCATTAGTATTTCTTATATTATTATTATTAACACACACTGATGCTAAGGAATTAGACGTTCTACTCCCCCTCCCCACCTGAAAAGAACTCTGTTCCAACTGCCACTTTGGCATGGGTGTGGCCAGTGCGTGACTCATCTGGCCTGCAGGCTGGGAGTTTAGACATTCTACTTCCCACCTGAAAGGGAGAGAAGGGGATAAAATAGGAGAGGCCTCTGTGGGGCAAGCCTGAGGGAAAGAAGGGGATAGCAGAGGATCAGTAGGGCTACCCTGAGGGAGAGAAGAGGATAAGATAGGAGAGGCCTCTGTGGGGCAAGCCTGAGGGAGAGAAGGGGATATGAGAGGATCAGTAGGACCACCCTGAGGGAGAGAAGGGGATAAGATAGGAGAGGCCTCTGTGGGGCAAGCCTGAGGGAGAGAAGGGGATAGGAGATGATCAACTGGTCTTCCGAGTGCGATTCAAGGTGTTGGTCACCACCTTTAAAGTGCTCCATGGCTTAGGACCGGGGTCTATACGAGACCACCTGCTGCCAGCAACAGCCTCCCACCGGCCAATACGCTCCCACAGAGAGCGGCTCCTCAGGGTACTGTCGGCCAGACAATGCCAACTGGCGACACCCAGGGGGAGAGCCTTCTCTGTGGGGGCACCAGTCCTCTGGAATGAGCTGCCTCTTGAGATTCGTCTCATCCCCGACCTGCGTACCTTTCGCTGCGCCTTGAAGACCCTCTTGTTCCAACAAGCCGGCCTGGCCTAATACGAATTTTAGAATGTGTGTTTTAATCTATGGGCCAAATTTTTATATATTCAATTTTAAATTGTTTTAAATTTTGTATATTTATATGTGTTTTAATATGGCTGTACACCGCCCTGAGTCCTTCGGGAGAAGGGTGGTATAGAAATCTAATAAATCAAATCAAATCAAATCAATGGGTCCAGCCTGAGGGAGAGAAGGAGATAGCAGAGGATCAGTAGGGCCACCCTGAGGGAGAGAAGAGGATAAGATAGGAAAGGCCTCTGTGGGGCAAGCCTGAGGGAGAGAAGGGAAGAGGAGAGACCGATAGTAACTACTCATTAACTTTCAAGCTGTAAGTGTCGATTTATCAAGCCCGATCACATAGTTTCGTAGTGGAGTGTGTGTGTGTGTGTGTGTGTGCTGTATATCTATATCTATATCTATATCTATCTATCTATCTATCTATCTATCTATCTATCTATCTATCTATCTATCTATCTATATGCAAAGCATTCAACATTCAGGTTATTTGTCCAACCATTACCTCCCCCGTTTCAAGTTAATTAAAAGTCAAAATCTATATTTATATGCTAAAGGCTCAAGATACATCAGGTTTAAAACAGTTAGTGAGTATCACCGTTGCTACCAATTAATTTTACTGGTTTAACATGGCATAATTTCAGGAGTGTCATAATCTGTTTCTGGGTCCAATTGCTTTATGTCATGATTTCTTGAAGCTTATAGGGGTTTTCTGCTGTGTGGGGCCCAGTTTTAAAATGAATGCTTAGACACATTAGTCAGTTTGAATTTTCATCTGAGATGTGTTTAATTCCAGCATTAAGCTAATTTTCACTGTCTGGTGAGTTCTTTTTAGGAAATGAAATGATCTCAGATAAGGGCTATCAGATTTTATTGCAAGGAAGGACTTTAAAAAGAAATAAATCTGTTTCTTTGTATTATAACAAAATGGATCAGGCTCCCTTATTTTTAAATACTTGTAGTTATTTACTCATGTATAATGTCTATATCTAACTCTAAGGATATCTATCTACTTATGAGTATCTATGATTTATTTATTTTTTGCTTGTCTTTTACAGGAATTCTTTTACAGGTGTATAAATTATCAGATTTAGTTAACCTAGTCCTTGGCTGATCTCATGAATTGGGGGGAAATTCTTCTTAATTCTAGCCAATCTTAATCTTATTCTCTTCTTGCTTTCTAACACATGGATTCAGATTGATTAAAACGTTTTCCTTTTTATAGCTGAATGAACTGAAGAAGCTTCTGGGATGAGAAGAGAAAGGTCTTAAAGAAAATACAAAGAAAACTTGTACAAAATGTTTCATAGATGGCACTAGCCACCAGCAAGAATGGCAAAAATGTGTCACTGGAGTGTTGGAAATATAAACAGGTACCAGGACAGTGGTGAAATTCACATTTTTTTTTACTACTGGTTCTGTGGGTGTGGCTTGATGGGCGTGGTGTGGCTTGGTGGGCGTGGCAGGGGAAGGATACTGCAAAATCTCCATTCCCATTCCACTCTGGGGATAGCCAGAGGTGGTATTTGCAAGTTCTCTGAACTACTCAAAATTTCCGCTACCGGTTCTCTGAACTACTCAACTGTTACCGGTTCTCCAGAACCTGTCTGAACCTGCAGGATTTCATCCCTGTACCAGGATGTTACTATCATATGTGGTGGACCTGTCCAAAAGCAAAAAAAAATATTGGTCAAAGATAAAAAGGTGGTTAGAAGATATGACAGCACAACAAATAGATCTAAAACCAGAACTATTCTTACTAGGTATACTACTGGGGAAATACAATAAAAGAATCACATACTTAATGTTACATGTAATAACAGCAGCTAGAATCACATATGCACAAAACTGGAAAAATGAAAGTATACCCTTAAATGAAAAGGTAATAAAAAAAAATATTAGAATGTGCTGAATTGGACAAGTTAATGATGAAAGTTAAGGATAAAGAGGAATCTGAGTATTACTTAACATGGGATTCATTGTACATTGTATATGTATATGTATATGTATATGTATATGTATATGTATATGTATATGTATATGTATATGTATATGTATGTATATGTATGTATGTGTATATATATAATATGTAGGTCTTTGGTTATTCGGGTTTTCTCCCGCATAGAATTGGAAGTGTCTTGGCGACGTTTCGACGAAGTCTCATTCGTCATCTTCAGGCTGTGTTTTCGGCTTCATGCTTCTAGGAGCAATGTGTGATCGCAGCTGTTTCTTCCTTTTAACTGCCAGTGGGGGTGTGAACTGATTGGGTGGGAGCTTGGCTGTGTTCTGATTGGGTGGAGGTGTGTTCTGATTGGTTGGGGGTTTGGCTGTGCTCTGATTGGATGGGGGTGTGTTCTGTTTAGGTGGGGGCTTGGTTGTGCTCGGGTTAGTCTGAGTTGCAGGGAGATTTGAGCTGGTGAGCTGCGTTGCTCACCAAATCCCCCTGCAACTCAGACTAATTCGAGCACAACCAAGCTCCCACCTAAACAGAACACACCCCCATCCAATCAGAGCACAGCCAAACCCCCAACCAATCAGAACACACCTCCACCCAATCAGAACACAGCCAAGCTCCCACCCAATCAGTTCACATCCCCACTGGCAGTTAAAAGGAAGAAACAGCTGTGATCACACATTGCTCCTAGAAGCACGAAGCCGAAAACACCAGCCTGAAGATGACGAATGAGACTTCGTCAAAACGTCGCCAAGACACTTCCATTTTTACGCGGGAGAAAACCCAAATAACCAAAGACCTACATACAAACACCCGCAAAAACCTCAGAAAACATATATATATATATAGTAAGCACTAGTACTATTGGACTGTACGTGACTATAGATTAAAATGTACAGTATAGAGTGATAAATATATAGAGCATTATGGTACAACAATGAAAATAATGGTTGTAACTATGACGTACAATATTATGTGTTTAAAAGAAACTATACTGTATGACTACGAGAATAATGATTATAATCAGGGTGTATCAGTGGTGAAATCCAATTTTTTTTACTACCAGTTCTGTGGGCGTGGCTTGGTGGGCGTGGTGTGGCTTGCTGGGCATGACTTGGTGGGAGTGGCAGGGGAAGGATATTGCAAAATCTCCATTCCCTCCCCACTCCTGGGGGAAGGATATTGCAAAATCTCCATTCCCACCCCATTCCGGGGCCAGCCAGAGTTGGTATTTGCCAGTTCTCTGAACTACTCAGAACTTCCGTTACCGGTTATCCAGAACCTGTTAGAACCTGTTGGATTTCACCCATGGGGTATATAATACTATGTATACTTAAAAAGGACTTGATACAGCCAGTACACTGTCATTGCAAAACTGGAAATGTGATGTACAATAAAGGAAAATGTATAATGAAAATATATATTTTTTTAAAAAAAGGAAAAATCAGAAAGTACCTTTAAAATAAAAGCACCTTTGGGAAACCATATTCTGGATGAATTAGAGCCTCCATAGACACATAGCTGATTATTTTAAATCTAACAAAGTCAGAAGAGAAAGTGAAGTTTTCTCTCTTATACTAAAAGAGTAAGTAACTCATAGATTCAAATCTCATTCCATTGCTGCAAGCAAACAGGTGGAGTGGTTTAACGACTGCTTGAAAACTGAATGGATTCTTACAGTTGAAAACAAAATAGAGAAATTTTCCTGTTTCTTTTGATAAACAGGAAAAAAATATATATTACAAAGAAATGTTGCATGCGCTGTATTGAATTGTGTTCTGGAACGCATTGTGATAGACATTCTCATTTAACAATGCTACCCACTAATGTTGCAGTTTCTGTTTTTCAAGATATAGCAGTATGAAAGAATACATGACCTAAATATTTTCCTTGAATAGGACTGGACAGGATTGAGATGACTACGACTCCAACTTGATAGACCAATAATTGTTAACACCATAAAGAAGTGTATTGTGGTGCTGGCATAAATTATGGCTTAAATCGGGGACAGCCAGAGTAATTTAACAGAGAGGTGCGAAATCATATAAGACACATTGTCAGAAGCGAAAATCATAACACTATGTCTGATTTACTTTGGCCATGTCATGTGTGCAGATTCGTTGGAGAAAACAGTGGTGCTAGGAATGTCCCAAAGGTGCTTTTTCAAGAGGCAACTGGAATTTCTGATTTTTCTTTGATGACGTTTCACTTCCCATCCAAGGGAACCATGATCTGGATGAGATTCTCACTCATTCAGATCATTTTTGGATTGGTGGTGCAGCGGACTAAAGTGCTATTTATTTATTTATTTATTTTATTAATCATATTTCTATACCGCCCACTCTCCGAGGACTCTGGGCGGCTTACAACAATCGACAGTATACTAAATAGCATATTGCCCCCCAACAATCTAGGTCCTCATTTTACCCACCTCGGAAGGATGGAAGGCTGAGTCAACCTTGAGCCTGGTGAGATTCGATCTGCTGAACTAGCAGTCAGCTGAAGTAGCTGCAGTACAGCACTCTAACCACTGTGCCACCTCGGCTCTTAAGTGTTAGGTAGCATTTAGCTGCCAGCTGCCTGCAATTACTGCGAGTTCAAATCTCACCAGGCTCAAGGTTGACTCAACCTTCCATCCTTCCGAGGTAGGTAAAATGAGGATCCGGATTGTGGGGGCAATAAACTGACTTTGTATAAAAAAGAACACTGCTTAGGGGGGGCCAAAAGCCCTACTAAGCAGGTATATACAAAAGTATGAAGGCTATTGCTTAACGCATGTAAGCCACCCTGAGTCTCCGGAGAAGGGCGGCATATAAGTCGAACCAATAAATAGATAAATAAATCATGACCTGGATGACTGAGAATGTCCATCGATATTTAGCTATATACTACAGAGCTGAAGAAGCTTCTTGGATGAGAAGTGAAACACCTTCAAAGAAAAACCAGAAAGTCCAGTTGCCTTTTGAAAAAGCATCTTTGGGACAACCATGACCTGGATGATGGAGAATCTCCATAGATGCTAGAAATGGCTAGTGGAAGAAGAAGAAGAGGCAAGCAAAGAACACGCTGGCTTGATAACATCAAATCTAATGCAATGTTACACATTCAACAACTGAAAGAAGCTGTGCTTTGACAGGGTTGCACGGAGATATTTGGGGTGTTTGGTGTTATCCTTTTCCACAAAGACATCAATGATTGTGATTCGTGTCACTGAGTTCACACGTTCACCAAATCAAAATGTGGTTCTTGTTTGGGCTTGATGTCGCAACCTCAACCCATTTGATTTGAAGCCATCTTCATTCTTGGAATTGGTTTACCCAGGCCTGGGCCAAGAAGTGTTTTCGAACTGATGCAAGATAAGTCATCAAGAGTCGGACATGACTAAATGGTTGAAAGAACAACAACAACAACAACAACAAATTGCTAAGATTCAGATTGATACACTATATTGCCACACCATAATTGGTTCACCTTTTGATTTAGCCTGGGGAGGAAGTAAGCATGGTTTGGAATGCTTATGATTGTGAGCATAATGTTTACTTTCCATACGTTCTACAGAGGACTTATTGAGTCTGTCATCTGCACCTCCATAACTGCCTGGTTTGGATCTGCAACCCAACAAGAGAGACACAGACTTCAGAGGATAATTAGAACTTCAGAAAAAACAATGGCTACCAACCTGCCTTCCATTGAAGACCTGTATACTGCACAAGTCAAAAAGAGGGCTGTGAAAATATTTACAGACCCCTTGCATCCTGGACATAAATTGTTTCAACTCTTACCCTCAAAATGACATTATAGAGCACTGCTCACCAGAACAACTAGACACAAGGACAGTTTTTTCCCGAACGCCATCACTCTGCTAAACAAATAATTCCCTCAACACTGTCAAACTATTTACTAAGTCTGCACTACTATTAATCTTCTCATCGTTCCTATCACCCATCTCCTCCCATTTATGACTGTATGACTGTAACTTTGTTGCTGGTATCCTTACGATTTATATTGATTGTTTCCTAGTATGATTTGATTGCTTATTTGTTCCCTATGACTATCATTAAGTGTTGTACCTTATGATACTTGACGAACGTATCTTTTCTTTTATGTACACTGAGAGCATATGCACCAAGACAAATTTCTTGTGTGTCCAATCACACTTGGCCAATAAAGAATTCTATTCTGTTCTGTTCTGTTCTGTTCTATTCTATGACTGTCATTAAGTGTTGTACCTTATGATTCTTGACGAACGTATCTTTTCTTTTATGTACACCGAGAGCATATGCACCAAGACAAATTTCTTGTGTGTCCAATCACACTTGGCCAATAAAGAATTCTATTCTGTTCTGTTCTGTTCTGTTCTATGACTGTCATTAAGTGCTGTACCTTATGATTCTTGACGAACCTATCTTTTCTTTTATGTACACTGCGAGCATATGCACCAAGACAAATTCCTTGTGTGTCCAATCACACTTGGCCAATAAAAAATAAAATTCCAAAATTCTAAAATTAAAACAACAAAGTCTATGGATTTTGAAACTAAAGAAAAGAAAAACTGGGGTTGCTAAAATGAAGTAGAGAGAGGAGAAGTATCTTGCATCAGTTCTGAAATGCTCCTTCTGGATAATTACCAAAGTTGGCATAGCCCTATGTAAACCAATTCCAAGAGTGAAATGAAGGGTTCAAACCAAATGGGTTGAGGTTGAAGCATCAAGCCCAAACAAAAATCACATTTTGATTTAGTGAAATGTGTGAACTCGGTGACACGAATAACAATAATTGATGTCCTTGTGGAAAAGGAGAACGAAAATCAGCCCAAATACAGCTGCAGTGCTGAATGAGAACATTCAGCATGAAAAATTGACATTTTCAATATTTTGCGGTACAAAAAACTGACTCACTTGAAGCAGCTTGAAAACCCGGCTCAACTTTTAACTCCGTGAATCCCTTCTTATGTTTCTTCTCTCTTTGAGCCTGTGGGAAGCAATTAATTGATTAAAAGTATAATTTTGCTTCATCGAGCATGCCAGACCTCACTGCGTCTTCCTTCAAAAACATCGGCTAGTCACCTTTCATCTGGTACAAAGAGAAATCCTCAGCACGAATTGCTGTTATAATATCCTATACAATGGGGAGAAAAGCAGACTTAGATTTTAGTCAGAATTACAGCCGGAGCTAAGACAGAACTGCTAACTAAGGAATAAATCTTTCTCTAAGCTTTGAACTGGGATGGGAAAAAAAAAAGTTTTAGGCGTCTTCAAAGAAAACGGGAATAAGATCTTCAAACCTGTATATTGGCGCCTGCTAACATCCTCTCGGGCATACTCTATGCTTATTCTTTCAGGAATATCAATTGTGCCCATTAAATACCACCAGGTAGCTTTTTAAACCACAATATTAATCTTAAGAATGTGAAAAAAGAATTTCAGGATAGTTAGTACTGTGCCACTGTCAAAATAACTAGGCTTATTTTTGATGCAAAATTCTATACCTACTCTGGTAACCTGTAAACTACACAGGCTTTCATTTTGACATACAAATTCAGATTACATTATAAAATTTAGCTTTATAGACATGTATCGAAGGTACCTGGGAGCATATAGTAGTTGACTGTGATGGCCCAGGGCACAACATATAGATAATGCAAACAGCTGGCAGTTCAAACCGTCCCTTTATTGCTCCAAATTTCCCCCAAACGCTCCCATGTTTCTGGCAAGTCCCAGAGCAAAGTGATGACAAACCCCACACAAACCTCGAGCAGCCTCTGGCTGCAGTTAGTCCAGCCCAGTGCTGTGTACACTAGGGCTGCACAGCAATAAATCCAGCAGGGCAAATCAAGGAGTTCAGGAAGCAAAGGATCCATATAATTAGTCCACAAAGCCAGAAAGAATGCAAGGACACTTGGGAAGTTCAAATGTTGGCACTCAACACTTCAGGAACTCAGCGTTTGTTTCCGACAAATGCCCCTCCCCACAGAGTCTCCTTAAGCCTCATTTCCCAGGTGTGCCTTTAAAAAAAAAAATTGATTTATATGCCGCCCTTCTCCGGAGACTCAGGGCGGCTTACAATGCGCTAAGCAATAGCCTTCATTCTTTTGTATATTTATACAAAGTCAGCTTATTGCCCCCACAACTGGGTCCTCAATTTACCTACCTTAGAAAGGATGGAAGGCTGAGTCAACCTTGAGCCTTGGCGAGATTCGAACCTGCAGTAATTGCAGGCAACTGGTCTTAATAACCAGCTTAATAACAGGGTGCCTTAGATCACTGTACTATCAAGGCTCTTGGTAGTAGAGCCTTGTGAAGATAGACGGGGCTCTCTTCTCCTGTGTAACCTGCTCAGCTTATGCTGTCTCAGTCTATGCTGTCCTTGCCTTCTCTCCACTCTCCAAACTCTTGGATTAGGAGTGGGTGGTCCTTGCTCCTCACCTGAGCTCTGCCTCTCATGTTCATCCTGTCCCTGTCTTTCTCTGTCTACAAGATGTTCTAATCCTGAAAGGCCCTGGCCTTCCCCATTTTCTTCCAAAGACAACGAAGCCGCCCCCTCAATCTCTGTCGGCTCAGGTTCCAGCTTGTCTTCTGACGGGAACATGACATTGACTCTCCAATTGTAGCTGAACCACAAGCTACAATTGCAAGGTCTATCAAGGCCAAAGATGAAGGATGTTAGAATTGTAATTCAAGAACTGATAACCACTTCTTCTCTAGTAGTGTTCCTGTTTAATTATGTGTTTCCCAAATACAGATTCAGGATAAACGTGTAACCAATCTCCCCTGACTGTGCATTAGGGAGGGATCTGTGTTTTACTTTATACAGGTAGTCCTCAATTTATGACCACAACTGAGCCCAAAATGTATGTTGCAAAGTGAGAAATTTGTTAATTTGTGAGTTTTGTCTCATTTTACGACTTTTTTCCACCATGTTTGTTAAGTGGATCACTGCAGTTGTTAAATTAGTAACATGGTTGTTAAGTGAATCTGGTTTCTCCATTGACTTTGCTTGTCAAGAAGGTCACAAAAGGACATCACATGACCCTGGGTTGAATTAGAAGCCCTCCAAAGTCCCTACCAGCCCTACAATTACATTGTCCAGAATCCTGGTCTACGTTCAGGTCCTCTTAAGTCAGGCCTTGTTCTCCCCAACCTACTTATCCTAAGTACAGGTAGTCCTCAACTTACGACTGCAACTGAGCCCAAAATTTATGTTGCCAAGTGAAACCTTGGTTAAGTGAGTTTTGTCCCCATTTTACGACTTTTCTTGCCACATCCGTTAAGTGAATCACTGTGGTTATGAACTCAGTAACCCGTTTGTTACGGGAAATCGGGCTTCCCCATTGTCGTTGCTTGTCAGAAGGTTACAAAGGGGAAAATCACGTGATCCCGGGATTAACATAACCGTCATAAATGTGAATCAGTTGTTAAGCATCCAAATGTAAATCACATGACCTTCTTGCAATGGTCATAAGTGTCAAAAATAGTCATAAGTTGTTAGGATATGATTTGAGCCTAACAAGTTGTCCAAGCAATATATGTGTACTGTAACTTTAATCTGTAAATGTATTATGTTACTTTAAAGGTATTCATTGTAATGCTGAGTCATGCTGTAATTAGATAATGACTGGTTGTGAGAGTATTTAAGCAAGGTACTGTAACGTATTCAGTTTGATGATGAAGCTGCTATGATAAGCTACCATTGAGTGGAGTTGTTACCTGCTAATCGTTTGATGGAATCTGCTACCATCGTGGTTTGTGAACCAGAGTGAGTTTGTTATTCTGACCAACTACCGTTTGTTGAGTAAGAAGATATCTGTAACTACTGGACTGATTTACTGGCAAAGACATGGAATTTGTTTAAAGACTATGAGACTGTTTTTCTACTATAAAGTAAGCTTTTGATAAACCAGTTTGCATATCTCTTATTCATTGCTCTCAGCAATGTTTCCTTGTGCATTTACTCTGCTGGTTGGTAACACAACACCAATATCCTTAACATAAGTCATAAGCTTTCATTTGCTCTACAGCAGGGCTGTCAAACTCCCCGGCCCACAGGCTGGATGAGTCACACGCTGGCCATGCCCACGCCCGGTTTAGTGAAGGGGTGAAAAGTCCCAATACGTTGTGTGACACTGCTGTGACGCCGTGAGTTTGACACTCCTGCTCTAGAGGATTGATGAGATGATGAAATAGTATATTGTTATGGGAGAAAACTTTGATGTGCAAACAAAACCTGCAGATTGGGAATTATTATTATTTTTTTCATTATGCAAAGTGGGAATTTTAGAAGAACTGTTCGATCTACTATCATTTCTACTAAAATATTGGCTGTACAAAAGCTTTTGGCAGCACAGTTTTGGGAATATGGGTGTATCGTATAGATGACAATATTTCAATATTTCATATATTCTAATATATGTGTATAGTATAATATATAATAATAGCATATATTTGCTGATAAAGAAATAAAGGGAGACTAGTATAGATCTATTTCAAACTATTTAGCTCTCATCAGCTAGCCATACCCTTACTAGACACAAGAAGAGTTTTTTTCCAAAACGCCATCACTCTGCTAAACAAATAATTCCCACAACACTGTCAAACTAGTTACTAAATCTGCATTACTATTAATCTTCTCATCGTTCCTATCACCCATCTCCTCCCATTTATGACTGCATGACTGTAACCTTGTTGCTGGTATCCTTAAGATTTATGTTGACTGTTTCCCTATGACTATCATTAAGTGTTGTACCTTATGATTCCTGACGAATGTATCTTTTCTTTTATGTACTCTGAGAGCGTATCCACCAAGACAAATTCCTTATGTGTCCAATCACACTTGGCCAATAAAGAATTCTATTCTATTCTATTCTATTCTATTCTATTCTATTCTATTCTATTCTATTCTATTCTATTCTATTCTATTCTATTCTATTCTATTCTATTCTATTCATATATGTGTGTGTGTGTGTATGTCTCTGTGTGTGTGTGCGTGTATATTTGTTTTCTGAGGTTTTTGCAGGAGTTTGTATGTAGGTCTTTGGTTATTCGGGTTTTCTCTCACGTAAAATTGGAAGTGTCTTGGCGACGTTTCGACGAAGTCTCATTTGTCATCTTCAGGCTGGTGTTTTCGGCTTCGTGCTTCTAGGAGCAATGTGTGATCGCAGCTGTTTCTTCCTTTTAACTGCCAGTGGGGGTGTGAACTGATTCATCACCTCCAATCCATACATGAAGCAAACTGACACCCACCATGAAGATGTGGCACGACCATGAACGTGAAGCCAAACAACAGCAACGCAGCTCACCAGCTCAATCCCCTGCAACTCAGACTAACCCGAGCACAACCAAACCCCCACCCAAACAGAACACACCCCAAGCCAATCAGAGCACAGCCAACCCCCCAACCAATCAGAACACACCTCCACCCAATCAGAACACAGCCAAGCTCCCACCCAATCAGTTCATACCCCCACTGGCAGTTAAAAGGAAGAAACAGATCACACATTGCTCCTAGAAGCACGAAGCCGAAAACACCAGCCTGAATATGACGAATGAGACTTCGTTGAAATGTCGCCAAGACACTTCCAATTTTACGCGGGAGAAAACCTGAATAACCAAAGATCTATCTATCTCCCTCTCTCCCTCTCCCTCCCTCCCTCTCTCTCTCTCTCTCTCTCTCTCTCTCTCTCTCTCTCTCTCTCTGTGTGTCTTTTCTGTACTTGATGGATGATTACTCATTTGCGTGAAAATCAAGAATTGCCTTTCTTTTTATCTTTTTCTTTTCTTTTTCTTTTTGTCTTTCTTTTTTTAAAAAAAAAGAATTCAAACTTTTGAGTACTGATCTGAAGCTTTTCAGCACCTTTGCTGGATAGATGAATTAGAAGACACAGACTGCAAATCTAAATGCTTCTGGAGCCAAGAAGATTTCATGTTAAAATAATTGGGTAGTCAAGTTCTTTGTGAGAATTAACTGGCAAGTGGTAAGTGAATTTGAAATCCATCTGCAGGAGGGAAAATTAATCATCTTCTTGGCTTCAAAAGAAGAAATTATTTATAGTTTTTAGAGGGAAAGGAAAGGGAAGGAACAGAAGGGAAAGGAAAGGAAAAGAAAAGAAAAGGAAAGGAAAGGAAAGGAAAGGAAAGGGGGAAAGGAAAGGGAGAAGAAGGGAAGGGAAGGGAAAGGAAAGGAAAGGGGAAGGGGAAGGAAAAAGAGAGAAGGGAAGGGAAGGAAGGGAAGGGAAGGGAAGGGAGAAGAAGGGAAGGGAGAAGAGGAAAGTGGAAGGGAGAAGAGAGAAGGAAAGGAAATGGGAAATGGAAAGGAAGGAAGGAAGGAAAAAAATACCTGATTCTGAAATTTAGAAAAAACAAAACAAAACACTCTTACTCATACTTGTAATTAAGATTACACATTTCAGTTCTATGTCCATAAATACTAGATAGAAGCTGACCTTTCAAGTCCTGAAAGACTCCGTTTCCTCTGTTCAGAGGAAATCTACTATGAAACCAGAAGTCTTCTGCTATCATATAAAGCCACTCATGCTCAAGGCATCTCCTGGTTAGATTACTGCAACATGGTCTACACGGGGCAACCCATGAAGAGTATTCAGAAGCTACAACTGGTACAGAAAAACAGCAGTACGGACAGTTCTGGATGGCACAAGTGACACCAATCGTTAGGGGAGCTGCACTGGCTGCCAGTTTGCTTCTGGGTCAAATTCCAGGTGATGGTTATATCACCTTTAAAGCCTTTTACATCAAGGATGCAGGCAGGGGTGAAATCCAGCAGGTTCTGACAGATTCTGGAGAACCGGTAGCGGAAATTTTGAGCAGTTCGGAGAACCGGCAAATACCACCTCTGGCTGGCCCCCGAGTGGGGTGGGAATGGAGATTTTGCAATATCCTTCCCCCAGGAGTGGGGAGGGAATGGGGATTTTGCAGTATCCTTTCACTGGAGGGGGGTGGGAATAGAGATTTTGTAGTATCCTGCCCCTGCCACGCCCACCAAGCCACACCCACCAAGCCACACCATGCCCACCAAGCCACGCCCACAGAACCGGTAGTAAAAAAAATTTGGATTTCACCACTGGATGCAGGGCATCTGAAGAACTGTCTCACACCAATGGGGCTAGCCCATCCCACTCATTCTAAGCACAAAGGGTCTACTTTGGATTTTGCTGGCAAAAGAATTTCAGCTGGTGGGGGGGGATGTCCAGGAGAAGAGCCTGTCTCTGGTGGTTCCCCACCCATTGGAATATTCTTCTATTGGAGGTGAGAGCCACCTGGCCTTTCGAAGAGCCTGAAAACTGGTCTCGGACTCAACCCGGGACCTCTTACATTGGGGGATGGCTGACAAGGTACAGATCATCTCCACCAGCTGGAACAGAGTTGGAAGGGACCTTAGAGGTCTTCTAGTCCAACCCCCTGTCCAGGCAGGAAACCCTGCACCACTTCAGACAAATGGTTATCCAATCCTTCCTTCCTTCCTAACTTCCTTCCTTCCTTCCTTTCTTCTCTTTCCCATATCCACCCTTCCTTCCTTCCTTCCTACCTACCTTCCTTCCTTCCTTCCTTCCTTCCTTCCTTCCTTCCTTCCTTCCTTCCTTCCGTCCTTCCTTCCTTCCTTCCTTCCTTCAGACAAATGGTTATCCAACATCTTCTTAAAAATTTCCAGTGTTGGAGCCTTCACAATTTCTGCAGGCAAGTTGTTCCACTTATTAATTGTTCTAACTGTCGGGAAATTTCTCCTTAGTTCTAAGTTGCTTCTCTCCTTGATTAGTTTCCACCCATTGCTTCTTGTCCTGCCCTCAGGTGCTTTGGAGAATAGTTTGACTCCTTCTTCTTTGTGGCAACCTCTGAGATATTGGAAGACTGCTATCATGTTACCCCTAGTCCTTCTTTTCATTAAACTGGAACATACCCAGTTCCTGCAGCGCTTCTTCATATGTTTTAGCCTCCAGTCCCCTAATCACCTTCGTTGCTCTTCTCTGCACTCTTTCTAGAGTTTCCACATCTTTTTTTACATCGTGGCGACCAAAACTGGATGCCGTATTCCAAGTGTGGTCTTACCAAGGCATTGTAAAGTGGTATTAACACTTCACGTGATCTTGATTCTATCCCTCTGTTTATGCAGCCCAGAACTCTGTTGGCTTTTTTGGCAGCTGCTGCACACGGCTGGCTCATATCTAAATGGTTGTCCACTAGGACTCCAAGATCCCTCTCACAGTTACTACTATTGAGCAAGGTACCACATATACCGTACCTGTGCATTTTGTTTTTCTTCCCTAAATGTAGAACCTTCACGGACACAGCCGAGAACCGCTGACCAAGCTGTTACTTGTTTAATTGAAATCCACTCTTGTAAACCTAGCTAATGGTATCAGAAAACAAATGTAGCAAGGTTTTAATAACTGTCAAAATATTTTATTGATGCCCGTTTGGCACACTTTAAACTCTAGTTACATTATTGAGCTTTACATTACTTCGCAGCTGTTAACAGTCACGGAATCTCATTACTCTCAAGCCTGTGAATATAGATGCTTTAAGTGAATTGTTAGTCTTCAGATGTGTTATTTCAGGGACTGTTTGCATACCTTGTTAATGAAACATTAGGCAGATGTCAGTCAAAGTTATAGACTTTTAAGTTCCTCTTCATGAGATGTTTTGGCTGCCCGGACTATTCCTTACCACCTGAACACATTTGAAATACTTGTTATTTCGATATGGATTTTTCTATTTCTTATTTTTCTATTTATTTATTTTTTAAAAAAGCACTCAACAATGTCTGATATCCTTTATTGCTATTTCATCTCGTCTCATTGACATAGAAAAGCACACACGCACACAGAAAAGACCCCACCCCCCCATTTTCTTGTGTGTTTTTCTTTTTCTATCAGATGAGTTAATCCGATTTAATAAATCCTTGAGTTAACTTTGTGCTTATTCGTGAGGATGGGGACACTGGGAGAAGAATCCTTTCAGGCAAGGAAAGATTATTCTGAGGCACAGTCAAGTTCGCAGTTAAGGCAGGGGTGTCAAACTGGATTACTTCGAGGGCCTAATCAGCATTGTAGTTCTCCTCCATGGGCCGGAGGTGGGGGGGGAGAGAATGGATGCCTCCTGCAGCACCCTGCCGGCCAAACTGGGGCATGAGGCAGGGGTGGGTTCTACTTACCTTTACTACCAGTTTGCAAGGGATTGCGCACGAGCGAAGCGAGCAAGCGCCTTGCTTCTGCGCATGTGCAGAAGCTTCTGCACATGTGCAGATCACCAATGACGACATCCGGGGTGGTGGGTGGGGCCTCCCACTGGTTTTACTACCGGTTCTTGCAAACCGGTCCGAACCGAGGGCAACCCACCATTGGCATGAGGGCTCTGCACGTGGCCCCCCCTGTGCCTCGTTTTCACCCACTATGGCCTTCTACAGCACTCTGCCGGCTGTTTTCAGGCCCATTTTGGGACCCCTTTTTGGCCGATTTTTCAGCCCATTTTTGGCCAGCAGAGTGCTGCAGAAGGGCATGGAGGGTGAAATGAGGCATGAGGAGATGCACACAGCCGGTTTTAGCCACCAGAGGCACCACAGGCCGGATTTAAGTACCCTGCAGGCTGGATCTGGCCCACAGGCCTTGTGTTTGACACCCCTGAGTTAAGAAAAACACAGACTAAGACTCACAACTGTGAAATTCTTCAAAAGGAACAGACAAAGGTCAAACATAGGCAAGGACTGAGGTGATTTTCACTCTATTATTAGCCAACATCAACATTAGCAAGAGATGAGATCACCCCTGATAACAAGTGCTAATTTGCCTAGAAAACATACCCAGGCTCTCAATGGCATGGAAGTTGGCAAGAAAAACAAGTTTATATTCCACAACTAACCTCCCATCTCCAAAACAGATCATCAAAGTGTTTAACAAGACCCTCAACATCTACCAATGGGGGAACCCTCCCCCCCACAAACAAATTTCTAGAGTCTCTAGAAATTGTACATATACATATACTAGCTGGACGCCCGTGCTTCATTACAAAACTATGTGATCAGGTATGATATATTGACACTTAAAGCCTGAAACTTAAGGTAGAATGTGTAACTCTGTAGCATCAGAGCATGTTAATATAAGGCAAGTGGCAGTTGGAACAGAGAGGGAGGGGAGTAGAATGTCCCAGCCCACAGGCCGGATGAGTCACATGCTGGCCACGCCCATGCCCAGTTTAGCGAAGGGGTAGCATCAGAGCATGTTAATATAAGGCAACTGGCAGTTGGAACAGAGTTCTTTTCACATGGGGAGGGGGCATAGAACTTCTAACTATTTAGCATCAGAGCATGTGAATATAATACTCTATATGAAATACTAATGATCTGATGGTCATTTCGAAAAATGCTTTCTTAGCAAGCACCTAGAAGCCAAGAGGAACATACGTGCCAAATTTCAAATTTGTAGGCTTTATCGTTCTGGAGATTTTGTGATGAGTGAGTGGCATTTGGCTTTTATATACTGTATATAGATTCTGTATTACCGCAAAGTTTAATTCTGCTTGCATTTCTGTGTACAAATCTGTGTATATAAGTGTTTTGAAAACATGAGATCTTTAATTGCAAAAAAGACGGAGAAGGAGAATGCCACCTACTCATTTTGCTCTTGGAACCACAGATCGTGTTTCTAAAACATATGTATCCCTCCAGATCACCCTGCTTGGTAACATTAAAACTCAAGATTATGGGACTGCATTTAATTCCAGCTTCAATGTGCCCTTGAGGTTCACAAGGGTGTAGAACTTTAGGAAGATATTTTCAGAACATTTTTAAAGCCAAGATTAATGCTACGGCTCTTGGCTTGACAATCACGCGGAGTCAATTCGGGCAACTTATTACACCCTGTAACACTTTGCACATGGAAATTGCAGCAAGTTGCTGAGTCTTCAGAAGTCTGTCAGCACAACCAGACATCGATCTAAGACAAAATGCTGCCAGGGTGAAGTAATGTTACCCTAATTTGGTAAGGAATATAAATAAGAATATACCTGATCTAAAAATAAGGGAAACGTATATTTCCTACTGAGTGTTCCATGCATAAATTTGTCCATTGGTTTTAGAGAAGAAAAAGAACAAAACAGCTATTGTCTTTTACATATGTATTGGTGCTTTTAATGTTAAATTAATTCATCCCAGAGAAGTGAAATTGCATATCTATATGCATAAAAGAAAGATATCCCTGCAGACATTCTCGTCTAAGTATTCACCATGATTTGATGACAGAAGTCAAGGCAAAGACTCCAAATCAGGGGTGAAATGCTCCCAGTTCGGACCGGATCACCTGATCCGGTAGCGATGGAGGCGGGTGGTTCGGAAAACCGGTAGCAAAAATCCCTGCCCCCCCCATACCCAGCTGAGCCGCACAATCATCAGAAGCTTTTTTTTTACTTTTAAAAGCATTTTTTCTACAACCTCTTCGGCCGAAAAAATGCTTTTTAAAGTAAAAAAAAAAAAAAAAAGCCTCTGATGATCGCGCAGCTCAGCTGGGATCGTCAGAGGCTTTTAAAAGCATTTTTTCTACAACCTCTTCAGAGGTTATAGAAAAAAATGCTTTTAAAAGGCTCTGACGATCCCAGCTGAGTTGCCTGATCGTCAGAGGCATTTAAAAGAAAAAAAAGCCTCTGACGATCAGGCAACTCAGCTGGGATCATCAGAGCCTTTTGAAAACATTTTTTTACAAACCCTTCGCCGAAGAGGTTGTAGAAAAAATGGTTTTAAAAGTTAAAAAATAAATGGCCACACCCACCCAGTCACATTACCCCCCCCCCCAAGCCACGCACACAGAACTGGTAGTAACAAATTTTAGATTTCACCACTGCTCCTAACTATTCAGGGCAAAACCAGATTGGAATATCTCCTGTATCAGAGGCTATCCCAAGGATTTTAGCTTATATTTTTTTATAATATTTATTTATTAAATTTATATGTCATCCATCTCGCGGTCAGGTGACTCTATCTTCTTACAAGAAGATGAAACAAGCAGTATCAAAACATCAAAGCAATAAATATTAATCGAGTAAATATTCAATTGGAGCAGCACAAAAATCATCGGCCACGCTACCACCTGCCACGCTCGAGAGTTCATCGAAGCCCGGAACTCCACAAGCAATTCCATCAACAAGACACGTTGACCTACAACCAACCTACGAACGCCTCAGAATTCAAATCAACCACACAGCCAATCAGAGACAGCGCCGACCTTCAAGCAACTCACACAATCCCCCCCCTCCTTACACTCTCCCAATGACCCTGACCTGAGGTAATCTCCTTATCAGAAGACCCATCACAAGACTCACAGATGACTCACAGCTGAGTCATCACAAGACCTGTCACAAGACCCTCACTTGACACACCCACACCTGAAGCCAGTGGTGAAATTCAATTTTTTTACTACTGGTTTACTACTACTACTTAGTAGTAAACTACTACTAAGTAGTAGTTTACTACTACATTTTTACTACTGGTTTACTACCGGTTTACTACCAGTTCTGTGGGTAGCTTGGTGGGTGTGGCATATCCACTCCTGGGGGAAGGATATTGCAAAATCTCCATTCCCACCTCACTCTGGGGCCAGCCAGAGGTGCTATTTGCTGGTTCTCAGAACTACTCAAAATTTCCGCTATCGGTTCTCCGAACTGCTCAAAATTTCTGCTACCGGTTCTCCAGAACCTGCTGGATTTCACCTCTGCCTGAAGCCCTTATAAACAGAACACTGAGGGTGACACCCCTAAACTCCACTGAAGATGTTATCTAGCCCGGTAACAAAATGTTCGGAAACCAATCCACAAACTCGGAGAACGAACCTTTACCCTCACAGTAAATATTACCCTTAAAATTAACAAAGATAGCTAAAAGAAGTGCAATCCACAGAGGGGTGAAGGACCTTTTCATAATCTACTAACCACCTCCAGTATGTTATGCTTCCATCAGAACTCCACACCAGTTAGCAGAGCCAAGTTTCCAGACTCCTTCTGAAGACCAAGAAGGGGTGGCAGATCTTATCTTGAGGGACATGATGTCTCAGAGGGTGGGAACCATGTTAAGAAATGGTCAGGAAATGGTCTTCGCCTGACCATGTCAGGAAATAGTCTTCGCCTGAACCCCGCCAGCTGAAATTCCTTGCTTGATGGGATCCTCAAATACCTCCATATCATACCCACCCGCCACTATTGATTCACCCAAACCGGTCCAAACCAGCTGAATATCATCTCTGATTCCATTATTCTGTTATTCCATTATTCTGTTATTCCAATAAGTTGCAAATGGTGATCCTACCACATCCACGTTGAAACGGAAAAATATATAAAACACCCTGAAAGGGAGAAGAAGGATAATATTGGAGACACCACCATCTAGAATGGACTCTTGGTGTCAAACCATCATCGCCCCAATTCCCCCGAGAAGGCATTAAAAGTCAAATGATAATTTGGGGAATAAATGGAAGGTTTTTACCACACATTCTGTTTCTCTCTTGCCTTGTCTCTCATCCTCAATTGCTGTATTGTCGTGTTTTATGACCTGCTTTCACTAGCTGTCTGGTTTATTGTCTGATTTATTTTGTGCAAAAGATTGGCGAGTTAAATCGCTCGCATTTCTGTTTCAACCCTGACAATCAGCACGACTGCGTTCTGGAAAAGACATCGTAATCCCTTCCCACCAACTTCTTTCTTTGGCAGAAGGAAAGCCTCTATGAAATTTGTCAATTAACCTTCAGTATACTGCCTTTCTCCTCTGCATATGTCCTCATGATTTGGCCATAAATTAAGAGAGAGGAAGTGTGGGGGGGGGAGAGAAGAGAGAGAATGACAAGTTTCAAAGCCACTTCTTCAATTTAAATGAAATTTGGTGATTACAAGTAATAGGGATTTTTTGTGCGTGTGTTAGTTTTGTTTTTTGTGCCCACAAGTCAATGTTGAATTCATACCGAAGCTTCTTCAGTTACCCCAAATGGAAAGCTTAGTGCAGTGATGGTTAACCTTTTCAGCACCGAGTGCCGAAACTGGAGCGAACCCGGAAGAGAGCAGCTGGCCGGTGTGCATGCACACCAGTGGTGGGTTCCTCCCGGTTCGGTCCGGTTCGGCCAAGCCGGTAGCGGTGATGATATGACGTCACCGAACCGGTTCTCTCCCCCCGCCCTCCAACCCCCCACCCACATTATTCTTACCTTTTATTTGGTCCCACCCCCAATCTATTGCTGCCTCCTGAGTCCCAGCTGATGACTAGAGGGAAAAAAACTGTTTAAACTCTTGCCGCGGGGCTTCAAAGGGCCGCCCTACAGCTGATCAGTTTAAAAGCAAACAAATGAGTCGGGTCGTAAGTGCGAGGACTGGTCGTAAGTGCGAGGACCTTCCAGAAATGACTCTGACCAGCTAGCCACGCCCCCCTAGTCACATGACCTCCAAGCCACACCCACAAAATAAGCCAGGCCCACAGAACTGGTAGTAAAAAAATTTAGAATCCACCCCTGATGCACACGCTGGAACTTGGAAGAGAGCAACTGGTTTTTACAACAGAACTTCTGGAAGCTCCTGGTATATAATACAGAGAATAAACAGGAATAGCACCATCTATAATACTCAGTAGTGAGCTGCAACCGGTTTAACAACCAACCGGTTGTTAGCGTGTGCTTCGTGCGCACATGCGCTTAACACGCCGGCAGCAGCGTTCAAAATACAGCAAATTGAAGCTCAGCTGCTTACCTTCTAAGGCAGCCCCAGTAAGTAGAACATCAGAGGCGTGGAAATCAGCTGTGCCGCGTGAATCAGCAGGCAGAGCTTGGGGCGGAGTACAAAAGAGGAATCCGCCTAGAATCTCTACATAGCCATAAACAGTCTAGGTTGAACCACTCCTGAATTCTGTTCACTCTTATCTAGCTCCAATTTAATGCTGACCATTAGTTGACCAGATTCCTCTATATAGGCATGAGCAATACTTTTTTGCAGTGTTTTATTCTTAATGCATAAATCCCTCTGAAGGAGGCAGGCAGAATTCAAGAGATGGTGAAATAGCATGGTATCAATACAATTTCTCATGGCTTAGAATCAGTAGTGAAATCCTAATTTTTTTACTACCGGTTCTGTGGGCGTGCCTTGGTGGGCATGGTGGGCATGGCAGGGGAAGGATACTGCAAAATCCCCATTCCCTCCCCACTCCTGAGGAAGGATATTGCAAAATCTCCATTCCCACCTCACTCTGGGGCCAGCCAAAGGTGGTATTTGCCGGTTCTCCGGACTGCTCAAAATTTCCGCTACCGGTTCTCCAGAACCTGTCAGAACCTGCTGGATTTCACCCCTGCTTAGAATATTCTAAAGGACTATCTTTTCCCCCTCTCTCCTTCTCCCTCTCTCCTCATCTCCCTCTCCCCTCTTTCTCTCTCCCTCTTCCTTCTTCCTTTCCTTCTCCCTCTCCCTGTTTCTCTCTGTGATATTTCTATAGGGGATAAGTAAAATATTTAGACTGGAGAATGGGGATAGATTTAATTTTACTTTTCTCTGTGGTGCTAAATCTAATTATCTTTTATTTTACTATACAAATTCAGGAAATTGGGTTTTATCTCAGTTTTGAATCATACCATAGGCTTCCCAGGAAGATGTTTGTATTTATAATCTTCATGCGATTCAAATATTTGAATAGAATAGGTCAATATAAGTAGATCATTTCAGGCTTCAGTCCCTAGTCTCTATATCTGTTACAGGGGGTGGAGATGAAGCTGTAGAAAGAGAAAGTGCTTTCTATGACATACATCTTTTCTACTGGCAGGCAGATGTTTTGGTGTCCTTCGCTGACCCCAAAGCTAATTGCTTGGGTAAAGACAGGCCCTTCAAATAATTCTTCAGAAAAATAATTTCTCTCTGGACTACATGTAGGACATAGAGAGAAAGCTTCGTCCATGGTCAGGGCTTAGAATTCTGTGTCTGTATTTCCTATTGTCTGCATTCTGGAATTTTCTATTCTACTGTAGACAATGGTTAGCACACTGGCATGAAAAATTTGCCTTCATGTTTGATCTCAATGGTGTACATTTTGGGGGGGCTTCCAAACTATCAAGGTACTATATTTACTTCTATATTTTGGCTTTAAGTATTCTAGTCAAGATAGGGTGGGGGCGGGGTGAAATCCAGCAGGTTCTGACAGGTTCCGGAGAACCGGTAGCGGAAATTTTGAGTAGAAACCCCAGAGCAGTAAGCTAAACTGGGAACATATACCAGAAGAAGACAATAAAACATTTCTTTATCATGCCAAGCTATTGCATTTATTTTGATGATGTCTTTACTTTCCCTCTAATTTTAGAAAGAATTGGAGAATATTTCATTGAGGAAGGAGGAAGTCCGAGTAAATTATGCTTCTGTTCAGTATATGGGTACTCTGGATACTTTTCAGGGGTGAAATCCAGCAGGTTCTGACAGGTTCTGGAGAACCAGTAGCGGAAATTTTGAGTAGTTTGGAGAACCGGCAAATACCACCTCTGGCTGGCCCCAGAGTGGGGTGGGAATGGAGATTTTGCAATATCCTTCCCCTAGGAGTGGGGAGGGAATGGGGATTTTGCAGTATCCTTCCCTTGGAGTGGGGTGGGAATGTAGATTTTGCAGTATCCTTTCCCTGCCATGCCCACCAAACCACGCCCACCAAGCCACGCCCACAGAACCGATAGTAAAAAAAATTGAATTTTACCATGGGGGGGTGGATTATTTGGTGAGGATTAGCAGAAGTGACCTCATACCTCCTTTCATCTTGGTCACCCTATGGACATCAATTTTCTGTTTGATGTCCATGGGGTGGACATCAAACATTCTGTTGCTCATAACTTGCTTCTCAAGTCCTTGTAAGCTCATGGCATAGGACCTAGTTATTTTCGAGACCGTCTGCTGCTACTGACGACCTCCCAGTGACCCGTGCGCTCCCACAGAGAGGGCCTCCTCAGGGTGCCATTAGCCAAACAATGTAGGCTGGTGACCCCCAGGGGGAGGACCTTCTCTGTGGGGGCACCCACCCTCTGGAATCAGCTGCCCCCAGAGATAAGGAGAATCCAAGACCTCGGTGCCTTCTGCCGTGCCCTTAAAACCTTCTTTTTCCAGCAAGCCGGGCTGGCCTAACACTTTTTAAAATGTTTTTAATTGTTTGTTATTATTTTTTAATCATGGGGCCAAATTTATATATATCTTTTTAATTGTATTTTAATGTTTGTAGTTTATGCTTTTACTTGGCTGTTCACCGCCCTGAGTCCTCAGGGAGAAGGGCGGTATACAAATTTAAAAATCAATCAATCAATCAATCAATCAATCAATCAATCAATCAATCATCATCAATAAATAAATAAATAAATAAATAAATAAATAAATAAATAAATAAATAAATAAATGTTGTGTGTGCCATATTCCAAGCTTAGTTACCTACAACTTTGCTCCAAAAGACCTTTAGGTCTTATATTTCTCAAAGCACATATTGGGATTCACTATAAATTTCTTCCCTCAAAGAGATCCTTCCTTCCTTCCTTCCTTCCTTCCTTCCTTCCTTCCTTCCTTCCTTCCTTCTGTTTTCCCTCCCTATGGATTCGGACAGTGAGGAGGTTGGGGAGGAACATGGGCCAGTCCTGGAGTCTGAGAAAGGCTCTGATGAGTGCTCTGTGTCAGAGGCAGAGAGGAGGCCAGGACCGTCTGACAGTTACCAGCTACCTTTGGAGTTGGAGATAAGTGGGCCAGAAGAACAGCTGGAGCCTGTTCCTGATGTGCGCATGCGCAGAGCTGTCAGGAGAAGGGAACAATTAAGGAACAGGGGTCGACTCAGGAGTAAAGGCACAAGTGGATGTTGAATGGCCCCTCCCATAGGGAATAAATAGGAGCAAAAGGGGAGTGGTGTTTGCAGGAGACAATTAGTTCGTTTTTTAGTGCGAAGATTTGCTTATCTGAGTTCAGAGAGATTCACAGAGACTCCTTGCCAAGTATTTCATTGTACAGTGTTGCGCCTGGAAGCTATCGGCCTGGCAACTGTCCAAGGACTGATAAGGTCTGTTGTTGCAATTCACCCTTGAAAGGCTTTTTGCCGGGATTTTTCTGTATGTGAATGCTAGGAATTCACATTAGCCGAATAAAAAGGGATTTTTCCGGGACAAGAAGTCTGTTTTGTGATTTTGTGAAGTCTAGGACGGAACACCTTCCTTCCTTCCTTCCTTCCTTCCTTCCTTCCTTCCTTCCTTCCTTCCTTCCTTCCTTCCTTCCTTCCTTCCTTCCTTCCTTCCTTCCTTCCTTCCTTCCTTCCTTCCTTCCTATTCTAAAATACCAAATGTGAGAATAGAACTTGTTTTTATAGCCATAAAAAACATAACATTCCATCATGTAAGTGGAAAGTCACCTTTTTCAAAAGCCTACACTTTTGTAGATTTTTCTTAAAACTGAAGTTTTCCCCAATGACTACAATGTTACCGGCACAAAATTTTGAGATGTGCACAATGTTTCCCCTCCAGGAGCAAATGTTAGTTTATTTTTCAATTCAGTTTAGAATAACTCGATGCTACAACACCAATTTCAGGCCTTAGATATATGAAGTTAGGCAAAATACAGCGGCTTAAATCAACTTTTCTAACACTAAACTAGGGATATTGTTTTCTGCTTGTTTCTTTTTCCTACATCACTTTATCTCTTTACATCCATGGAGATTCAGAACAAGACTTCCTAGTTGCATATATTTATGCATACCAGAGGTGGTATTCAGCCAGTTCAGACCGGTTCAGGTGAACTGGTAGCACCGACAATCAGCTGGCCCCGCCTACCCACCCCATCCTTTATTTCCTGCTTTCTAGCTTATCTCAATAGTGCAGCACAGCTGATTGTTTTTTTAATTTTTATTAATAATAAAAAAGACAAACAAACATAAATACATTAAGACAACATACAAAATGAACAAACATCAATTCAGTCCAGTGACTGACTCTTAGAAGTTACTACAACGATGGGTTATTTTCGTATTTCTCTTATTTTTCTCTATTTGTATCTATATCTACATTCACATATTTACATGATTGTATATATATATATAGTTGACTCTTTATTTAATTCTATACATTTCTATTGAATAGTCGAAAATTATCTTTATATTCCTATTTTTGCCTCCAGCCAGCTGTACCATCTTTGCCATACTAAATAGTAATCAGTATTGTCTTTCTCTTGCATTTCTTTTGTGAGCTTATCCAGTTCTGCACATTCTGTAATTTTAGCTATTATTTTGTTCTCTGTAGTTAACTGCTCAGATTTCCAATGTTGGGCAAAGAGTATACGGCAGCACAGCTGATTTTTGTGGTCCACCAGCAGCCTGCAGATTTGGCAGCGGAATTGGACAGTGATGAGGCTGAGGAAGAACATGGGCCAGTCCTGGAGGCTGGGGAAGGCCCGGATGAGGGCTCTGCGTCGGAGGCAGAGATGGGGCCAGGGCCATCGGGGAGTGAGGTATGGACTCCAGAGCCTCCAAAGACTGATAGGAGTGAGGCAGAGGAACAGGAAGAGCCTGTTCCTAATGAATGCATGAGAAGAGCTTCCAGAAGGCAAGAGCAGCTCAAGCAAAGAGGACAACTCAGGAGTAGGGCCAAGAGATGATTGGCCCCTCCCATAGGGCTTAAAACAGACCAGCAATGGCGTTTGGGCTTTGTCAGAAAACAACATTGGTAGCTTTGTCTTCTTCATCTACATCTTACGTTTATTTTTTGTATCTGTGACTTCTGAATGTTTGCCAAGAAAGGCCTTTGGCAGTTTGCCTAATTGGACCAAGGTTTGCGATAGGACTGAGGAATTTGTGTTGGGAGGAATTTACTTTAATTTAGTTGAAAGATGCTGGGAATGAAGTAATTCTCAGCTGTTCGAAAAAAGTTTGTTTTTTCACTGACTGATTTTTCTACTACTTACTTGGGCCTGGGTCACAACACTGATTTCCTCCCCCTCGCTGTTCTACTTACCATTGCTGACTTGGAAGGTAAGCAGCTGAGCTTCTAAATGCTCCATTTTCAGCTCTGCGTACAAGCATACACGTTCACTGAACCAGTTGTAAAATTGGCAGCATCCCACCACTGATGCATACATATGCATATGCCATGTTGGCAGCACCTTGGAATATTGTGTTCATATGTGTACCAGTCTACATTACATTTATTTTTATTTTTATTTTTAATTTGATTTATATGCCGCCCTTCTCCAGAGACTCAGGGCGGCTTACAGTGCGTTAAGCAATAGCCTTCATACTTTTGTATATTTATACAAAGTCAGCTTATTGCCCCCACAAACTAGGTCCTCAATTTACCTACCTTAGAAAGGATGGAAGGCTGAGTCAACCTTGAGCCTGGCGGGATTCGATCTTACTTTAATTGCAGACAGCTGGTGTTAAATTACAGTGCTTCTGTCTGTTGAGCTAAACCAGGCTCCTCCTCACATTAAACAGAGAAACACTGACATAATTGATGGAACTGCCTTTTCAGTAGATACTTCAGCCTCTTCAAAGATAATGCTAAATTATATAGTTTTTATGTAGAAATGACAGAACTGGATAAGATACTCACAGGACAGTTGAACACATAATTAAAAAATATATACAATTATTTACTTTGTATTGAATTAGATGAAGAACAGGTAAAAGAAACAATGATAGCTTGGGCAAAGAATTTTGGATACTCAATTGAATTAGATAAATGGCAACAGCTATGGGAAAGAAATTATAAATTAACAATGTCCACAGCATATAAGGAGAATCAATATAAAATGTTTTATAGATGGCACATGTCTCCTGAAAAATTGGCAAGAATGTTTAAAGCTAAATCTGCAAAATGTTGGAAATGTCATCAGTTACCAGGATCATATTATCATATGTGGTGGACATGTCCAGAAGTGAGGAATTATTGGATGAAAATCAAAACATGGTTAGAAGAAATGATACAACAACATATAGATTTAAAACCTGAACTGTTCCTATTGGGTATCTTACCAGAGAACTTTAGTAAGGAAAATATATACTTGATTGTACATGTGATAACTGCAGCGAGGATAGTATTTGCACAAAGATGGAAAGCAGAGAAAATTCCTAGGGAGGAAAAAATTGTTAAGAAAATATTGGAGTGTGCAAAAATGAATAGATTGACTTTGATACTTAAAGAAAGAGAAGAATCAGAATATTATCAGATTTGGGGGCAACTTTATTATTGGCTGGCGAAGAGATATACATAGAGTAATAGTGTAAAGAAAGGTGGGTGAAATGTTATAACAAAGGAAATGACAAATATCTTTTTTTTTTAGATTTAAAACAAACTTTATTCAATATAAAAAGATAAAAATTGTACAGAAAGTACAATTGTACAAAAAGTACTAAACTACTTATAAACAAAACTAACAAACAGGATTACCTGTCTATAATATATAAGTATGCAAATATATACATTAACCTTTGCTTCTTTTATCTTAATGACGGTGTATATTTGTTATCTTTGATTTCTTACGATATTTGACATTACCTTTTTTTCCATTGATTAATCCATTCATACCATCTGTCCCATACTTTGAAGTACTGTGAGTCTTCCTTATCATTTAATTTTAAAGTTAATCTATCCATTTCTGCGCAAATGAATATCTTTTGGATTATTTGCTGCTCTATTGGCAACTGTTCTGATTTCCAGGATTGAGCTAGGGTTAATCTAGCCACCGTGATTATATGTCGTGTAATGTACTTTATTTCCTTTCTACTACTTTTTTTGAGTTATACCTAACAGAAAAATTTCAGGTTTTAAATCAATATCTTCTTCCGTTATTTCTATTATCCAGGTTCTAATTTTTATCCAAAATTTCTTAATTTTTGGGCAAAGCCACCAGAGATGATAAAAGGTTCCCTGTATTTGTTTACATGAAAATGACAAATATCAAGTTATGAGAAATTATTGAGGAGTACAGAGAAGACACAAAAGATGTACTCAGATGATACACTGATGGATGGATGGATGGATGGATTGATTGATTGGTTCTATTTATATGCCGCCCTTCTCCGGAGTCTCAGGGCATCTTACAATGCTTTTAAGCAATAGCCTTCATACTTTTGTATATACCTGCTTAGTAGGGCTTTTTGGGCCCCCCTAAGCGGTGTTCTATTTTATACAAAGTCAACTTATTGCCCCCGCAATCCGGGCCCTCATTTTACCTACCTCGAAAGGATGGAAGGCTGAGTCAACCTTGAGCCTGGTGAGATTATGCATTGTATGTTTGTTTCTTTATATATATAAAAAAACTTTTTTGAAAAAAAAAAGAGAGAACATTTTCCCCCACTTCTTGTGCTGCAACCGAGGTGAGTTTTCCAGTTCTTTGGATAACAAACCCATCTGTGTTCATATCATGTGCATAAAGGAACACACTTCATATCCCTGTTCTTGGTCTCGTGGAAATATCCTGCTGCTGTTCCTGCTGGTGCTATTTCTTCTTTTCCTAAATGGGATGGATGGATGGATGGGACATGTGGGAAAAGGAATCTGCTACAGGGGCTTCCTGCCCAGTTTTCCTGCTGTGACCACTTCTGTTCATCTCCACGTCCAGGATGGGGACCTTTCCAAATCTTTCCCCTCCCTATTCTCTCCTCTTCAGCGAGAGTTTCTGTTAAACTTCCCACTACGGTTGACATGATGTTGTCAAATGGGAATAAATTTATCATACACCAAAGATGGGAAGAATAATAGAGTTGGGAGGGACCTTGGAGGTCTTGTAATCCAACGTTCTACTCAAGCAGGAAAATCTATACCATGGTTGTCCAATTTCTTAAAAACTTGCAGGATTGGAGCATCCACAACTTCTGGAGGCAGGTTGTTTTGATTAATTGTTCTCACTGTCAAGAAATGTCTCTTTAGTTCTAAGTTGGTGGTTGTTCTCTTGATTAGTTTCCATCCATTGCTTCTTGTCCTGCCTTCTGGTGCTTTGGGAAATAGGTTGACCTCCCCACTTTGTGGCAGCTCTTCAAATATTGGAATGCTACTAACATATCACCCGTGGTCCTTCTTTCCACTAGACTAGACAGACTCAATTCTTGCAATGTTCTTCTTATCTTTTAGCCTCCAGTCCCCTTATCATCTTTGTTGCTCTTCTCTGCACTCTAGAAAGAGTGCAGAGAAGAGTTGGGCCTTGCTTTTTTTTTTAATGAAAAAGTTTTTCAAATACAAATTTTTCCCCCTTTTACCCCCCCTCCTCCCTAACCCCCCCTCACCCTCCCACCCCCCATGGCTTCTCCAAAAATAAAATCCAGATTGATATCAAATTATATAATACTTTACCATCCTTTTACACCACCCCCCACATGCTAACCATTTCTTTCTAACGTTATTATTATATCTCCCCTATACTATACATTTCAAAGCAACCTTCAACTATAAAACTATATAATAAATCCTAATTTGACATTTACTCAATTTATAATCTACCCATTTCCTCCCCCATACATATATCTCCTAATTCAAATCTTTTACATATATTTATATCTAAACATAACATCCCTTTTCCTAAACTAAACAATCAGTAACCTAACCCATCTCCACCCATTTTCCTACAGGTCTACGGGGCCTTGCTTTTAATATCAGCAATCCACTTGACATCCCATGATGACCAAGGGTGCCATTCACTTACTTTCTCTACCGGTTCGCAAATGTGCGCCCCGTCCACGCATGCGCCTGGCTTCTGTGCATGTGCTTTGCTAGCACACACGCCTTCCGCGCATGTGCCCTGCCTCAAAAATGTGCCTAAATAGGATGGCATAGAGCCGGGGTGGGTAGATCAGGTGCAGGCCGACCCGCGATTTCCACTACCGGTTCGAGTGAACTGGTCCGAACCGGCTGAATACCACCTCTAATGATGACCTTAAAAATGGTTAAAAACTAAGCTGCAAAGCCCAGCAGAATCTATCTACAGAAGATGACAAAACCAGAGAGCCAGTGTTGAGTGAATCAATTCTGGCAGAGACTTCGCTTCGAAACAGCAAAAAAAGAAAAGACTTAAATCTGTGTGAAGATGGAAAGATCTGTGTGGGTTTCAGTTTGGCAGCACATCTATATCAGCTCAAGTTGGTTTACTGTTGCCTCTTATTGCATCTCTAAAAACTGCTGCCACCATTTTAGCTACAAGTCGTGACAGTGCCCTTTTGACGTAGATCAAGATGATCAGTGTATTACAGTTTGCTGAAGTGGAATACGACAATATGGGGTTGGGTTTTTTTTCAAAAATATATATATATATTTAATTTGATTTATATGCCGCCCTTCTCCGAAGACTCAGGGCGGCTTACAATGTGCTCAGCAATAGCCTTCATCCTTTTGTATATTTATACAAAGTCAGTTTATTGCCCCCATAACTGGGTCCTCAATTTACCTATCTTAGAAAGGATGGAAGGCTGAGTCAACCTTGAGCCTGGCGAGATTCGAACCCTGCAGTAATTGCAGGCAGCTGGTCTTAATAAGCTTAATAACAGGGTGCCTTAAACCTCTGTACTACCAAGGCTCTTTATTAGATTTCTTAAAAATCCCATCTTTAGTACTTTTATAAGTCATTTAGGATGGTGAACATCGGTTAGGCTGAGAGAGAGTGAGTGATTGGTCCAAAGCAGAGGTGGGTTTCAGCAGGTTCTGACCAGTTCTGGAGAACCGGTAGCGGAAATTTTAAATAGTTCAGAGAACCAGTAGTAAAAATTCTGACTGGCCCTGCCCCCATCTATTCTCTGCCTCCCTAGTCCCACCTGATTGGGAGGAAATGGGGAATTTGCAGTAACCTTCCCCTGGATTGGGGTGGGAATGGATATTTTACAGTATCCTTCCTCTGCCATGCCCACTAAGCCACACCCACAGAACCGGTAGTAAAAAAATTTGAAATCCATCGCTGGTCCAAAGTCACCCAGATGACTTTCATAGTAAAGCCATAATTAGAACTCACATCTCTCCTGGTTTTTAGGCCACCATTATCACACCTTATTACTGCCTAGACTTCGAACTGCTTTTTCAATCAATAGGATATTTGTAGCTCAGGCCTGAACTGTGGAGTCCTTGATAGTCGCTCAGCTTGATGATTTTCTTGCAGACATTTCATCACCCAAGTAGGTAACATCATCAGTGCTAGAAGGGAATAAGGCTTGCTCTCTGTTTAGATATGTGACTTGCCCTGTTGGTGCTGGTTCCTTGATTAGGCTGTTGTTTGATTGTTAAGTCTACTGTTAAACATGGTGCTAATCACTGCTTATCTGGGTATTCATTGCTGGCAAGGAGGTGTTGTGGTCTTTTAGCTTTTTGATTGTCTCTTTTGAATGGTATGCAGCTGTTGTTTATCACTATGTACCTGTTGATGGCCAATTTATCTTAGTGCCAGGCTTTCAGAAATTCTTATTTTATTTTTTTTATTTTATTTTTTATTTTTATTTTTTTCAATTTCTATACCGCCCTTCTCCAAATAGGACTCAGGGCGGTGAACAGCCAAAGTAAAAACCAGGACATACAAAATTTAAAAACAGTTTAAAATAATTAAATATTTTGGCCGTAAATTAAAACAACCCAATTTAAAATCAATTTAAAATTTAACTCAAGCCAGCCCAGCTAGTTGAAATAAATAGGTTTTCAGGGCCCGACGAAAAATCCGGAGGTCTGTTATTGTACGTATCTCTGGGGGGAGGTTGTTCCAGAGGGTAGGCGCCGCCACAGAGAAGGCTCTCCCCCTGGGGGTCGCCAGCCGACATTGTCTGGCGGACGGCACCCTGAGGAAGCCCACTCTGTGCAAGCGTACTGGCCGGTGGGAGGCTATTGGTGGCAGAAGGCGGTCTCGTAGGTACCCCGGCCCTAAGCCACGGAGCGCTTTAAAGGTGGTCACCAACACCTTGAAGCGCACCCGGAAGACCACCGGGAGCCAGTGCAGCTCACGCAGGAGAGGCGTCACATGGGAGCGCCTCGTCACCCCCATAATCCCCCACGCGGCCGCGTTCTGGACCAGCTGGAGCCTCCGGGTGCACCCCAGGGGGAGCCCCATGTAGACAGCGTTGCAGTAGTCCAGGCGGGAAGTGACGAGTGCCTGAGTGACTTCTCTAACATTTTTGGACTTGGCTCAACTTGGGAGATAAAACTCCAACCTCTTCTGATACTGATGATATTACCTAGTTGGGTACATCTGCAAGAAAACAACCAATCTCAGAAAGCACCACAACACTAAGGTATTTTTCCATTTATTATTTATTTATTTATTTATTTATTTATTTATTTATTTATTTATTTATTTATTTATTTATTTATTTATTAATCAAATTTCTATACCGCCCTACTCCCAAAGGACTCAGGGCGGTGAACAGCCAAGATAAAATACAGATAATACAAATATTAAAAAAATCCCTTAAAATTATTAAATATTTCGGCCGAAACACAGATTAAAACACTCAATTTATAAAATCACAAATTAAAAAATTTAAAAAATTTAAAAGATGGGAGTTAGGCCAGGCCAGCTTGCTGAAATAGAAAAGTTTTGAGAGCACGGTGAAACGTGCGCAGGTCCAGGATCTTCCGTATCTCTGGGGGGAGCTCGTTGCAGATGGTAGGTGCCCCCACAGAGAAGGCTCTCCCCCTGGGGGCCGCCAGTCGACACTGTTGGCCGACGGCACCCTGAGGAGCCCCTCTCTATGGGAGCGTACTGGTCGGTGAGAGGCTATTGGTAGCAGAAGGCGGTCTCGTAGATACCCCGGTCCGATGCCATGGAGCGCTCTAAAGGTGGTAACCAAAACCTTGAAGCGCACCCGGAAGACCACCGGGAGCCAGTGCAGCTCGCGCAGGAGGGGGGTCACATGGGAGCGCCACGTTGCTCCCATAACCACCCGCGCGGCCGCATTCTGGACCAGCTGGAGCCTCTGGGTGCTCCTCAAGGGGAGCCCCATGTAGAGAGCATTGCAGTAGTCCAAGCAGGAAGTAACGAGAGCATGAGTGACCATATTTAACGAGTCCCGATCCAGAAAGGGACGCAACTGGCGAATCAGGCGGACCTGATAAAAAGTCCCCCTGGCCACGGCCGTCATGTGCTCTCATTATCATCGTCATTATCATCTTAATTCCCATTCTTGCTGGATTCTTCTTCTTCTGTGTCTTTCTTTACTCTGCCTTTCCTTCTTTCTAATCTATTGTTATATTGCACATCTCAATTTTTTTTTGCCTTGCCTTCTTTTGTTTGTTTAAATATAATACTATTTCAATTGCATGAGGTTTTATTTAATTTTCTTCCCTTGTTCACGTCTCCCTCTTGGAAATGAATCACTCATTAGCATTTTTATTATTTTAAACTTTAAGTGATATACCTGTGTGTATCAGCTTTCTTTTGTTTGCTTGGTTCTTTTTTCCCCTTGTAAGCAGTATCTCCAATATTTTTCCCCAAGTGTGTGCATCTATTAGAATATATGTATAATAAAAGCAATTGTTAGAATGCAGTACTATAGTATGCAGTACTATAGGCTACTACTGCTGACTGCTGGCTGACTGCCAGTAGTTCAGCAGTTTGATTCTCACCGGCTCAAGGTTGACTCAGCCTTCCACCCTTCCGAGGTGGGTAAAATGAGGACCCAGATTGTTGGGGGCCGTATGCTGACTCTGTAAACCGCTTAGAGAGGGCTGTAAAGCACTGTGAAGTGATACACTGTATATAAAAATAAGTGCTATTGCTATATTAGGAGTGTTTCTGTTGTTGTTAGCTGCAAAGTCGTGTCCGACACATCGCGACCCCATGGACAACGTTCCTCCAGGCCTTCCTGTCCTCTACCATCCCCCGGAGACCATTTAAGCTCACACCAACTGCTTTAGTGACTCCATCCAGCCACCTCATTCTCTGCCGTCCCCTTCTTCTTTCATCGTCCTCCATCGTTCCCAGCATTAGGCTCTTCTCCAGGGAGTCCTTCCTTCCTTCTCATTAGGTTTGCCAAAGTATTGGAGTTTCATCTTCAGGATCTGGCCTTCTAAAGAGCAGTCAGGGTTGATCTCCTCTAGGACTGACTGGTTTGATCGCCTTGCAGTCCAAGGAACTCGCAGGAGTCTTCTCCAGCACCAGAGTTCAAAGGCCTCAATTCTTTAACACTCAGCCTTCCTTATGGTCCAACTTTCACAATCGTTAGGAGGGTTACAAGAGACATTGGTGTGGTGGTACAATGGTTAGAATGCAGTATTGCAGGCAACCACTGCCCACAGTATGGAGTTCAGTTCTGACTGGCTCAAGGTTGACTCATCCTTCCATCCTTCCGAGGTTGGTAAAATGAGAAGACCCAGATTGTTGAGGGCAATATGCTGACTCTGTAAACCACTTAGAGAAAGCTGTAAAGCACTATGGAGCGGTATCTAAATGTAAGTGTTGCTGCTATTGCTATAAAGACGAATGCGATGCTGGATCCTCATTCAAGTTGCATCAATGCAACATTAATGAGAGTTGTAAGAAAGATACAGAAATAGCCAGATTGCTCTGGTCAAAATCTCACATTCTCAAATATCACTCCTACACTAACGTCGACATTTCTCACGATGGTCTGGCTTACTTACAATTTTTGTCTTATTCCAATAGATTTAAAATGATAAAAAAACACCATGAAAGTGAAAAGCAACATGACACGGGGATGAAACAGCTGGACTAGCATCAGATAGACGAATCTTCCACTAGGAACAGAAGCCAAGAGAATGATCTGGGTCCAGTTACTCCTTCTCCATCCAAAACAGCACCAGGCTTTTGTGAGAAGCCAGTAGGTAAAAATAATTCCTTGTTGTGTCATATAATTGATAAGCTTTGCTACAAAAAGTAAGTGCAGACAGCAGACTGAATTCTGCAATCACGCCGGTCGAATGCTAAAAGCAACCACCTAAGTGCCATTAAATGTTTCTGCTTTTCTTTTGCTAATGAATAGGTTGGCAAACCTCTATTCCCCAATGCACCCTATGCAATCAGGGATAAGACAGAAGAGGTTAATCTCTGAGCTGGCTAAAAAAAGGAATCGGGCCCTTTGCCAAAGCGGAGGATTTTGCTGCAAATTGGATAAGGCAGTATTTTATTTTATTTTATTTTATTTTATTTTATTTTATTTTATTTTATTTTATTTTATTTTATTTTATTTTATTTTATTTTATTTTATTTTATTTTATTTTATTTTATTTATTTTATTTTATTTTATTTATATGCCGCCCTTCTCCGGAGACTCAGGGCGGCTTACAATGTGCTAAGCAATAGCCTTCATACTTTTGTATATTTATACAAAGTCAGCTTATTGCCCCCACAATCTGGGTCCTCATTTAACCTACCTTAGAAAGGATGGAAGGCTGAGTCAACCTTGAGCCTGGTAAGATTCGAACCTGCAGAAATTGCAGGCAGCTGTGTTAATTACAGGGTGAATTAAACCACTGTACTACCAAGGCTCCTGGTATGGAGTATGGATCAGTTCCTACACACCTCTAATCAGCTTGCTTCACTGAAGTTTTGCTATATGACCCAACAAGCATTCTAAGAAGTAGGTTTCAAGGTTTGATAAACTTTGGGCAATAAAATTAATACCTTGCTCCCCCCCCAAAAAGAAAAATTATTTACCATAACTTTCTGTTTTTTGCAGGTTTATGTACCCTGACCAATTTTCCCCATCTCTTTTCATTTATTTTCATTTCATTTATTTAAATTTATATACCGCCCTTCTCCCGAAGGACTCAGGACGGTGTACAGCCAAAGATAAAAACATAAAAATATAAAATTTAAAACAATTTAAAAATAAATTAAACAAATTTGGCCCATATTTAATTTTTAAAAAATCCCTTTTTAAAAGATGAATTAAAAACAATTCAAAGAGCTACGCCAGCCCGGCTTGCTAGAATAGAAAAGTTTTGAGGGCATGGCAGAAGGTGCGTAGATCCGGGATCCTTTGTATCTCTGGGGGCAGTTCGATCCAAAGGGTAGGTGCCCCCACAGAGAAGGCTCTCCCCCTGGGGGCCGCCAGTCAACATTGTTTGACCGATGGCACCCTGAGGAGCCCCTCTCTGTGGGAGCGTACTGGCCGGTGGGAGGCTACCGGTGGCAGAAGGCAGTCTCATAGATACTCAGGTCCTAAGCCATGGTAACCAATACTTGAAGCACACCTGGAAGACCACCGGGAGCCAGTGCAGCTCGCGCAGGAGAGGTGTTACATGGGAGCTCCACATCGTTCCCACAATCACCCGCGCAGCCGCATTCTGGACCAGCTGGAGCCTCCGGGTGCTCCTCAAGGGGAGCCCCATGTAGAGAGCATTATAGTAGTCCAAGCGGGAGGTGACAAGGGTATGAGTGACCGTGTGCAGGGAATCCCGATCCAGAAAGGGACGCAACTGGCGAATCAGGCGAACCTGATAAAAAGCCCTCCTGGCCACAGCTGCCACATGTTCTTCTAAAGACAGCCATGTATCCAGGAGGATGCTCAAGTTGCGAGCCCTCTCCGTGGGGGCCAATGACTCGCCCCCTATAGTCAGTGATGGTGCCAACTGACTATATTGGGATGCCGGGAGCCACAGCCACTCGGTCTTGGAGGGATTGAGCTTGAGCCTGTTTCTCCCCATCCCCATCTCCTCTTCCAACTTATTGTCTCCTCTTCTACAAAAATCTATGTGTCATCTTTGGAAGCCATATTAGGCTGGAAGCTTCCATGCTGCCACCTTCTCATGTGTGGGAAAGTAGGAGGGGGGGATTTATCTGAGGGTTTTGTATTTAGACAAAATAGCATTCTTCCCGTCAGTCAAGGTCAGGACGAGCCTGCATCTGGAGAAGGAATGGTTGGAGTGCTGTCTCAAGATGGAATGGATGTTGATTGGAGCATGTGATCGGCTGAGGAGTGAGGGGATAGTTTTGGGGGTTTTGATTTACTGAGGGAAAATCCAGAACTCTCAGATTTGGGTTTTCCCAGGATGTGCCAGCATACCTACTCTAATAAATGGAACTTTGAGAAAATGCTGGCCTCAGAGTTTTTAATTGGAGCAGAGGTTTCTCTGGAATGCTGACACTATGAAGGAGCTCCAAAATACCTTTTGATCAGGGGTGTTCTGTCCCCGTACCACGCACACACACTCACAGACAGCCCGGAGTTAATAAGCCACACGACAAAACTCTTTGAAGATAAAGCTGGCAGCAACCCAGTGGCTAGCTGCCAATTCAGACTTTACTCACACAAAACAAAGATTAAACTGCAAGCATTCCGATAAACCAGGCAGAGTGTCAATAATACAAGGATTAATCCAAATGCAGTCCGATAAAGCAGGCAAAGTCCAGTAACGCAGAGATCATGGAGTATTTCCAGTTTTTACTCGTCACAAACTGAACCGGCCACCACACCCACATTTATACCCTGTGGGGTGTGGTCCAGTGACTCAGCTAATCTCTGGCATGCCTTCCTCTCTGCTGCGCACGCTTCTTCCTGTGCCTCTGCCGAGGCTCCAGCTAGCACTTATCTCCTTCGTCGCTGTCCACCTGTGGCTGCGGGGATATGCTTGGCTCTGAGCCTATCGTTTGGCCTTCGGTGTCCTCCGGAGGCATTGCCAGAGAGGAGGGTCCTGGAGAGGGAGGCCTTGCCAACTCCTCCCCCTCACTCTCAGAGTCTGCATCTGTCGATAGCCCAGGCTCAGGCAACGGAGCCACAAGAAGGGGTGGTATTCACTTGCCTTCCCTACCAGTTTGCAAATGTGAGCACGTGCATGCGTACACACTATCTTCACTCCAGTGGTGGGTTTCAATTTTTTTTACTGCCGGTTCTGTGGGTGTGGCTTGGTGGGCATAGCATGGCTTGGTGGGCGTGGCATGGTGGATGTGGCAGGGGAAGGATACTGTAACATCTCTGTTCCCTCCCCACTCCAGGGGAAGGTTACTGCAAAATGCCCATTTCCTCCCAATCACCTGGGACCTGGGAGGCAGAGAATAAACGGGGGGGGGCAGTCAGAATTTTTACTACCGGTTCTCCGAACTACTCAAAAGTTCCGCTACCTGTTCTCCAGAAGTAGTCAGAACCTGTTGTGGTCTGCCAGCAGCCTGCAGACCTGGCAGTGGAGTCGGACAGCAAAGAGGCTGAGGAAGAACATGGGCCAGTCCTGGAGGCTGGGGAAGGCCCGGATGAGGGCTCTGCATCAGAAGCAGAGATGGGGCCAGGGCCATCGGGGAGTGAGGTGTGGACTCCAGAGCCTCCAGAGACTGATAGTAGTGAAGCAGAGGATTAGGAGGAGCCTGTTCCTAATGCACGCATGAGACGAGCTGCCAGAAGGCAAAAGCAGCTCAAGCAAAGAGGACAACTCGGGAGTAAGGCCAAGAGATGATTGGCTCCTCCCATAAGGCTTAAAACAAACCAGCAACAGCGTTTGGGCTCTGCCAGAAAACAACGTTGGTAGCTTCGTCTTCTTCTTCGTCTACGTCTTGTATTTATTTTTGTATCTGTGACTTCTGAACGTTTGCCAAGAAAGGCCTTTGGCAGTTTGCCTAATTGGACCAAGGTTTGCGATAGGACTGAGGAATTTGTGTTGGGAGGAATTTGCTTTAATTTAGTTGAAAGATGCTGGGAATGAAGTAATTCTCAGATGTTTGAATAAAATTTGTTTGTTTTTTCACTGACTGATTTTTCTACTACTTACTTGGGTCACAACAGAACCTGCTGAAACCCACCTCTGCTTCACTCGCACGCACCTCATCCATGCATGCGCACATCCTTCCGTGCATGCATTTTGCTTACTTGAATGCCTTGCGCGCATGCACCCGGCCTCAAAAACATGCCTAAATAGGACGGCATAGAGCCAGGGTGGGTGGATGAGCCCACCCATGATTTCCGCTACCGGTTCGGGCGAACCAGTCTGAACCGGCAGAATACCACCTCTGCTTTTGAAACTGTAAACTACCCACTATCCTTCTTTATCAATAGATCCGCAGTTAGTTCTATTCCATGATATCCTTTTAATTCAGCCAAAGATCATTTCATTTGTCTTGAGCTGAGACGTTGCTTTCTCTTTATACAGTATATTGAGCCTTCCGTAAAGAGATTTCACTTTAACCTTTTTATGGAGAGTGTTAGTAATTCTACTCTTATGTCAATGTAAAACTTTTGAACCTCAGTTTTTCTCTAAACATTACCATCCTTCTCCTCTGCTGACATCCAATGGACACTTCTAAGAATGTCTCAAAGGTGCTTTTTTTTCCAAGAGGCAACTGGACTTTCTTTATTTTTCTTTGAAGACGTTTCGCTTCTCATCCAAGAAGCTTCTTCAGCGCTGACCGGATGGTGGAGAATGGAAGGATTTTAATGAAATAATTAATAAAATTCTTCCATACCCCATCATGCAATCAGAGCTGAAGAAGCTTCTTGGATGAGAAGTCCTTTGGGAAAGTCCAGTTGCCTCTTGAAAAACCATGGCCTGGATGACTCCATAGGCACTTCTAAGAATGTCTTTTTTCATATGCATGGATGCTTGAAGCAAGACTTTCTGACTGCATGCAAAAGGGGTACAAAAATGTATCACTTATCAGTTCATCCAACAAAGGGAATAACAGAATAACAGAGTTGGTGGCCCCCTCTAACCCCCTCTAACTATTTCTCCCCTCCCTCTGTTGTGTGGCAACCCTAAAGCCTCCGAGATGGCCTCAGCTATGATTGTCGGGTTCTGAAATAAAAGACTCCAAACCTTGATGATGATGGTTAGAAGATGCTTTATCGGTATAGACTGACATCCATAAACAATGAAAGGAAATATGGTTGGAGCTATTGCTCCGTCCTCCCCACCCACCTTATAAAGTCTTGTGCCTAAGCATCCCAGTAAAGCAGCCCCACCCTTCTAGCCGTGCTCCTAATCCTTGGGCTACCTGCCCACACACTGGTCATGCCCACCTCATTCCTACCTACTTCCTACTACATACAGGGAATGTCAGCAAGCCACAATCAGCCACAATCAGCCCCAGTCCTGCCAGCACCTTCAGCTCTTTCAGCTCCAGTCTTGCCAGCACTTTCAGCTCCCAGTTCAGGCCAGCACTTTCAGGGCTGCTAGGCTTACTCCTTCCCTCCGGGAGCCTCCCATCGCTCGGAGATGCTTGCAATTCAACAGCTGAGAAGGCTGCTGGCTGCCTAATGATGTCATCCTTCCCTTCAGGAATGAGAGTAGGCTGTAGCAGTGGCTGGCAGCCTCCTGGAGGCAGTAGGATCAAGGTTAGCTCGGTGGGCTGTGGCAGCGCCGGCCGCACCGGAGCTGACAATGATCACTTCAGGGTTGACAGTTGGAAGAAACAATGAAGGTCTTCAAGCTCAAGTAGGAAACCCTACACCACACCTGCTCAAGCAGGAAACCCTACACCACAAATGGCTGTCCAGTCTCTTCTTGAAACCCCTCCAGTGTTGAAGCACCCACAACTTCAGGAGGTTTGACTTCAGGAGGAAGAGAGATGTACATCTACCATTGTACATAAATGGTGAGGAGGTGGAGAGGGTTGGTAGTTTTAAATTTCTGGGCATTTATATCTCGAAGGACCTCTCATGGACTATGAATGTCAACATACTTGTGAAGAAGGCACAGAAGAGGCTGTACTTCCTTTGAATGCTCAGGAAGATAAATCTATCTCAGCATCTACTTCTGTCCTACTATCGCAGCACCATTGAGAGTGTCCTGACATAAGGCATTCTTGCATGGTATGGGAGCAGCTCTGTAGCGGACAAAAAAGCTCTACAGAGAATCATTAAAACTGCCCAGAATATCATCGGACTCCAGCTACCAGCCCTGGACGACATCTTCGAATCTCGCTGTTTGAGGAAGTTGCATAACATTCTCAGAGACTCTTCCCATCCTGCTTACAATCTTTTTGGACTGTTGCCTTCTGGCAGAAGATACAGAACAATTAAAACTCGGACCACACGTTTTCTGAATAGTTTTTATCCCAGAACTACAATTGCACTCAACAATGAACTAAAGGGCCACCATCGGTGAGCTGTTGGACAGCATTACTTGGTCTGTTGTGTGGATGTTTGGGTGGTTTAGGGGTGGGGAATTGTGGTGGGTGGGAGTGTGTTAGGGGATTGTTATGTGTGCTGGTCTTTGGGTGTTAAGTGAATTTCATTGTATGGGTATACTGTGTAGACACGTACAATGACAATAAAGTTGTTGTTGTTGTTGTTGTTGTTGTTGTTGTTGTTGTTGTATTATTATTATTATTATTATTATTATTATTATTATTATTATTATTATTATTATTATTATTATTATTATTATTATTATTATTATTATTATTCCTCCTCTGGTTAATTATTCTAACTGTCAAGAAATTTCTCCTAAATTGGAGAAATTCTAAGCTCTAAGTTGGTGCCTTTCTTGATTAGTCTCCATCCATTGCTTCTTGTCCTGGAAAATGGCTCTCTGGTGAGCAGAATTAATTTATACAACTTTGCAACTGTCTTTGGACATTTCCCCCCTCCCCCCACTTCACAGAATTGAAAGATGGAGGCAATGATCTGATCACAAATAAAAGAAAGGAACTCATGGCATGGATACTTTAATCAAACTCTAGGAAAGTATTCTGATGGCTAGCACCAAAAAGTTACCCGTGTCTTATCAAAAATTTATGTGAGACTTTGACATGAAAACAATGGCTCCAGGGTGTTAGCGGTACATAAGATAGAATTCAAACTGGATATATCTCCTAAAAAGTCTGCTTCTGGGCAGAACAAATTCACCAGAGATCTGAAAGCTGAGAGTTGATCACTGAGACCAATTAAATGAATTACAGTAGGAGCACAGGAGATAATTCATGAGTGACAGCTAATCTATTCTAATTTAATTGCACAAAAACCTAATATGGGTAAAACTTTAATGTCGAGCATGTGTTGGCTGGCGAGAAGCATTCAAGGAAGTGGTCGGCTAGATCATATTTGATTTTCAAATGTACAAGGCGGTGCTGGTATTGGTTGCTGTTTATTAAAGGCTTTGGTTTATATGTTATGAGTTAAACATTTGATTAGACCTTTTTGTAATTATCAGGGGTGGGTTTTACTTATCTTTAAGTAAATGTGCATGTGCTTTGCTCGCTTGCTCACCTTTGCTGTATGGGCCCGGCCTCAAAAACGTGCCTAAATAGCATGACTTGGAGCCAGGGCAGGTGGGAAGTCCCACCCACAATTGCTGCTACCAGTTCACCCGAACTGGTGTGAACCGGCTGAATACTACTTCTGGTAATTATCCTTATGCTGGAGACCCATTCTCATGCTGAACGGCAAAGGTCTACAAATTATGCAGCAATACCCGCATAATTTATTCAATGTGGTTTTTTTTTCTATTAGGGCAACCTGGTCTACCCAAATATAGGACAGAGCATACTGCTTCCTTTTTGCCTTTCAGCCTCAGTCCAGAAGCCTTCACAGGCAGTCGCTTTCACAACAAACTATTTTGTGTTAAATTTATATTTAAAGGTAAAGGTTCCCCTTGCACATATGTGCTAGTCGTTCCTGACTCTAGGGGGGGCTCCGTTTCAAAGCCGAAGAGCCAGCGCTGTCCGAAGTCATCTCCGTGGTCATGTGGCCGGCATGACTCAACACCAAAGGCGCATGGAACGCTGTTACCTTCCCACCAAAGGTGGCCCCTATTTTTTCTACTTGCATTTTTTACGTGCTTTCGAACTGCTAGGTTGGCAGAAGCTGGGACAAGTAACAGGAGCTCACCCCATTATGCAGCACTAGGGATTCGAACCGCTGAACTGCCGATCTTTTGATCGACAAGCTCAGCGTCTTAGCCACTGAGCTAAATTTATACTTACTGACCCTTTATTTCTTTGTCAGTAAATATAAATTTAACACAATTTATTCAGTGATATTCCACAATTTTGCATCCTTGGAGTTCATTTAAAAGATGGAACTCTGAGCTGCTTGCGGCATCCTAAGATGTGAGCTTTTGCGGGTCCCTTGTGCTCTCTGAGCTTCGTTGTTTTCTTGCAGATAGTTCGGTACCCAAACTAGTGACCAGTACTGATGATGTTACCTAGTTTGGGTAATGAACCAGATTCAGAGAGGACCAAGGACCCCTCGTTTCAACCCTGAGCTACAAATATTCTTCTTTACCAATGTGAGCTCGTCTGCACATGGATGGAAAGCCAACTCCTGTGAGTCCAGAACCTTCCTGTATGGACCTTTGTTGGCATTATATTGGGGTGCAGATTGTGTAGCCCTAGAGATTTTACAGTAGTATTTCTCCTAGAACAGGGGTGTCAAACTAAAAGCCCAAAAGCCAAATGTGGCCTATGGAGTGCTTAGAACTGACCCGTGGAGCCACTCTGGAATCAGTGAAGGAATGGCCTGCAGCACCTCTGCCAGCAAAAATGGAGCTTGGGATGGCTGCACGCAGCCCTCCCAGGCTCCATTGTTGGCTGCAACGGCCTCCTGCAACCCTCTGCCAGTGAAAACTGAGCTTGGGGAGGCTGTGTGTGCCCCTCCCCCCCCCGAGCTCCATTTTTGCTGACAGAGGGCTGCAAGAGGCCATTGCAGCCGAAAACAGAGCTTGGGAGCCAGTTTTTGCTGGCAGGGTGATCAGGCCATCACAGGCGCCTCCCACATGAGTGACCTCAAGCTGGCCACTCCCACCCCAGCCCCCTAAGGTCAAACACAACCCTGATGTGTCCCTCAACGAAATTGATTTTGACACCCTAGTCCTAGAAGCTGCATAAACAAAGAGGAATGCTGAACCACCATTCATCAACAACTAGTTTCCCTTAAATATAGAATTTTCTTAGTATTAGAAGCAAAGTACTAAAGAGCCATGGTGGCGCTGTGGTTAGAATGCAGTACTGCAGGCTACCTCTGTTGACTGCCGGCTGCCAGCTGACTGCAGTTTGAAGAAATCTTTTTCTCATCGGGTGATCTGTCCCCGTCCACACACACACTCAAACACAGCCAGCCGAGGGTTAAGGAAACTCTTTGGCACACACCCAGGTCTTTATCTCCAACTTGGCAGCGATTTACACACCGTCTGCCAAGTGCGTTTATTTCCACAAAACAGAAAGATAAGATACTTAGCGTACAAAAGTCCAATCAGAATAATATTCCTCTCAGCAGTTTCCGGACGAGGCTTTAGTGACTATCCAAGGTTTACTTTTGTTCGTCACAGGGATCGCTGGCCACCACCCTCTATTATATAGTCTCTGGGGTGTGGTCCAGTGACTCAGTTCTAATCCCTAGCACGCCTCCTGAGCTGCTGCAATCGTTTATCACGCCTTCGGAGGTGTGCGTCCAGGAATGATGTCTCTCCCTCACTCTCATCCGAGCCACCTGTCTCCCTGCTAATCTCCTCTCCCTTGGCCGGCACCTGAGACAGTGCCAGAGGGGAGGGGCCTGGAGAGGGAGGCCTGGCTGACTCCTCTTCCTCATGTTCGGAGCTTTCTTCCTCCGATGGGACAGGCTCAGAGGGCGGGGCCACAACATCGGGTGTCTGTGGAGAGTCTCAGCCATCCAGGTCATGGTTGTCCCAAAGGTGCTTTTTCAAGAGGCAACTGGACCATTCCATAAAAGTTACGCAAACCAGTGACTTGACTAAAAAGCAAAGATTGTTGGAAAGGAATGATGGGATCAGCAAGATGCTATGTTAATCACAGTAACGAATCAAAGTATCAAATCATTCTGACATCATGGCTTAAATGTCTTTGAGGAGGTTTCATTTCTCATCCAAGAAGAGTTGAAGAAGTTTCCTGGATGAGAAGCGAAAACAATTTGAGAATGAACTTCCATCCTCAAGGCAGGGGTGAAATCCAGCAGGTTCTGACAAGTTCTGGAAAACGGGTAGCGGAAATCTTGAGTAGTTCAGAAAACCGGCAAATACCACCTCTGGCTGGCCCCAGAGTGGGGTGGGAATGGAGATTTTGCAATATCCTTCCCCCAGGAATGGGGAGAGAATGGAGGTTTTTTTTTTTTTTAATTTGATTTATACGCCCTTCTCCGGAGACTCAGGGCGGCTTACAATGCGCTAAGAAATAGCCTTCATTCTTTTGTATATTTATACAAAGTCAGCTTATTGCCCCCACAACTGGGTCCTCAATTTACCTACCTTAGAAAGGATGGAAGGCTGAGTCAACCTTGAGCCTTGGCGAGATTTTGCAGTATCCTTCCCCTGCCATGCCCACCAAGCCATGCCCACAGAACCGGTAGTAAAAAAAAAATTGGATTTCACCACTGCCTCAAGGTATTATTACCTGGTTTGCTATCCTACAAAAACAGTGTTTGGAATAGTTTCATTTGAAAACATACAAGATCTGGCAGTGAGAAGAAAAACAAAAAAATTGGAAAAACAGAGTGGCTTTATGTGAGGCTGAATGTATGAAGGAGAACGAAGTGAAGTGCAGCTCTCAGACATTCACCGATTTGAAAATATTGTAGGGACACAAAGACCGTCTCTGTAACTAGTTTCTTAAAAGAAACCCAAATCAATTGTCCTTTGAAACAAACTGACTCATGTGACAAGTGCAGGCACTTAACACTGGGATTACAAATTTCAGTCTTAAACACAGGTTGCCAAACAGACCAGTTAATACAAGAAATCTCAGACTTAGGTTTCTCTGCAGAGGAGTGGATTTTACTGGATTCAATGCTTCTTTCTTCTGGTTGAACGGGATTCATCTTACAAAAGACACTGGGCTTTAAAAAATCTTCAGTCAGATGGTCCTGCAGTCTTCTATAGGCTTTTATTTTAAAAATGCAAACCAAGAAGTGTTAATTGTGACATTGCTGGTGTGAAATGACAATCTTAACAAAGTAAAGAAACAAAACAAAACAAAACATGTACTCAGCTTGCAGTAGGTTATTTCCTTCCACTATTCTAATCTTGGATATTTTATTGCTGGGGAAAAAAAAGGGCAAAATAGGAATTGAAGTGATTGAAAATAGGGGGTTGGCCTGTCACTTCTCGGAGAGAATGCTTTGATGTTTTGGTCTCAGATTCGAAAATGGATGAGTAATTTAGGATGAGATGCATGAAATATATTTTAATTCTTAGCTATTTAAAAGCGTAATCAAGAAGAAAAGTGGAAAGTAAAACAAAAAATAGAAAAGAGATTGACAAGTGTTTCTATTAAAACATCTTCACGTCTAAAACCAAGTCAATATTTATTTATTTTTATTTTTTTTTATTTTAATTTGATTTATATGCCGCCCTTCTCCAGAGACTCAGGGCGGCTTACAATGCGTTAAGCAATAGCCTTCATACTTTTGTATATTTATACAAAGTCAGCTTATTGCCCCCACAAACTGGGTCCTCATTTAACCTACCTTAGAAAGGATGGAAGGCTGAGTCGACCTTGAGCCTGGTAAGATTCGAACCTGCAGAAATTGCAGGCAGCTGTGTTAATAACAGGGTGCATTAAACCACTGTACTACCAAGGCTGTGTCATAAATAAATTTATTTATTTATTTTATTTTATTTCTATACCGCCCTTCTCCCGAAGGACTCAGGGCGGTGTACAGCCTGATTAAAAGCACAAAGACAGACAAAATTTAAAAATAATTAAAATTATTAAATAATTGGCTCAATTATAAAACCCCCAAATTTTAAATCCCATATTTAAAACCAATTAAAATCTTTACATTGATAGCCCGGCCTGGCGGAACAACAAGGTCTTGAGGGCACAGCGAAACACCCGGAGGTCGGAGATCTTACGCATTTCTGGGGGCATTTCATTCCAAAGGGCAGGGACTCCCACAGAGAAGGCCCTCCCCCTGGGTGTCGCCAGCCGACATAATTTGGCCGATGACACCCTGAGGAGACCCTCTCTGTGGGAGCGGACTGGCCAGTGGGAGGCTACTGGTGGCAGCAAGTAATATGCAGCAATATGCAGCAAGTAAGTACAATAGTCAGTAAAATAAAAGCTTACAAATTTAAATGAAGAACCATATTTTTTTTTCATCCTTGTTTAGTCAATTTAAACAAACACTTAACTATGAAATCTTTATGTTAAGAGAAACCTGAACTTAAGATAAATTATTTCTGTTTTTAGTGGCCCTGGTGTCATACATAACACCACCATGGTGGCCAGAAAAGTAAAATCTGGATTAGCACGGTATTTATAAAACTGTTGCAGATGAACCATTCCACAAAAGTTACACAAACCAGTGACTTTGACTAAAAAGCGAAGATTGTTGGAAAGGAATGATGTGATACACACAAACTCAGAAGGCCGCTGCAGATTCCAAGAACAATTCTGATCATTTTCAGACAGGATTCGGAAGTGCAGGCTATCAGTGGCAGACTGGAAGGAAGATGTCTACCACACCTATTCATTTCCATCCTCTGCCTTTTTATCCTCAGAGCTACGGTAGGACTTCACTACCAAAGTGGCTCTTCTGTCCCAAGGACCGGCCCATAGATTTCCACTGCTCTCCTCTTCTCTGCCTTCTGTGCATCCACACATCAGGCACTGAACTGAGCTGTTCCTCCTCTTCCTGATCATCCACCTCCAGACCTGGGAGCTGTTGACTCTTCATCTGAGGGTTGATGGATGGCCCAGTCTCCACCTCTCTCTCTCTCTCTCTCTGCCAACTCCATTCCCTCTTCCCCCTCGGAGATTGCCTTGATGCTGGCCCTAACTCCCATGCCTCCTCCTCATCTGATTAGGCTGCCAAAGGGACCGGTGGCTGACAAACCACAATACCTAGTGGATGATCACTTGAATATGAGCCAGCTGTGTGATGAAGCTGTCAAAAAAGCCAACACAGTCCTGAACTGCATTAATAGAGGGACAGAATGAAGATCACATGAAGTGTTAGTGCTGCTTTATAATGCTCTGCTACGCTTGGAATACTGCGTCTAACTTTGGTTGCTGTGATACAGAAAAGATGTCGAGACTCTAGAAAGAATGCGGAGAAGATGAACAAAAATGACTATGGGGCTGGAGGCTAAACAATATGAAAAATGGTTGCAGGAACCGGGTATGTCTAGTCTAATGAAAAGGACTAGGAGTGACATGATTTATTTATTTATTTATTTATTTATTTATTTATTTATTTATTTATTTATTTATTTATTTATCAAATTTCTATACCGCCCTACTCCCGGAGGACTCAGGGTGGTGAACAGCCAAGATAAAATACAGATAATACAAACATTAAAAGTCCATTAAAATTATTAAATATTTTGGCCGAAAACAAATTTAAAACACCCAATTTGTAAAACAGATTAAACGATTTAAAAATTTAAAAGGGAGAGTTAGGCCAGGCCAGCCTGCTGAAATAAAAATGTTTTGAGAGCACGACGAAACGTGCACAGATCCGGGATCCTCCGTATCTCCGGGGGGAGCTCGTTCCAGATGGTAGGTGCCCCCACAGAGAAGGCTCTCCCCCTGGGGCTGCCAGTCGACACTGTTTGGCTGACGGCACCCTGAGAAGCCCCTCTCTATGGGAGCATACTGGTAGGTGAGAGGCTATTGGTAGCAGAAGGCGGTCTCATAAATACCCTGGTCTGGTGCCATGGAGCGCTCTAAAGGTGGTAACCAAAACCTTGAAGTGCACCCGGAAGACCACTGGGAGCCAGTGCAGCTCGTGCAGGAGGGGGGTCACATGTCAGCACCACGCCGCTCCCATAACCACCCGCGTGGCCGCATTCTGGACCAGCTGGAGCCTCGGGGGGTGCTCCTCAAGGGGAGCCCCATGTAGAGAGCATTGCAGTAGTCCAGACGGGAAGTAACGAAAGCATGAGTGACCGTATTTAACGAGTCCCGATCCAGAAAGGGACGCAACTGGCGAATCAGGCGGACATGATAAAAAGTCCCCCTGGCCACAGCCGTCATGTGCTCTTCCAAAGACAGCCGTGACTCCAGGAGGACACCCAAGTTGCAAGCCCTCTCCATGGGGGCTAATGACTCGCCCCCAATAGTAAGTGATGGCACCAACTGACTATATTGGGATGTCGGAAACCACAGCCACTCGGTCTTGGATGGATTGAGGCTGAGTCTGTTTCTCCCCATCCAGATCCGCACAGCCTCCAGGCACCAGGACATCACTTCAAGGTCATCATTGGAGTGGTCCAATGATAACAGTGTTCAAATATCTAAGTGACTTCCACAAAGAAGATGGGGTCAATCTATTCTCCAAGGCACCTGTTCTGACCTAGGCTTCCTTAGAAAGTATACAGCACAATCTTAGTCCCGGCAAACCTCTTTTATTCATTTGACTGTGAATTATTGTCATTCCCAGTCTGAAAGGCTTCTCAAGCAGTCTTTCAGGGGAGTGTTTACAAACACCCACCTTATCTCCCTTGGAATGCTGCCAGAGAACTAATTGCCACACGCAGGGCAAGGCCAAACTTAGCACAGAGTCAAACAGAACTTTCCCAGAGCTTTTATCGACCAGATGAACTAATTGCTTCCTGCAAAAGCTCACGTCTCGTTCGCTTCTCCTTTATGTCTTATGGGAGGGGCCAATCATCTCCAAGCCTTACTCCCAAGTTGACCCTGTTTCCTTAATTGTTCCTGTCTTCTGGCAGCTCTGCGCACATGCACACAGGGAACAGGTTCACACTGTTCTTCTGCCTCGCTGATGTCAGACTCCGGAGACACCAGAGACAGCAAAGAACTACCAGATGGCCTTGGTCCCCTCTCTGCCGCCGACTCAGAGCCCTTGTCTGAGCCTTCCCCAGACTCCAGGACTGGCCCACATTCCTCCCCAACCTCCTCACTGTCCAAACCTGCTGCCAACTCTGCTGGCCACTGGCGGGCCACAACAGCACCTGAAAGTAGCACAGGAAGTAATAGATGGAAACTTATCGAGGAGAGATCCAACCTAGAACTAAAAGAAGAAGTTTCCTGACAGGTTAGACGAAACAGTGGAATGGTTTGCCTTCAGAAGTGGTGGGTGCTCCATCCCTGGAGGTTTTTAAGAAGAGATTGGAAAGCATTTTGTCTGAAATGGTATAAAGTCTATTGCTTGAGCTGAGAGTTGGATTAGAATATAGCAATAGCAATAGTACTTAGACTTAAATATTGCTTCATAGTGCTTTTACAGCCCTCTCTAAGCTGTTTACAGAGTCAGCCTCTTGCCCCCAACAATCTGGGTCCTCATTTTACCCACCTTGAGCCTGGTGAGATTCGATCTGCCAAACGTCTGGCAGCCGGCAGTCACAAGAAGTAGCCTGCAGTACTGCATTTTAACCACTGGGCCACCACGGCTCATCTCCAAGATCCTGTTCTGTTCTGTTCTGTTCCGTTCCGTTCCATTCTGTTCCATTCTGTTTGTAAGCAGGTGGCAATATTTATATTCACCCTGATTCCAGCCTTCCAGAGGGGAAAATATGTTTGGGCTTTTTCTGGAACTTGGAAAGTCTTCCTTGTGAGATTAGACATATTGATTCCTAAGCATCAAAGGATTTTTTTTTTAAAGCATTGAATATCTGTGTTTTTTTTTAATGGGGTCATTATAATTAGAGTAAGGGATGCAGTGGCTCAGTGGCTAAGATACTGAACTTGTCAATCGAAAGGTCGACAGTTCAGCGGTTCGAATCCCTAGTGCCGCATAACAGGGTGAGCTCCCATTACTTGTCCCAGCTTCTGCCAACCTAGCAGTTCGAAAGCATGTAAAAAATGCAAGTAGAAAAATAAGGACCACCTTTGGTGGGAAGGTAACAGCGTTCCGTGCACCTTTGGCATTTAGTCATGCCAACCACATGACCACGGAGATGTCTTCAGATAGCACTGGTTCTTCGGCTTTGAAACAGAGATGAGCACCGCCCCCTAGAGTCGGAAATGACTAGCACATATGTGCGAGGGGAACCTTTACCTTTACAATTAGAGTAATCTTTTCAGTGAGTTTCCACCTTCCCTAAAATTTGGCTATATGAGATTCCAAATTCTCCACTGTCAAATTGTTTGTGCTTATATTTAGTTACAGTGGGAAATCCACAGCATTGCATTCTTTTCTCTCTTTTTTTTTAACGACAGGTTCTATCATTCTTCTTCGGCATATTGTTTACCTACATTCATGGTTTAATAAAAGCACAGACTCAGTAAGAAAGCCATACTTCGGAAACAGTTGTTTTACACTCCATTGCACAAGTGTATTTGTCTGCTACGGCTGTCTATTAATTCAAGAATGCTTAAATGAGTAATGTTTTGCCTTTCCAACTGACTAATCAATTAACTACAGCTAAACAAATGTTCACATTAGCATACCCTCAATGTAAGTGCTCCTTTGTGTTCTTTAAAGTAATATGAAATAACCTAATTCCATAAACAAGGCATCCATTCATTGTTTGAGAGATAGACATCTTTTACATTTCATGCTTCATTCCCCTTTTACACTAACATGACAGGTTTCTAAAAAAAACAAACAAGTGTGATTTGATGTTGCAGCATCCCGATTAAAATTCAAAATCCCTCTCTTCTCTGCTTGTTCATGTTCAAGAGTAAAGTGCTTCCTCAGATCTGGTCCTTGTAGCTTCGAAGCAACCATGGCCTGAAGTTTGGGCTTCAAGACCCCTACTTGAGATCTTCTGTCTAAGTGTAAGCTTTTTCTACAAGGACAGCTTCCAAAAAATCCTCCAATGAATAAACTACAATTGTACGGATTAAGAACTTGCATGTTAACCCATAACCGCAGAACTGTGGTCATAGTGACCGCAACAGTTTTCCAAAATACCATATCTCACGACCTAAAATGGACACCCAACATCAAAAGCCTTGGTAGCACAGTGGACTAATGCACTGTTATTAACATCTGCTGCTTGCAATTACTGCAAGTTCAAATCCCGCCAGGCTCAAGGTTGACTCAGCCTTCCATCCTTTCAAAGGTAGGTAAAATGAGGACCTGGTTTGTGGGGGCAATAAGCTGACTTTGTATAAATATACAAAAGTATGAAGGCTATTGCTTAACGCATTGTAAGCCGCCCTGAGTCTCCAGAGAAGGGTGGCATATAAATTAAAGCAAAAAAAAAAAGCATCATCAAAAAAGGACAACAAAGAATGTTCTTTCTGCGCCAACTCAGAAAGCTCAAACTGCCCAAGGAGCTGCTGAGTCAGTTCTACGGAGGAATTATTGAATCTGTCATCTTCACCTCTATAACTGTCTGGTTTGGTTCTGCAACCGAACAAGACAGACACAGACTTCAGAGGATAATTAGAACTGCAGAAAAAACAATTGCTACCAACCTGCCTTCCACTGAGGACCTGTATACTGCACGAGTCAAAAAGAGGGCTGGGAAAATATCTACACACCCCTCGCATCCTGGACATAAACTGTTTCAACTCCTACCCTCAGAACGATGCTATAGAGCACTGCACACTAGAACAACTAGACACAAGGACAGTTTTTTCCCGAATGCCATCACTCTGCTAAACAAATAATTTCCTCAACACTTTCAAACTAGTTACTAAACCTGCATTACTATTAATCTTCTCATCGTTTCTATCCCCCATCTCCTCCCACTTATAACTGTAACCTTGTTGCTGGTATCCTTAAGATTTATATTGATTGTTTCCCTATTACTACCATTTTGTTGTACCTTATGATTCTTGATGAATGTATCCTTTTATTCACTCCGAGAGCGTATGCACCAAGACAAATTCCTTGTGTGTCCAATCACACTTGGCCAATAAAGAATTCTCTTCTCTTCTCTTCTCTTCTCTTCTCTTCTCTTCTCTTCTCTTCTCTTCTCTTCTCTTCTCTTCTCTTCTCTTCTCTTTCTTCCCTTCCCTTCCCTTCCCTTCCCTTCCCTTCCATTCCATTCCATTCCATTCTATTCTATTCTATTCTGTTCTAAAATGCTCGGAACACCCCTATTTTTAGAAATGGACCATTCTGGTTGCAAATAGCTTTTGTTTTCCTGCCAATAAGAGTTTATGCAGCATCGTGCTTGTGTCAGTCATTTGGTGTTTTCTGTAGTGGCATTTGAATTTGAATTGTAGTCATTTTGGCCGCAGATCTTTGTTAACGTAGATATTTTTCATAATGTCATGTTTTCCACCAAAAAGAGTGTGATTTGGTGATCCAAACTTCGAAGAAACTGTTCTAACATGGAATGGAGAAGCAGAGAGTGATCTGAGTGAAGTAGAATCAGATTGCAATGAAAATTTTGTACTGGACGATGAGGAACCCGCCGCCGTCACCGATTCTGACATCAGCAATGATGAAGCTCCTAATGAAATTGATGACCAGGTACAATCTACGTTGTGCAATAATGTATACCGCAAGAAGAAATTCAAATTCAAAGGAGCCTGAGTGGCGTAGGAGGCTAATTCCTCCTAAGGCAGCATTTAACATCCAGCTGCCTGCAATTACTGCGAGTTCAATTCTCCCCAGGCTCAAGGTTGACTCAGCCTTCCATCCTTTCTAAGGTGGGTAAATTGAGGACCCAGTTTGTGGGGGCAATAAGCTGACTTTGTATAAATATACAAAAGTATGAAGGCTATTGCTTAACGCATTGTAAGCCGCCCTGAGTCTCTGGAGAAGGGCGGCAAATAAATCAAATTAATAATAATAATAATAATTAATAAAATAAAATGGTCTTCTGCACCTTTTGGAAGCAATAGTAGATCCAGAACTGCTAGTCACAATATTGTTATGCAATTACCTAAACTACCGGCAGCAGCTAGAGCAGTTATTATGACCTGATGTCTGTAATAGCATAGCCAAAATAGTACGTCTGTGGTTAAGGATTAAAATCAGTAGGGAAATGTAAAATTTGTTACTACCAGTTCTGTGGGTGTGGCTTGGTGGTGGGGGGTAATGTGACTGGGTAGGCGTGGCCAACTATTTTTTTTTTTACTTTTAAAAGCATTTTTTTCTGCAACTGCAGAAAAAATAATGCTTTTAAAAGCCTCTGATGATCAGGCAATTCAGCTTGGATCATCAGAGGCTTTTAAAAGCATTTTTTTTTTTGGCTGAAGAGGTTGTAGAAAAAAAAATGCTTTTCAAAGCCTCTGATGATCCCAGCTGAGCTGCACGATCATCAGAGTCTTTTTTTTTTTACTTTTAAAAGCATTTTTTTCAGCCGAAGAAGTTGTAGAAAAAATGCTTTTAAAAGTAAAAAAAAATCCTCTGATGATCGCGTGGCTCAGCTGAGCATGGAGGGGGGCGGCGCGCGCGGGGATTTTTGCTACCAGTTCTCCAAACCACCGACCATCATCGCTACCGGATCGGGCGATCCGGTCTGAACCGGGAACATTTCACCCCCGGTTAAATTGCTGCTTGGGTTGGTGGTGGCACCCTTATGATAACACCAGATTATTTGATGGAAGCTTATCAAAGAGAGATCCAATTTAGAATTAAGGAGAAATTTCCTGACAGAGAACAAAATGAATCAGTGGAACAGCTTGCCTTTATAAATTGTGGGTGCTTCACCATTGGAGGCTTTCAAGAAAAATTGGATGGCTATTTGTTTGGAAAAGTATTGCATCTCCTGCTGAAGCAGCAGGTTGGACTTGAATATTTCCAAAGTCCCTTCTAATCCTGTTGTTCTATATTTGGAAGAGAGCCAAGCATTGTAATTGGGAGTTGAGGTTACACTGGCTCTTGTCATCAACTGTATAGATTATAATCAAAAATGTCTGGAGAACACAAGATTGTCCAACTCTTGACTTCAAAAGTTTTTAGATCAATAGCTGCCCTTGGATGAAAACGGAAAGTTTAATAAATTCCATTCTGATCTCGCAAATGGATCTCGATTTAATTTTTTTTGGGGGAAATAGCAAGCTTCTGTTCTGATCAAAGTCCGATGTTGCATCTTCTGAGGATTCTTATACTCTCAGTTTCAGCCACTGCTGTCAATGAAATGTTGAGTTGGGATGCAACCTTCCAGATGAACATTCAAACAACATATTGTGTTATCTTCGGAATTAAGAATTCTGCTAAACTGAAGCTTTTATTTCCAGTACACATTGCCAAGACATCTCCTTGCTTACCGTAATCTGCTGCTGTTGCAAATTCCTCATTTATAAGAGAAAATTATAGCTAAAGCCCTGATAGAATTATCTGTAGAAAGATGTTATTCTTTGCTTGATAGTTTTGGCTGGCAAGACAGAATAAGTCAAATCATGACTGCATTTTCCATCTGCCACCTATTTCTTAAACATTTAGCTCTCAAAACTAAGAAACAGGAATTTAAATAACCATTTCAGGTTTCTCCTGTTTTTTAAATCCCAAAACTGCGAGAAGCGACAAGTGGTTAAATGTAAGAATTGGCCAACATTTAAACCAGGGGTGAAATCCAGCAGGTTCTGACAGATTCTGGAGAACCGGTAGCAGAAATTTTGAGTAGTTCGGAGAACCGGTAGCGGAAATTTTGAGTAGTTCGGAGAACCGGTAGCGGAAATTTTGAGTAGTTCAGAGAACTGGCAAATGCCACCTCTGGCTGGCCCCAGAGTGGGGTGGGAATGGAGATTTTGCAATATCCTTCCCCCTGGAGTGGGGAGGGAATGGAGATTTTGCAGTATCCTTCTCCCAGGAGTGGGGAGGGAATGGAGATTTTGCAGTATCCTTCTCCCAGGAGTGGGGTGGGAGTGAAGATTTTGCAGTATCCTTCCCCTGCCGCACTCAGCAAGCCACACCATACCCACCAAGCCATGCCCACAGAACCAGTAGCAAAAAAAAAATGGATTTCACCACTGATTTAAACCCTTTTGAAGACCTGAAACTGAAACAAGAAAGAAAAAAAATCAAAAGAGAACAACCCGCCTCTTTGCAAATCTTTATATTGTGATCAGCTGCTAAAGTGTTTTCAATGGTTGTGTCACGTGTGAAACATGGGCAGCTACGTGCCTCTTTGTTTCAACTTGTCCTCAGAGTAAAGGGGAGAGGTTTTAACAATGAATGGGATAGTTTGGAGAAATGAAACCTCTGCAGTTCCCCCGGAAGCTTGTGAGAGCCTGGAAACATTTCAAGGTCATATCAACAGGTGTGAAGAAGAAGGCAGATGGTTCCCATAACAAAGAAAACTTGCTTACATGGTTTACATGGAAGTTTGGGGTTTGGTCTGGGAACTTCAGTGTAATACTATGAACTTAAAAATTCAGAATGTCAGGTTTCCAAGTGATGAAACCCATTCAAAAAAGAAAGAAAGAAAGAAAGAAAGAAAGAAAGAAAGAAAGAAAGAAAGAAAGAAAGAAAGAAAGAAAGAAAGAAAGAAAGAAAGAAAGAAAGAAAGAGGCAAAGTCCATCTTCCAAAACAAATTTCTTTTATTTAGGTAGGCATCAAATTGGCAAAGACTGTTGTAATTCCGGATCTGACACAAACCGGAATTACACCACATAATAGTGAAAGTTAGAAGCATCCCACAAAAGTCACATTCCCCAATAAAAGCAAAATCCACATTGTCTTCAAACTCCACCTTCCTTTCTTACCAGGAGCAGCCTCTGTTCCAAAAAATTTCAAATTTTTTTACTACCAGTTCTGTGAGTGTGGCTTGGTGGGCATGGCATGACTTGGTGGCTGTGACTTGGTGGGCATGGCAGGGGAAATTTACTGTAAAATCTCCATTCCCACCCCACTCCAGGGGAAGAATACTACAAAATCACCATTTCCTCCCCAATCCAGGGGAAGGTTACTACAAAATTCCCATTTCCTCCCGATCAGCTGGGACTCGGGAGGCAGAGAATAGATGGGGCTGAGACCAGTCAGAATTTTTACTACCAGTTCTCCAAACTACTCAAAATTTCCACTACTGGTTCTGGAGAAACTGCTGAAGCCCACCTCTGCTCTGTTCCCACGGGAAGGAAACTCACCTAGCCAAAACAATCCTCACTATCTATTCATTCCTTCCCCCGCCCCACTGTAAGAATGTGGTGAGCCCTAAACCACCCCTCTTACATAGTAAAGAGAAAGTAAAGGAATAAATGAGTAAAATAGAGACCTAAATAAAATGGCTATGCATATGTCAATTTCGGGCTCGACACAGAGTTAGTTGTGCCTCGCCCTTACCACGTTATGTATTCAATAAACAGTTACGTTTTTCAGGAATTGAAATGACCCTGGACTTTTATTTGGATATTCAAGCTGAATGTTGACAGGTTGTATTTTGCAAAGTTCTACCAAATCATGATGCCAAGAAAGAATAGCTCACATGCGCCTTCAAAAATATGCCAGTTCACAACAGACTTCATAGACAGGTTTCCAAGCATTTGAATAGAATGAAATATCCTTGTTTTGAAAGATGATCAGATCCTGTACAGATCAGGGGTGAAATGCTCCCGGTTTGGACCGGATCGCCCGATCCGGTAGTGATGGAGGTGGGTGGTTTGGAGAACCGGTAGCAAAAATCCCTGCCCCCACCCCCATGCCCAGCTGAGCCGCACAATCATCAGAGGCTTTTTTTTTTTTACTTTTAAAAGCATTTTTTCTACAACCTCTTTGGCCGAAAAAATGGTTTTAAAAGTAAAAAAAAAAGGCTCTGATGATCGCACGGCTCAGCTGGGATCATCAAAGGCTTTTAAAAGAAAAAAAACCCCTTTTTTTCTTTTCTTTTTTTTCCCCAATTTTTATTTATAAGTACAAACTAAACAGAACAATGAAACGTACAAAACATAAAAACATATAAACATCTATTTCAATACATGTCCAGTTTGTCGCAACTGTAATATACATTTCTCTTTGTATTTTGACTCTTCCTTATTTGGTCCTTCCCTTTTGTCTATCTACTATTGATCTTTGTTGACCTATGTCTGTTCTTTGTTTCCATCATATTATATTTGGTCATTTTCTTTATTTCCTATTGCTTCATCTCTTTCCTATCTTTCAGCTTGGTTCGTCAGAGGCATTTTTTTTTAAAAAAAAGTCTCTGCCTATCAGGCAACTCAGCTGAGATAGTCAGAGCCTTTTGAAAGCATTTTTTTACAACCTCTTCGCAGAAAAAAATGTTTTTAAAAGTTAAAAAAAAAAATTGGCCATGCCCACCCAGTCACATTACCCTCCCCACCAAGCCACTACCACAGAACTGGAAGTAACCAATTTTAGATTTCACCACTGGTACAGATCATTCTCTTAACAACTTGGGGAAAAAATGCACCAATATCTCCTGTTTTAACTGGTCTTTAGCTATTGAAAAGTTCTAATGCTGTGGAGAGTATTTTTTTGAACCAGCGCATCCTTTTTAAATTATTCTCTTCCTAACATTTTATCATTCTTTTTTACATTTTTGTTGTTTGTTTGCTTACCTGAGCTGGAGATATTAATAATCCAAAGTAAAAGGTTTCACCCGTGTTATTCAGCTATCAATATTTGAATATAGTATTGTTTTAAGGTTAGGGTGTTTGGTTTTTTTTTTTTTTTTAATTTGATTTATATGCCGCCCTTCTCCGAAGACTCAGGGCGGCTTACAATGTGCTCAGCAATAGCCTTCATCCTTTTGTATATTTATGCAAAGTCAGCTTATTGCCCCCACAAACTGGGTCCTCATTTCACCTACCTTAGAAAGGATGGAAGGCTGAGTCAACCTTGAGCCTTGGCGAGATTTGAACCCTGCAGTAATTGCAGGCAGCTGGTCTTCATTTGAAGATATGCACATAATGAGAAGCACCAAAATCTGTCCATGCCACTGCATTCTGGTACCCCCACAGGATGGGTGTGGCCTGCAGACCAGATACATCGTGTGTTGGCCACGCCCACCCGTGTTTTGGCGAAGAGGGAAAAAGTCGCCATACGTCACATGACAACAACGTGACAATGCTCATTTGACACCCCTTCCCTCCAGTTTCTAAATGCTTTTCAAAGGTAGCCCCACACAAAGCACATTTATTTTATTTATTTATTTGTCAAGCATATATAAGATAACAGGTAAAAGTATAAACATAATTTGAATACATGAAAAAAGTAAAAGAGTAAAAAAGGAATATTAGGACAGGGACGGTAGGCACGCTGGTGCACTTATGTACGCCCCTTACAGACCTCTTAGGAATGGGGTGAGGTCAACATTAGACAGTTTAAGGTTAAAGTTTTGGGGGTTTGGGGAAGAAACTACAGAGTCAGGTAGTGCATTCTAGGCATTGACCACTCTGTTGCTGAAGTCATATTTTCTGCAATCGAGTTTGGAACGGTTTACCTTGAGTTTGTATCTATAATTTGCTCGTGTATTGTTGTGGTTGAAGCTGAAGTAGTCATTGACAGGTAGGACATTGTAGCAGATAATTTTATGTACTACGCTTAGGTCAGACTGAAGTCGGAGTAGTTCTAAGTTGTCTAAGACCAACACTTGGAGTCTGGTGGCATAAGGTTATTTTGTTGCGGATGGAGGAATGGAGGACTCTTCTCGTAAAATATCTCTGGACTCTCTTGATTGTATTTATGACCGATATGCAGTGGGGGTTCCAGGCAGATGAGGTGTATTTGAGAATTGGTCTAGCAAAGGTTTTATTTTAATACAAACAGGAAGTGACTGAGGCAAGAGGCATGGACTAAGAGATGCCTCCCACTCCAGGAATGGACTCATTTGATGCACATGAAAAAAATCTGTGCAAAGACCTCTCTCACCATGGTTGCCATGGTTCAACAAGTAGAAACTGTGAATCCAAGAAGACCCGTCAACTGTGTAGTGCAGTGGTGGGTTCCTCCCGGTTTGGTCTGGTTAGGTCCGGTTCGGCCGATCCGGTAGTGGTGACGATATGACATAATCAAACCGGTTCTCCCCCCCACCCTCCCCCCACCCCCCCACATTATTCTTACCTTTTATTTGGTCCCACCCCCAATCTATTGCTGCCTCCTGAGTCCCAGCTGATGACTAGAGGGAAAAAAACTGTTTAAACTTTTGCCGCGGGGCTTCAAAGGGCCGCCCTACAGCTGATCAGTGTTAAAAGCAAACAAATGAGTCGGGTCGTAAGTGCGAGGACTGGTCGTAAGTGTGAGGACCTTCCAGAAATGACTCTGACCAGCTAGCCACGCCCACCTAGTCACATGACCTCCAAGCCACACCCACAAAATAAGCCACACCCAGAGAACCGGTAGTAAAAAAATTTAGAACCCACCCCTGACTGGGGAAGTGTACCTTAGGCACAGTCAAAGATGGAAAATCTTGAGAGCCAGAGTTCTCAAAACCTGTAGCCACACAGACTTGTCAAGTTTGAACAATAATTGGCCCTGGTCCTGAAGAATGGAGGAGAACCAGTCAGGGTGGTATTCACTTACCTTCACTAAAAGGTAAAGGTAAAGGTTCCCCTCACACATATGTGCTAGTCGTTCCCGACTCTAGGGGGCGGTGCTCATCTCCGTTTCAAAGCTGAAGAGCCAGCGCTGTCCGAAGACATCTCCATGGTCATGTGACCGGCATGACTAAACGCCAAAGGCACACAGAACGCTGTTACCTTCCCACCAAAGTTTTTTTTTTTTACTACTACTTTTTACTACTACTACTATTTTTCTACTTGCATGTTTTTATGTGCTTTTGAACTGCTAGGTTGACAGAAGCTGGGACAAGTAATGGGAGCTCACCCCGTTATGCGGCACGAGGGATTCGAACTGCTGAACTGCCGATATTTCGATCGACAAGCTCAGCATCTTAGCCACTGAGCCACCGTGTCCCTTAAGTAAATTACCTAAGTTCAAATGTCTTTGTAGGGTGCTTTAGCTTTCACTGCAAATGTTTTTTTTTCTTTGCTCATTTTGGTGGTTTTCATGGAAGTTTTGTGTTCTGTATTTGTTTGCTTTTATTGTATGCGTCCTCCTGTTGTTTCAAATTGCCTTGAGTCTTATGGAAATGGATGGGTTGGTAAACTGTGTAATAAACAAACAAACAGTAAGTTGAATGTTGAAAATCAATTCATTTTTTACGAAAGGATACTGTGCCTAGAAGCATGAAAAGAAGAGAAACAAAGGTGTTTAACATAAAAATCACCCTTGCTTAGATTCGTCCAAGCAGAATAAAGGGTATGATAGGGGAAATGCCACCTGCACAATTTAATTGGATGGGAATATTAGTGAATTAAATATAGGCTGTCTCCAAGAAAAACATTTGGACTCAAGGCAATGAAGCAAAAAGAGAATAAAAATGTTATAGAAAAAAGAAGCAGGCAGCAAAGAATAGAATGGAAAAATAATAGAATGGAATGGAATGGAAAAAGGATGGAATGGAATGGAATGGAATGGAAAAATAATAGAATGGAATGGAAAAATAATAGAATGGAAAAATAATAGAATAGAATGGAATGGAAAAAAAATAATAGAATGGAATGGAATGGAACAGAAAAATAGAATAGAATAGAATAGAATAGAATAGAATAGAATAGAATAGAATAGAATAGAACAGAACAGAACAGAACAGAACAGAACAGAACAGAACAGAATAGAATAGAATAGAACAGAATAGAAACTTGATTGTCACTTTAAATGTATGCTAATCAGCATACATTAAAATGAAATTTCATTGCATTCAGCTCTCAAAAGATAAACATTATGCATATACCCAGGGATGGGACCCCACCCACTCTACCACGCCCCTCTCAGGAGTCTCCACATGGCCCGTTTTGGATGCCAGGTAAGTGCAGGATGCGCATGGAGACTCTGGGAGGGTGAAAAACGGGCCTACCAGAAGTCTGGAAATGGGTAATTTCCAGGCTCCGGAGGGCCTCCAGAGCCCAGGGCAGGCCATTTTCACCCTCCTGGAGGCTCCAGGAAAGCCTCAAGTGCCTGGGGAGGGCAAAAAATACCGGAAGTACTGGAAGTCTGGAAACGGGCCCATTTCCAGCCTCAGGAGGGCGCACGAAGGGAACCGGTTGTTAAAACTGGTGAATCCCACAACTGCATATACCCATACACACGCACATATATGACAGAGTAAAACATCATAGTCTACTTTGGATATATACCAGGGGTGAAATCTAAAAATTTTTGTTACCAGTTTTGTGGGCAAGGCTTTGTGGTCAGGTGACTGGGTGGGCGTGACTTGTTGGTTAGGTGGGCATGGCCAAATCAACGTCACTTCTTTGCCCTTTTTTAACCTACAAAACACAACACAACACAACTGGCTCACCCACAACGTAAAAGCAGCTGTGCTAGACCCAAAATGGCCCCTGCAACAAGCAGGAACGTCACACAGGCACAAAAAGCCCAAAAAACCAACTTTCACACTTTACACACACAAAATTCCACATACAGCTTTGTGAGATTTTGTGTGTTTGTGTAGTTAGAGTGAAACACTACAGAAGCACACAAAATCTCAGAAAGCTGCACAAATATTATTTTATTTTATTTTATTTTATTTTATTTTTATATTAAAAGCAGCTAAATTTAAAACTTCCTAAACTTTAAATGGCTAGGTCTAAAAAAAGAACGACTAAAAAAAAAACCAATTAACTATTTTTTTAAAGCTCCCAAAGGGGAAAAAACTTACAGGCAGGCAGGCAAGCAGGAAGAAAGAGCTGCTCACTGATGAGCTTGATTGCAGGCAGGGAGATTCAGTTGCTTGCTGATGCAATGGATTGCAGGGATTACAGCAAGGGAAGCAAGGCAGGCATGCGAAGGTAAGAAAGCTGGAAGCTGGGGGGTGGGGGTGGGAAGGGATTTTTGCTACCAGTTCTCCGAACTGCCCGCCACCATCGCTACCTACTCGTCTGAGCCAGTCCGAACCAGGAGCATTTCACCCCTGATATATACATATACATGGCAAAAAAAAAAAGAATCCTTATAAAGAAAGTTTACAAGATGGATGGCATAAGAAATGCTGAATCTAATAGTCCTGCTATCCTGCTGTAGATACTTCGAAACCTCCTCCCAGAGGGGAGCAAGAGAAACAGACCGTAAAGAGGGTATATGGGATGTGTCTCTCACAATACTTTGAGCTCTAAGCTCTGAGAATCTTGTGGATGTTTGAATCAGTACCGAGAAAGTTATTCCACTTTGTATCAAATAAAAACTCCTTAATTCACTTACTTGCCATTTAGTCTCAGTGAACAAGTTCAGTTTTTTCCTCAGTGTCTCAATTTTGTCAATAGAAAAGTATTTGCAATTTTTTTTTTAAATTTGATTTATATGCCGCCCTTCTCCGGAGACTCAGGGCGGCTTACAATGCGCTAAGCAATAGCCTTCATACTTTTGTATATTTATATAAAGTCAGCTTATTGCCCCCACAAACTGGGTCCTCAATTTACCTACCTTAGAAAGGATGGAAGGCTGAGTCAACCTTGAGCCTTGGCGAGGTTCGAACTTACAGTAATTGCAGACAGCTGGTGTTAATCACAATGATGTCTGCTGAGCCACCAGGCCCATTTTGTGTGTCTTTCCTTTAAAGTATTACATTCTGAGATATATTTTTTTTCCAATGAACATGTTTCTCCATGCATTTTGTTCAAGCATTTCTGAGGGAACACTTTTTAAAAACATCTTTTTAAAGCATCTTAAGTGCACCACAACATTAAGAAATCATACTTTTCTGGATTCTGGTGCCAGGTTTTGATGTGCTTTAGTTTTGATGTTAATCCTTGTGGCCTTATTGTTCATTTTTTTCCCCATTGTGCAGAACTGTTATTTTATATTTTGATTGTGAGTTTACCCAGAACTTGGTACAAATAAATACATTCTCTTCAGTCTGGGAGATCAAATTCGTATTGAAGAAAAATGTATGCGATAAACATCGGATGAATTCGAAGTGACGATGCAAACTCATTTAGAATCTGAATCAAAATTTCTCAGCAGACTTGAGGAAATGTTTTTTTCCCCCTTATCTGTCTAGAACAGGGGTCTGCAACCTTAAACACTCAAAGAGCCATTTGGACCCGTTTCCCACAGAAAAGAAAACACCGGGAGCCACAAAACTCTTCCCGTGCCTGATTATTTCTTGAGCGGCCACAAAACTAGCATATGTAGTTGAATTAAATGTTCTATTTTTTTCTAAAACTTTTTTCTTTTTTTGGATTTATCCATGGTTGGCCTACCGGGGGTTGAAAAGCTCAATAAATCATGTGCTGACGGGTGTCGCACATTGGCGGTTGTGATGCATATTTTGAGTGTCAGGGAGCCGCAGCAGAGGGGTGAAAGAGCCACACGAGGCTCCAGAGCTGCAGGTTGCTTACTCCTGGTCTAGAATAACTAGAAACAACAAACAAACCAAACCTCTCAGTTTTATTCAGTTTTATTACCTGACAAATTACTCTGTCTGTCACTGCTTTGTCTGTATTGTATGAGTTTGCTAAAAAAAAAAAAAGAAAAAGATTATTTATTTAATCTTGAAAAGCTAAGCAAGATTGAACCTAGTTAGATTGGATGAAAGGTTAGTAAACGGCATTTTTTCCTTCTTTTATAGCTTTTTCCTTTTATTGCTTTATATTACTGTGGTGAGCTGCCAAGATTTACGTTTTTGAGATGAGTGGGCATATAATTTTAGTCTTTTAAATAAATATGGCTTCAGTAGAATTGGACAAAAATTGTAGGAGAATGCAGTGACATTGTTTCTGTATGGCTATGACGAAAACTATGTGGACTTGTCCATGTACAAAGATATCCAGGAATAAGGAGGCTTTATGATGATACATCACTTTGTGATACATGACTAATCAGGCTACTATCAATTTACCAACTGTGTGTGACAATGATTATTAAGGATCTTGCTGTGATATATTCCTACCTTGCCAGAAAATCGACCCCAAAATAAATCCACCGAGGCAAGTAGATGTAAGTTCAAAATGTCAGATGTAAATGCCTTATTCTCCAATGTGTAAATAATGTATATATGGAACATCAGAGGTTAACTTATTCTTTGGACTTTAATGTATTCATAACTTACCACTCCCATTCCTAGCTCCACCCCTTGTATATATAAGGAGCCACCCTCACCATTCTCGTTGCTTCTACCTTGAATATTCAGTGAATATAGAATGCCTATCATAATTAAAAAGAAATATATTTAAAGCTCTAACTCCTATTATCTTTATTGAGTCTGATCCTGAAAATATTGCAACAAGCTGGTAGCAGAGGATGGTTAATTGACTCAATAAGTAATTAAAAATGTCCAAGAAAGATAGGCCCAACACCAGGGCCTACAGCAAAGAAATAGAAACTGATCAAGAGATGATCAACGAATCCACCAATGCGATTTCGAGAGAATCCGAAGAATACACCACTGAAGAAGAAGAACTAATGAGTGAAAATAATGACCAGAAAGAAATCGAAATAGAAAATAACAAACTCAGGTCAGAGATATTAAAGATAATAAAAAGCCAAAAGAATGATGAAAGTCTCATCGCGGACCTCCAGGAGATGCTGAAGAACAGCGGAGCAGCGAGAGAGAAAAACGTCATTAAAGAAAAACCCAAAGATCAAAAAACCGTAAGTGAGATGACTACTGAGAAAATAGTTGTTAAAAAGAAAAGATGTGATCCCGCGCGAAATTTTGAATGGCAGCCATCTTGGTTTCAACGAACTTCAAAAGAGAATGGAGCAGAGCCAATCAAAACGCTCAGTTCAAAATTTCTGGCGCGAAAAACACTATCAGACGAAGAAAGTGAGAAAGAAGTCTCAAACTCTTCAGATGATCCAAAATCAGAAAGTGAAGACGATTTAACAAAATCTCAAGTAAAATCAGCAATGAAAACGCTTTTTGCTGCTTTTGGGCCAAGACTGAAAATTACCAAGACATCTACGAAGAAGCAAGAAATCAAACCGGCGACTCAAGACCTGCACGCTCCCATCCTGACTTCGAAAGCGACGACGCCCGAGCCCAGAGAGCCATGCCGATTTCGCCCTACACCACAGGCAAGATCGAATACCAACGCACACAAAAAGAAGAAAAGAACCGTCGCCACCACCAGAACCCCAAAAACCGAGCCAGAGACCGACTCATCTGAGGAGGAGCGGATCGAGAGAGCTGAAAGGGAGAGAACCTTCCACGACGCCACCAAAGAAGAAATGAGCAACGCGCATGTGCGAAACTACGTAGACGACCCAGAAGGACTTGAACTGGCCAGAGAACCGCGCAGACTCATTGCAAGCATCCCAATGCCGTTCTGTAATTTCCTGCACTTGAGAGATCACGGACTGCCCCAGGTTGTAAGTAATGGACAGAATAATGTAGGTAACTTACCCAGTGACTTCCCAAAACTTAGAATTGATGGCATTAATTTACAAGAGTGGTATCAACAGCTTCAGGTTATTTTCATGAAAGAAAATTTACTATTCTTTATAACTAGCCCTCCAAGAAGACCTTGGACTTTAAAAATAGATTGTTTACATCATAGAGCATTTTTCATAATAATATCTAGCGTGTCTCCTGCAATGTATCATAGCATCAAACCAAACCTAACTGTATCAGAAATAATTCAATGCATGTTTAATCTATTTCACAGCGATAGCGTAGCTACAACCACAAGAATGTCTAAGGATTTCTTTTCCTCTAGAGTAAAACCAGGGGTTTCTATAAGTGAGCATTTGATAAATCTAAACAAAATAAGAGCTGAGCTACAATTGAGGGGGGAAGTGATTTCAGATCAAACAATGAAAAGTGTTATTATCAATTCACTTGATCCATCATGGGATAGCTTTATGTCACACTTAGATACCATTAATTTGGGATATTTATCCATAGAAAGTCTATCTAACAAATTGATAGCAGAAGACAATTCAAGAAAAAATCGATCCAGTAACCAAACAGACCACAAACCTTTTAGGAAAGTAGTCTTTCAAGATAAACATAATGAGGCCTTTAGATGCTACAATTGTGGATCCAGGGAACATAGTAGAAGAGACTGCCCCAAAGTCTCAAGAGAGAGACATAGACCAGAATATAGGAGCAAATATAATTACAGACAATCTTCCACAGATAGACACAAATATAGAAGTCCACCAAATTACAAAGAAGGTAGAAGGGGTAGAGAAAATTCAAAAGAGAGGAAATCTGGGTCACTGAATGGGCTAAATAAACAAGACAGCACCAGAACACAGCAGGATGAGAATAACAATTGGCTTATTGATTCTGGTGCAACAAATCACACCACCAACAACAAAAGTATATTATCTTCATTTATAGAAGATAAGTTTGTGATAAAGGTAGCTAATCAAGAAAAGGTTCAAGTACTAGGCAAAGGAAATGTGACCTTGCCTGGTCTAGGGAAAATAGAGGGGGTATTATTAATCCCAGAAATACCTCACAACATACTAAGTGCCATAAAATTAAGCAGAGAATCTGATATCAATATAGTTTTCTCAAAGGGGAAAGCAACTATAGAAAAGAACAAAACAAATGTAGGTACTGTAATGATAAAAGGAGGTCTACCCTATCTGATAACTAAAGAAAGATGTTTACATAACATTGATTCAAATATGGAAGATTGTATTGAAGCAGATGATGAAAATGTCAGTAACAGTGACAGTGATGAGTGTAGAATAACTCATGATCACAATAATACATACAAGGAAAAGAAACCAAAAATAGGTAAACCAATTCATGATGAGTGTGCTCACATCTTACACAGGAAGTTAGGACATGCAAGCTTTCCTGTAGTACAAAAAATGACTGAACACGCAGAAGGTGTCAAAATAAAAAATTGTGAAAATTATTTGGAATGCTCAGTATGTAAATCCACCAAACTAAAAACCAGTCCCAGACCAAAAAAATCTAACAGATCAACTAACAATATTTTTGATTTGGTACATATGGACTTAGTTGGTCCATTAAGTCCCTCAATTACCTATAGAAAACGTTACTTCCTAACAATAGTGGATGACTACAGCCGATATGGTTTTGTTTACACATTAAAGCACAAGGATGAAACATTTCAGAAATTTAAGGAATTCTACAAACGTATAGAAACACAACATAATATCAGAATAAAGCAAATTATGACAGATAGGGGATGTGAATTCATGTCTAAAGAATTCTCCCAATGGTTAAAGGATAGAGGAATGTTACATTTCACGTCCAATCCTTTTTCTGCATTTCAAAATGGAGTTGCAGAGAGGAAAAATTCCACACTACAAACCATGATTAGGTGCACATTAGAGGATGCTGGTTTAGGCAAACAATTTTGGTCAGAGGCATTACATTATTCGAATTACACTCAAAATAGAACCTGGTCCAGTATTGTGAATAAGACACCATATGAGGTGATGTACAATAGAAAACCCAAATTATCACACATGCACATATTTGGAGTCACTGCAGACGTACACATACCTAAACAATTGAGGAGAAAGGGAGAAAACGTATCCAGGAGATTAAGATTCATGGGATACGAAACTGGAACCAAAGGGTACAGATTTATTGATAGTAATAACAAATTTATAGTATCCAGAACAGCTGTGTTCCATGAACAGGCCAATTGGTCAAAATTGCACCTTAATGAAATATTTCCTAATAAATGTAAAGATACGATATCTTGCGAGGAAGGAACAACAGAAAATCAAAATATTAACAAAAGTAAGAACAAAACCAAAACTTGGACTAATAGTCAGCATAAAATAAAGACAGACACATTAACAAAAAAGGAAGCTAGATATTTGCATGATAACCATAGCAAGCCTGAAAGAACTATTAGAAACAATAGAAACCAAATACCAAATAAATACAAAGATTACATAATGCATATGAATGGAGAACAAATAACACCTAATACATATGAAGAAGTATTGAAACTTCCACGTGAAGAAAGAGAAAAATGGGAACTAGCTATGGAAAAAGAGATGGAAAGTTTACAAGGATTAAATGTATTCACACCTGCGATCGCACCTAAGGATAAAACAATTATAGGTACCAGGTGGATTTATAAAATTAAGAACTTAGAAGGAGGCAATACCTTATACAAGGCTAGACTAGTTGCACAAGGCTATGCACAAAAATATCCAGAAGACTATACTGATACATATTCACCCACAGTGAGAACAGAGAGTGTCAAAACAGCCCTTGTAGTAGCATCTGCACTCAATCTGGACGTATTCCAATATGACATACAGACCGCATACTTACATGCAAAATTAGATAAGGAAATATATGTAAGAGCACCACACAGTCAATACACTAATAAGAACGAAATTTGGTTATTAAATAAGAGTCTGTACGGATTAAAGCAATCCGGCAAAAGATGGTACGATTGCTTGGTAAAAGTACTTAAGACCATGGATTTCAACGCCACCACTGCTGATAACTGTTTCTTTGTAAAAAAGAGTAATGATCATATTGAATTTGTATTAATTTACGTGGACGATATTTTATACATTGGAAAGCATAAAGAGAGCAGGGAAATCTTTGTAAATAAGTTAAATGAACACTTCTCACTGAAATCTCTGGGTAAAGTGAATAAATACCTTGGTGTGCAAATTAACAAAACTAAAAGGGGATTCAAACTTACACAGAAAGATAAAATCATCGAACTCCTAAACAAATGTAACTTAAATAATGCCAAAACCTGTGACACCCCTATGCAAACTGATTTTCTTAGAAACACTGATGAATCTTCCCCTGAGTTTAAAGACAACACATTTTACAGATCAGTTATAGGTTCACTCCTTTATATATCTAATTGGACTAGGCCAGATATTGCATTACCTCTCAATCTATTGTCAAGATATGTTAGTAAACCAACCTTGTATCATTGGGAAGCTGTCAAAAGAATTCTAAGATATCTGAAGGGCACATTAGATTTTTGTTTAATGTTGGAACCCAATAATGACAGAGAACCAAAAATTACTTGTTATGCTGATGCAGATTGGGCTGGTGATACATCATGCAGAAAGAGTACTTCTGGTTATGTTTTTCTATTGAATGATTGTCCAGTTTACTGGTATACTGGTAAACAAGAACTAGTAGCCACTTCTACTACAGAAGCGGAATATGTTTGTTTGTCCAAGGCTGCAAATAACCTTGTATGGTTCAATGATCTGATCACTGATGTTTGGAAGAAACCCACTTTACCATTTATTATGCATGAAGACAATAAAGCGGCCATTGAAATATCCAGATCCGATGCAATTGGACAAAGGTCCAGGCATATTGATATAAAGTTTAAGCATGTGAGACAACTGTCTCAAGACGGATTCATCAAAGCAATACATTGCGATACTTCTGAACAATTAGCTGACATATTAACAAAACCCTTACCTTCTAAACAACACAAATATTTAACTTCTAAATTATATGTATTATATTGTCCTGAATCAGAATGTAATTGGTGTTGTGTAACGAACCGGCATTTAGAGGGGGATTTGTCAGATGTAAATGCCTTATTCTCCAATGTGTAAATAATGTATATATGGAACATCAGAGGTTAACTTATTCTTTGGACTTTAATGTATTCATAACTTACCACTCCCATTCCTAGCTCCACCCCTTGTATATATAAGGAGCCACCCTCACCATTCTCGTTGCTTCTACCTTGAATATTCAGTGAATATAGAATGCCTATCATAATTAAAAAGAAATATATTTAAAGCTCTAACTCCTATTATCTTTATTGAGTCTGATCCTGAAAATATTGCAACACAAAACATGTTTGTCCATTAAAGAGCTGTGGTGGCACAGTGGTTAGAATGCTGAATGGGAGACTAACTCTGCCCACAGCCTGGAGTTCGAGCCTGACTGGCTCAAGGTTGACTCAGACTTCTATCCTTCCGGGGTGGGTAAAATGAGGACCCAGATTGTTGGGGTACAATATGCTGACTCTGTAAACCGCTTAGAGTGGGCTGTAAATCACTGTGAAGCAGTATATAAGTCTAAGTGCTATTGCTTCTGCTATTGCTAAACAAAAAAATTCAGTAAGCATCTAAAGTTAAGGCCAAGACAACCTCTCTCTTCTATCCTAGTATTAAAACCACAGCTTTTTCTTACTTGGATGGAAAACATAGACGGGATCAATGAACTTTTGGCAGTTTCTCATGCCTGGCTGAAATGACAAATTAAAACCAGTCTATATTGTAAGGATCAACAAATCCGTGGCTGTAGAAATGAGTAAACTTTAACAAAAGCAGAGTTATTCAGAGCAGCTAAATATTACACCTAGGGCACCCAAATATTGTGCCTTGGGCATTTGGGTAGAGTTATCTCCATAGCTAAATTACGACGTCTTTAACATGAAAACCAACAGTGTTACTACAGTATATATGGAATTGCTGACTTCTAACATCAGGAGTGTTTAAGAGTCATAAGTCGATCAATTCCTTCTAGAGAGAACAATGCCTCAAGAGGCAGTTGAGACCAGGTTTTTCTGTGTATATAAAAGTGTGGTTAAAATTACTGCTAGATTCCATATGGTATAATCTTAGGCACAGTTGTCAGATGCTTTAGAAATCAGACACCATTAAAAATCATCTTAAAGTACTTTTCTTGGCTGTTAATGCATTTATACCTGCATCGTTGTGTCTCAGGGTTATAGCGGACATCCACTGGGCATGATCAAAGAATATAGGAAGTTTTTATGCGGACACTTATTGTTCTGGGTAATAAAACAATTTCATCCAATGTATGTCCCCAAGCAGTATACTGATGGTACTGACACATGAAATTGTATTTCTTTCCATGGGTATTTATGACTATGGAAATACAGCGATCTTTGAATGTTTTATTACAGTACCTTGAATCCTACATTGATTTGAATATGAGTAAAATACGGGAGATTTCAGGCGGTGGCTCAATGGCTAAGACACTGAGCTTGTTGATCGAAAGGTCGGCAGTTCAGTGGTTCGAATCCCTATTGCCATGTAACGGGGTGAGCTCCCCGTTGAAGTTGTCCCAACTTCTACCAACCTAGCAGTTCAAAAGCACGTAAAAAAAAGTGCAAGTAGAAAAATAGGGACCACCTTTGGTGGGAAGGTAACAGCGTTCCGTGTGCCTTTGGCGTTTAGTCATGCCGGCAACATGACCACGGAGACGTCTTTGGACAGCTCTGCCTCTTTGGTTTTGAAACGGAGATGAGCACCGCCCCCTGGAGTTGGGAACAACCAGCACATATTTGCAAGGGGAACCTTTACCTTTACCTTTTTAAAATATGAGAGACAGTTTGTAATGCAAGGCTGAAACTATGGATGTCCCTACACCTGTCAAGAGTGGAAAACAGAAATTGTAGCAGATGAACCGTTCTTCTCTTGAAGATTATAGGATGGTCCAGGAGCACGATAGGGTATGAATTGACTTCTCTAGCACAAATACTATAGCATGCCCCTAAACTAAGGCTCGGTTGTCATAGAGACAAATTCAGTTGAATGCAATTTTGAGAACGTTGATTGCTATTCGGCTCTCTGGCCCTGTCATTCAAGCAAACTAAATGAAAGCTAAATTAAATACTACCCGGTCCACAATTCAATCTCAGCCACTGGATTACACTGATAATTGATTACAATGATAGCAATAAAGGGAATTTTTTTGTAGCTCAGGGTTGAAAGGAAGGATCCTTGGTGCTCCCTGAGCTTGGCTGTTTCCTTGCAGGTGTTTCATTCACCAAACTAGGTAACATCTAGTGGGAGTGGGATTTGCAAGGAGGAGGAGGAGGAGGAGGAGGAGGAGGAGGAGGAGGAGGAGGAGGAGGAGGAGGAGGAAGAGTGGGTCCTTGGTGGTCTTTGAGCTTGGCTGTTTTCTTGCAGACATCTCATTAGCCAAATTATATAATATCATCAGTGCCCTGATGATGTTATCTAGTTTGGTAAATGAAATGTCTCCCAGAAAACAACGAAGTTCACACAGCACTAAGGACCTGATTACACCCATGTCAGTATTGGATTAACTTAAAAAAAGAAAACATGTATCTTTCCATAGGGATGAGAAACCACCAATCTATAGCACAACTCTGCATCTCTTCTCTCTGCCTGTCCTCATTGGAGGCAATTTTTCTATCGTTACATTTCATTTCCCATTTTTTTAAAAAAGGAAGCTAAATGAGGAAGGAAGGGCTGTAATTACACACCCCATTTATACATTTTATTTATTTATTTGTTTTAATTTGTATACCGCCCTTCTCCAACAGGACTCAGGGTGGTGAACAGCCAGAATAAAACAGAACATACAAAATTTAAAAAACAGTTTAAAAATAATTAAATATTTTTGGCCGCAATTTAAAACAAACCCAATTAAAATCAATTTAAAATTAACCAAAAAACTATGGGGTCAAGCCAGCCTGGCTAGGTGAAATAAATAAGTTTTTAGGGCCCGACGAAAAGTCCGGAGGTCTGGTTTTCACAGTCCCAAGGTAGAGTGAAGCAAGAAAGTCAGCCACACAGTTCAAGATACGAATCATTCTGATGAGTTTCTCTAGGGATCCATGAAAATGGATGGGCCAACGTGACAGGGCTATTTGAATGGATCATAAATGGCATTTGTTCTAAAGCCGTCTGGAGAAGAGGTAAAAGAAAATTCCTAGTTCTGAGTTACCAAGAAAGATTTCCTCTTTGCTTACTAGCAAAGTCTTGTATTTATAGAATGGTGGCATGTTTACCCTTGAATTTAGAACATAAAACATAGAATAATACCCTGTTTTCCCCAAAAATAAGACATTCCCTGATAATAAGCCCAATCGGGCTTTTGAGCGCATGGCAGTAAGGCCAAGCGCTTATTTCAGGGTTCAAAAAAAAAATATAAGACAGGGTCTTATTTTTGGGGAAACATGGTAAAGTTGGAAGGGACCTTGGTATTGTGGCCTGTCAGCGGCCTGTGCAGATTGTAGCTGATTCCGACAGCGAGGAGGCTGGTGTGGTGCTGCGCCAGCAGCCTGTGCAGCTGGCACTCGAGTCAGACAATGAGGAGGCTGGAGAAGATGTGGTGCCAGAGGCGGAGATTCAGCCAGGGCCTTCAGAACCTCCAGAAGCTTCCATAAGTGAAGAGGAAGAAGAGGAGGAGCCTCTTCTCGATGCACGGGCGCGCAGAGTGGCCAAAAGGCAGGAGTGGCTCCTCAGGAGGAGGTCTCCTCGAGAGTAAGGCTTGGGGCTAATTGGCCACTCCCTTAGCCTATTTAAGGAGGAAGCAATTTGTAGGGAACAACTTTAGTTCATTCTCCTTCGCGTTTGAATTCTCTGCAAATTGCTTCTGGGCTTTCGGCAACCTTAGTAAGATTATGATTGCTTTATCTTTGGTTTCTTGTAGGCTGTTAAGAAAGTTAATTAACAGCCTTTATTTGAAAAAGACTGATTTAATTTAGTAAACTAAGGTTTGTATAGACTTTGTGTGTGCTGTATTCTTTGGGGGTTCGTAGCTGGGGCAGAACAGTTGGAGGCCTTTTAGTCCAAAAAATTTAACAACCGGTTCTCTGTCCTAATGACCGGCTGGGTGGGAGTGGCCATGGTGGGCATGGCTAGGGGATGTGACAGGCAGCACTCAGCCTCTTGCATCCCCCCAGAAGCAAAAACGGGCCGCGGGGGGATGCGCCGCCCCTGTGCCCTGTTTTGGGCCTACGAGGCCTCCCTGCAGCCTCCTGGGAGCCAAAATGGGGTGTGTGGGGACTCCTGGAAGGGGCAGGGCAGGAAGGTGTGGGGCCAGTCAGCAGTATAACTACTAGCTTGCCCGAACCGGCCCACACTGGCCTGAACTGTCCCGAACCGGTTGAATCCCACCACTATATTTGGGTGATTCATTTCCATTCTAGAAATTCTTGATGTTTTTTTAAGTATTTGGCTTCTTTTAGACAATGAATGTAAAAGGTGATTGTTGTTTGTTTGTTTTTTCAAGGAGATAGTGAGCAAGGGATTGGGTTAAAACTTGATCTGTCCCCGTCCACACACACACACTAACACAGCCAGCCAAGGGTTAAGAAAGTACTTGGCACACACACAGGTCGTTATCTCAAACTTGGCAGCAATATAATCACCATCTGCCAAGAGCTTTTACTGCAACAGATAACATAAAATTACATACGCATCGCAAATAGTCCAGCAAAACAATATCCCTTTCAGCAGCTTCAGATGTTGTTCAAGTGACCAGCCAAAGTTAGTTTTTGTTCGTCACGGAGTTTTACCAGCCACCACCCTCTCTTATATAGTCTCTGGGGTGTGGTCCAGTGACTCAGTTCTACTCCCTAGCACGCTTCCTTAACTGCTGCAACCGTTTATCACGCCTTCGTTGGTGTGCATCCAGGAATGACGGCTCTCCCTCGCTCTCATCGGAGACACCTGGCTCCTGGCTAATCTGCTCTCCCTCGGCCGGCACCTGAGACAGTGCCAGAGGGGAGGGGCCTGGAGAGGGAGGCCTGGCTGACTCCTCTTCCTCATGTTCGGAGCTTTCTTCCTCCGATGAGATAGGCTCAGAGGGCGGGGCCACAACAAAACTGAGAAGCAAAAGGCCTGCATATCAAGATGATAATAAGAGCCTACCTTAGTAGCCGAAAGGAAAAGTACCGTGGAACACAATACTATTTATTTATTCTTTGTTTTGATTTGCTTGCCCCCCCCTTTTTTTTTTAGATCTGTAGACTAGGGTTTCAGACCTATTTTGTATGCTATAAGATTTAAGAGGACTGGGTTTATTTTATTTATTTATTTAGAAAATTTATATTGTCGCCTATTCACACATGGCAACTCAAGGTGGCTTACACGAATATAAAAACATCATGGATGGTGGGGAATGGAAGGATTTACATTCATTGCAGATAGCTGGTCATTTGCATCCTCTTTAGACTCTTCATTTTCTATTACTTTGTCTATTTTGTGGCTCCACCAGTTCTTGCTTGCAGGCAACTGGTATTTCTGACAGATATTCTAATGTAAAGGTAAATGTAAGTGTTCCCCTTGTACATACATGCTAGTCATTCCCGACTCTAGGGGATGATGCTCATCTCTGTTTCAAAGCCGAAGAGCCAGCACTGTCCGAAGATGTCTCCATGGTCATGTGGCCGGCATGACTCAACGCCAAAGGCGCACAGAACACTGTTACCTTCCCACCAAAGGTGGTCCCTATTTTTCTACTTGCACTTTTTTTTACGTGCTTTTGAACTGCTAGGTTGGCAGAAGCTGGGACAAGTAATGGGAGCTCACCTCATTACACGGCACCAGGGATTCGAACTGCTGAACTGCTGACCTTTCGATCGACAAGCTCAGCGTCTTAGCCACTGAGCCATTATTTATTAATTGATGGCCCACGACCAACTGAACAAACATTAAAAGATATATAGCAGTTTAAAAAATCCACATGTATATAAAATGCACAGACCAAAACCTAAGCTATGGGGAAATCATCAGCAATTATTTACATTAAAGTTTCAGATTTTTTTTAAAAAAAAAATTGACATCACCCTCGATAGTTTTAGAAATTGATCACTTAAAAAGAAAGTGATCTCCTTGTCATGAGGGAAATTAAACTTTGTAATAACGGGGGTTTATAAATTTTAATGACCATCGCGTATACAGTGGACATTTCAATAGAACAGATTCCACCTCTGTACTTGAATATATTCAAATACGATTTTCATATGGGAGGGCGTTGTCATCCTTATGTACCAGTTTGGTCCAGAGGGGAAAAAAGTCTTTAATGTAGAGGGTCTTTTGTCTGGTGTTTCAACTGCCATCTTTTTTTTTTAAATGTTCTTTCCCTGTGGATGCCATAACATTAGATTAAACCCCCATGTAAGCTGCAGGATCCAATTTAAGTCAGTTACTGGGACCAGAGCAGTGGTGGGTTCCTCCCGGTTCGGCCGAGCGGTAGCGGTGACGATATGACGTCACCGAACCAGTTCTCTTTGTTTGGGAGCTGGGCCCTCCCACCCACCCACCTCCCACGTTATTCTTACCTTTTATTTGGCCCCGCCCCCAATCTATTTGCTGCCTCCCGAGTCCCAGCTGATCAGCTAGAAGGAAAAAAGCTGTTTAAACTCTTGCCGCGGGGCTTCAAAGAGCCGCCCTACAGCTGATCAGTGTTAAAAGGCAGTGTGGTGGTAGACCAGTGTGCTCCAAAAACAAATGGATAGACCGGTGCCTCCAAAAACAAATGAGTAGACCGGTGCCTCCAAAAACAACTGGGTAGACCGGAACACTCCAAGAACAAATGGGTAGACCTGTACAGCTCTGCAAACAGTTAAAAGCCTGGTAGACCAGTACCTCTGCTAAACCCTAAAGAATTGTCACATGACTATCAAACCACGCCCAAAAAATAAGCCATGCCCACAGAACCAGTAATAAAAAAATTTAGGACCCACCCCTGGACCAGAGGTTGTGTCTTTGGAGATTTTGGACTCATGTTGGAGCCCATCTTCAGGGAACTTCTCTCTAGCAGAGTGTGTGCTCTTCTTTGTATGGTGTTTCTATGGTGCCGGCTGTATGCCGTGGTGGGACTTGAATAACTTAATAACCGGGTCTTTGGCTGGGTAGGCGTGGCCGGTTGGTCATGTGACTGGGTGGATGACATCACTCATCACAACCAGCCCTGCCTCCTGGCCACTCGCTTCAAAGACAGAGGTAGGATTCAGCCGGTTGGGACTAATCCCACTACTGGCTGGTCCCACCTCTGCCTGGTTTTTGGCCTGGTTTCTGGCCATTTTTGGGCTGTTTTCAGCTGTTTTTCAGGCTGTTTTCAGGCCATTTTTGGACCATTTTCAGGCTGTTTTTGGCCGAAAGAAATGGCCAAAAACAGCCAAAAAACAGGCCGTTTTTCGGGCTATTTTCTGGGTGTTTTCTGGGCCGCTTTCAGGTACTTTTTTGGTCCATTTTCAGGCCAGGTCTGTCCCTAAAAATGCCCAGAAAACAGCCCAGAAAATGGCCTGGAAAATGGCCCAGAAAACAGGCTGAAAATCAAGCAGGGACAGGGCCAGACAGTGGTGGGATTTGCCAGTTTGCTGAACTGTGCAGAATCTTAACTATCAGTTCTCCCGAACCAGTGCAAACCGGCAGAAGCCCACCTCTGGTTGTATGTGGCTTTTTAGATGTTGATTGGGGTGTGTTGATGGCTGACTTTTAGGTGATTAGCTGTTTGTTTGTGCTACCCCGCCTTTGCTTTCTAAGTACTTGATAGGCTGGTGGTAAATCAGCACTCCTGTTGACTGACGAAAGAGCCCGTTTCCCAGGCTTCAATCACTTCCCTGGCTGTTTTTGTCCCTGCTCGTCCAACAATCCTAGTAGCTGCAAAATTGAATGCATGTCCTTGTTCATTTCAGTGTGAGGTACCAACGAGTTCGGGTCTTCTCGTCTGAGTGCTTGCTTGTTTTTCTGGTGGTTAGACTCTGGGCGGTGTGAGAAGCCCACTTGCAAATCTCAGAAGCTGCATTCTACTGTTTCTGAAATGTTTTTGATGTCAGAGTTCTGACGGATGTTCCGTAGTTCTGACCCTATGTAATTTACGCCCCACTTATGACCCTGTTTCCCCCTCTCCCCAGGGTGTGTCATCAATCACATTCGCCAATGGAGCAAGTTCACGTGTTGTAGAGGTCACTCCCCTCTGGCTGTTGTGGGTAACCCTGGGATACAGCCTTGAGAGAGATAAGCATGGAATGTGCATCTGTCTTTGGCTGCCATTTTATTTTATTTTATTTTATTTTATTTTATTTTATTTTATTATTCACATTTCTATGCCGCCCACTCTCCAAGGGCACTGGGCGGCTTACACCAAAGACAGTATACTAAATAGCATATTGCCCCCAACAATCTGGGTCCTCATGTTACCCACCTCGGAAGGATGGAAGGCTGAGTCAACCTTGAGCCGGTGAGATTTGATCCGCTGATCTGCTGAACTAGCAGTCAGCTGAAGTAGCTGCAGTACTGCACTCTAACCACTGCGCCACCTCGGCTCTTTTTTCTTTTCTTTTTTTTTTTTTCATTAGTTTCCCATCCCCTCTGGCCTATGGCAACTCAAGAGCAGGCCAGGGATGCTTTTCAAGTTGACATTTGGCTCCCCTCACTTCCTGAAGGCAACCTGTGCAAAGCAAAAACAATCTGAGTACAGGTATAGATTTTAGGTTTGCAAATCCCTCCCCCCTCCAGCTTGTTTGGGTTGTCTCCGAGTTGACATTTGATGTGTGGCAGGATATGCCATGTGGTTGGTTTTGTACCTTGTATCTTCCTTTCTCTCTTCACTGTGTCACACAAACATCTTGTAAAATGTAAGCTACCTTCATAAATACAAAGTATAGAATAGCCCAAAGCACATATTCAGGTAGAGAGAAATTCCTTTAGGATGGGCTCCAGCATGAGTCCAAAAGTCAGGAAGACTAAATCTCTGATCCCAGTGACCAAGCCAGATCGACTCTTGCAACATTATCCTTTGACACATCATATTTGCCTTCATTCATGAGAAATATAACTTCTTGCTCACAGTGCAGACTGCGCAAACTCTGCCACCTCAGTAAGGCCGGCAACCCATATCCAGATTTTTATGCCAGGTTAAGCACAAGCCAGAGTTATTATTGAGTCTGTCATCTGCACCTCTATAACTGTCTGGTTTGGTTCTGCAACCCAACAAGACAGACACAGACTTCAGAGGATAATTAGAACTGCAGAAAAAACAATGGCTACCAACCTGCCTTCCATGGAGGACCTGTATACTGCACGAGTCAAAAAGAGGGCTGTGAAAATATTTACAGACCCCTCGCATCCTGGACATAAACTGTTTCAACTCCTACCCTCAAAACGACTCTCTAGAGCACTGCGCACCAAGACAACTAGACACAAGGACAGTTTTTTCCCGAACACCATCACTCTGCTAAACAACTAATTCCCTCAACACTGTCAAACTATTTACTAAGCCTGCATTACTATTACTATTAATCTTCTTATCATTCCTACCACCCATCTCCTCCCACTTATGAGTGCATGACTGTAACTTGTTGCAATATCATTATATTGATTATATCCTAGTATGATTTGATTGCTTATTTGTACCCTATGACTATCATTAAGTGTTGCACCTTATGATTCTTGACGAATGTATCTTTTCTTTTTATGTACACTGAGAGCATATGCACCAAAGACAAATTCCTTGTGTGTCCAATCACACTTGGCCAATAAAGAATTCTCATCTAATCTAAACTTAGCTCTAAACTTTTTCAAAGTTTGGAATAGAGTATCCCTTTCGAGCCATAAATGAATGTATGCAATACGCCTCCCTCTGGTATATAAAACTAAATAAAACTAAATAATAGATAACTAGGTAGCACATCAATAATAGATAAATGATAAAATTGCAATGGCTGGCAGATGAATTTGAGGGGGGGGATAGCACTTTCTTAAGATTAGCCCTTACCTCCATTTTTTCTGAGCAAGTCCTGTCTCCTCTCCCAAGCCCCAAATTGTTATCACCTCCTTTTTAAAGTTTGTCATTCCCCCTTGCAACTCATGGTTTGATCCCTCCTGGAGTAAAACTTGGAATGCCTTGGTGAAACAGTAATGAGACTTGATGATAAGTTATGGAAATTCCCTTTTTCCCTGGAGATAAATGTTCCAGCACAACCATTATTTAGAGACTGGCAAAAAAAAATCTGAACCTCTGAAACGCAGCCCTCGGATGAGTAATGCTTTCCATATGCCAGTTAAAATGCTCAGCTTCTTTTCATGTATTTTTTATGCAGCGTAGTAAGTATATCTATACCTATTAAGAGCAACCCCATCGAAAATGTTCTCAGAAAATCCTATCGATGTATTTATTTCTCTCTCAATGAAATGCTTATGAAGCAAACTCTGGAGTGGTTGTTTTTTTTTTCTTCCTCCAATTGAATCAATCTTGGCTTGATGCCATTCTGCAAATACAGCAACCATTTTCCCCCCATTCTTCCACATCTCTGTTCTAACCGATGTTGTTGCATTGTTTAACTATGGGGCGATACACATTTCCCCCCCCCAACCTATGAGGTTGTCCATCATCCTCAAAAAATAAAAATATGTGAGATATGGTTCATTCCTAGGTATGGTTAATTCAGGCAAGGCATTTGCCAAGGAATAATTGCTAGCAGTCGCCTTGATTTGGTTCCTTCAATCCCATAAATCAGCTCAAGCTCTAGATATGAGCTACAGAAGAGTGGATGCTTTTCATGGTATACTACTGCTTCCATTTTGAAAGGCAAGAGAAGAAAAGAGACACCCATTCCACCTTGTCTAGGATCTTAGAACACAAAACTGACATAGACAATGTATGTCAGCTTTCTGTGGTAGAGGAAGGAAAGAAGGAAGAAAGGAAGTTAGGAAGGGAAGGAAGGAAGATAGGAAAGGAAATTAGGAAGGAAGGAAGGAAAGAAGGAAGATGTGGAAGGAGGAAAGGAAGGAAGATAAGGGTAACAGAGGAAGGGAAGGAAGGAAGGAGGGAGGGAGGGAGGGAAGGAAGGAAGGAAGGAAGGAAGGAAGGAAGGAAGGACGGAAGGAAGATGTGGAGGGAGGAAAGGAAGGAAGATAAGGGTGAAAGAGGGAGGGAGGGAAGGAAGGAAGGAAGGAAAAAGGGTAGGGAGGAAAGGAAGGAAGATAAAGAGGGACGGAGGGAGGGAGGGAAGGAAGGAAGGAAGATGTGGAGAGAGGAAAGGAAGGAAGATAAGAGTGACAGAGGGAAGGAAGGAAGGAAGGAAAGAAGGAAGAAATATGTGGAGGGAGGAAAGGAAGGAAGATAAGGGGGACAGAGAGAAGGAGGGAGGGAGAGAAGGAAGGAAGGAAAGAAGGAAGGAAGGAAGGAGGAAAGAAGGAAAATGGGCAGGGAGGAAAGGAAGGAAGATAAAGAGGGACGGAGGGAAGGCAGGAAGGAAGGAAGATAGGGAGGGAGGGAGGAAAGGAAGGAAGGAAGGAAGGAAGGAAGGAAGGAAGGAAGGAAGGAAGGAAGGAAGGAAGGAAGGATAGTGAGGTAGTTCAGACCAGAAGCACACCAAACCTACCAGCTCCAATTTTATTGTATGTTTAGATTAACAGAGTCCTGCAAATCTGAAAGTACATTTCTTCTCCACAACTTAACAACTCAAGAAACTAAGGAGGGTTCCTTCCGAGATCTTTGTCACACCCAGTTTCCTTCTGTGGATGAAGGTGCCTCTTATCTAACCTTTGTCCTGTTTGCAACCCCTTCCCCTCACTCTGAAGATCATCCCCACAAACCATTGCAATGTATTAAACACTAAGTTTGAAAAATTATTTCTAGAAGACAATGCTTCTTTTCCAAAAGTAATACTACTTCTATAGTAGCATTACTTCTTCTAGACCAGAAGAAACACAACATAGAAGACTTACAAAAACAACATAATGGCATCATGGTGTTTATGAACAGAGCAATATAGTTCCCAATCGCACTCTCTCTCTCTCTTTTTCTTTTTTAAGTGATCTCTTCCCACCTTTTCTTCTCCTGACATTTGAATGGTTTGGTGGTTTCATATAATCAGCAATGAAGAATCAACAGGGAGTTGGGAGATTTTTTTAAAAGAAAAAACAACCTAGCCTCGGAGCATTTCTACAATTATGTCGGTGTGCAATCAAAGCATATGTTGCCCATTTGCTGTAATTTTATTCCAAGCAAAACATGCATTTTCAAATATGCCTCTAATACATGTAGACATGCTTAGAGATATGATAATGAAAAAGAAAAACTGGAATAAAATACATTTCAAAACAACTTTAACTGCTTCCTACCTGTGGAAGACTAATATAACCAGGAGACAAAATGTTTGTGCTTGTTTTCATGGAAACATCAATTACGGAGGAGGAGGAGGAGGAGGAGGAGGAGGAGGAGGAGGAGGAGGAGGAGGAGGAGGAGGAGGAGGAGGAGGAGGAGGAGGAGGAGGAGGAGGAGGAGGAGGAAGAGGAAATAAATAAAGATGAGGGAGATGAAGGAGAAGGAGAAGGAGGAGGAGGAGAGAGAAAATAAATAAAGATGAGGGAGATGAAGGAGAAGGAGAAGGAGAAGGAGGAGGAGGAGGAGGAAGAGAAGGAGGAGGAGGAGGAGGAGGAAGAGAAGGAGGAGAAAATAAATAAAGATGAGGGAGATGAAGGAGAAGGAGAAGGAGAAGAAGGAGAAAATAAATAAAGATGAGGGAGATGAAGGAGAAGGAGAAGGAGGAGGAGGAGATAGATAAAGATGAGGGAGGAGGAGGAGAAGGAGAAAGAAAGAAGAGGAGGAGTAGATAACTAAATAAAGATGAGGGAGATGGAGGAGGAGATAGATAAAGATGAGGGAGGAGGAAAAAGTGAAGAAGAAGGAGAAAGAGAAGGAGGAGAAGGAGAAAGAGACAGAAGAGAGGAGGAGTAGATAGATAAATAAAGATGAGGGAGATGGAGGAGGAGGAGGAGGAAGAGATAGATAAAGATGAGGGAGGAGGAAAAAGTGAAGGAGAAGGAGAAAGAGAAAGAAGAGGAGGAGGAGATAACTAAGGATGAGGGAATAAAGGAGGAGGAGAAGAAGGAGGAGGAGGAAGAGGAGGATGGGGAGATAGATAAAGATGAGGGAGGAGGAAAAAGTGAAGGAGGAGAAAGAGAAGGAGGAGAAGGAGAAGGAGAAAGAAGAGAGGAGTAGACAGATAAATAAAGATGAGGGAGATGGAGGAGGAGAAGGAGAAGGAGGAGGAGGAGAAGTGATGTCAACAGTATGCATGCATACATGTATGTGTATATGTGCATAAATGTGTATATCAATATATATTGAAATTAACATACCAATCAATATATTTTTTTTATTTTTGCCATTTTGTTTTGCATCATCCACATATACTGGGAAGAAAATCATATCAAATATAATGGACATTTTTCTTAATATACATGTATAGAATTGTGACATATTTATCACAGCACCAGTATCTTACAAATAAAAATACTGATGTGTGTATCGGCAAAGGCACTTTTTTTCTTTTCACATGAAAATAATAATAACTTTATTGTCATTGTACATGTACACACAGTATACCCATACAACGAAATTCACTTAACCCCCAAAGAACAAGTCCAACACACATAACAATCCCCAAATACACTCCCACCCACCACAAATTCCCCACCCCTAAACCACCCAAACATCCACAAAACAGACCAAGTAATGCTGTCCAACAGCTCACTGATGGTGGCCCTTTAGTTCATTGTTGAGTGCAATTATAGCTCTGGGATAAAAACTATTCAGAAAATGTGTGGTCCGAGTTTTAATTGTTCTGTATCTTCTGCCAGAAGGCAACAGTCCAAGCAGATTGTAAGCAGGATGGGAAGATTCTCTGAGAATGTTATGCAACTTCCTCAAACAGAGAGATTCGAAGATGTCGTCCAGGGCTGGTAGCTGGAGTCCGACGATATTCTGGGCAGTTTTAATGATTCTCTGTAGAGCTTTTTTGTCCGCTACAGAGCTGCTCCCATACCATGCAAGAATGCTGTATGTCAGGACACTCTCAATGGTGCTGCGATAGTAGGACAGAAGTAGATGCTGAGATAGATTTATCTTCCTGAGTAGTATGAGCACAAATACATTGGGGGGGGAGAGGGGTTTGTCTAAAAAGCTTCCCCCCCCCAAAGTAGCAATAGCAATCGTAGTTAGACTTACATACCACCGAATAGTGTTTTTACAGCCCTCTCTAAGTGGTTTACAGAGTCAGCATATTGCCCCCAACAATCTGGGTACTCGTGTTACAGAAGGATGGAAGGCTGGGTCAACCTTGAGTCAGTGACAAGGGTGAAATTCAGCCGGTTCCTACCGGATCGGGCGATACGGTAGGGCCGACTGCACGAAGCCCCTCCCACCCGCGCAGATGTCATGACGTCCCTTTTTTGTGTCGTTTTTCAGCCTCTGTGCATGCGCAGAAGGCTTTGCGCCCACATTTGCAAACGGTAGGGAAGGTAAGTGCATTTCACCCCTGGTCGGTGAGAATCGAACTGCTGGCAATTGGCAGAATTAGCCTGCAATACTGCACTGTAACCACTGCGCCACCTGGGCTCTTCAAGTGCTGCTTTTTTACTTGTTCAGTGGTAGGTACTCCTTCCTAGACCACTCTACCTGGCTGAGGAAAAGAGAGAGGGGGGGGAGGGAGGAAGGGAGGGAGGGAAGGAAGGAAGGAAAAAGAAAGAAAGAGAAAGAAAGAAAGAAAGTAAGAAGGAAAGAAGGAAGGAAGGAAGGAAAGAAAAAGAAAGAAAGAGAGAGAGAGAGAGAAAGAAAAAGAAAGAGAGAAAGAGAGAAAGAAAGAAAGAAGGAAGAAAGAAAGAAAGAAAGAAAGAAAGAAAGAATAAAAAGAAAGAAAGAAAGAAAGAAAGAAAGAAAAAAGAAAGAAAGAAAAGAAAGAAAGAGAAAGAAGGAAAGAGAGAGGGAAAGAAAGAAGGAAGGAAAGAAGGAAGGAAAGAAAGAAAGAAAGAAAGAAGGAAGGGAAGAAAAAGAAAGAAAGAAAGAGAAAGAAGGAAGGAAGGAAGAAAGAAAGAAAGAGAAAGAAAGAAAGAAAGAAAGTGAAAGAAAGAAAGAGAGGAAAAAGGAAGGAAGGAAGGAAGGAAGAAAAGAAAGAAAGAAAGGAAGGAAGAAAAAGAAAGAAAGAAAGAAAGAAAGAGAAAGAAGGAAGGAAGGAAGGAAGAAAGAGAAAGAAAGAAAGAAAGAAAGTGAAAGAAAGAAAGAGAGGAAAAAGGAAGGAAGGAAGGAAGGAAGAAAAGAAAGAAAGAAAGAAAGAAAGAAAGAAAGAAAGAAAGAAAGAAAGAAAGAAAGAAAGAAAGAAAGCGAGAGAGAGAGAGAGAGGAAGAAGGAAGGAAGGAAGGAAAGAAAGAAAGAAAGAAAGAAAGAAAGAAAGAAAGAAAGAAAGAAAGAAAGAAAGAAAGAAAGAAAGAAAGAAAGAAGCAGATTAATTTAAGCACTCCCTTGGCTTCCTTGGTTACATGGATCAAGAGCTCCATTAAAAGGAAGCGATGGGGGGATATGCATTTGAAAAATGCTTCTAGTTATTTCATTGATTATTAGGGTTTTTTTCATTAGGCATGTAAGTCTCTGCATGGGTACGCCCATTCGGAAGTTCAGCCTTGAGCCTCTTAAACCATGACTTCCCAAAAGTTTCCCTCCAGTGCCTGGCATTCTTTCCAACTGTTCCACAAACTCAGTTTGGCTCTCCTGCAGATGTTACCCGAGACAGAAACTTGGCTAAGCGCTCAAGGCTGAGGATGTAGAAAGCAGATGCAACAACATGCATTTCACATTAGGTTGTGGTGTGGGTTCCCCCCCCCCCCCCCGGTTTGTGATAAATTATGAAAAGGCATAAGAGAGAATTTGATCTCACCGTAGGGATTATTCTTTCCTGCAGTCAGTTTGTTTATTTTAATGGCTCTCATCACCCATCGCTAGCTTTATGCTTTTATGGACTGACGGTATGCTGCAATTAAATTAAATGATGGGTGCAGGAAACTTTGCTTGTCGTGTCTTGAAAGGGCCCCCCCACCCAGTTTTGCGATAAGTTTCATTTGTCTGTCACTTTCCTTTTTTTTTTTTTTTGATATTGATTTAAAAGGGAAAAAAAATAGAGCATGGACTAATAAGATTGAAAGGGAACCTGGAGGTCTTATAATCCTGGAGGTGAAATTCAATTTTTTTTTTTTTACTATCGGTTCTGTGGGCGTGGTGTGGCTGGGTGGGCGTAGCAGGGGAATGATATTGCAAAATCTCCATTCCCACCCCACTCCAGGGGAAGGATACTGCAAAATCCCCATTCTTTCCCCACTCCTGGGGAAAGGATATTGCAAAATCTCCATTCCCACCCCACTCTGGGGCCAGCCAGAGGTGGTATTTGCCGGTTCACTGAACTACTCAAAATTTCTGCTACCAGTTCTCCAGAATCTGTCAGAACCTCCTGGATTTACCCCTGCTTTTAATCCAACCTCCTGATCAAGCAGGAGACAAATGGCTGTCCAGTCTCTTCTTGAAAACCTCCAGGGTGTCAACTTGCAAAGCTTTCAAGTTGCCATGAGCAGGAGGGAGGGAGAACTGAAGTGAATTCCATACATTCTTTCTGACCGCAATCAGAAGGAGGGTGTTAGGTTTCACAGCCAGCCAAAGTGGTTAATTGGAGAATGGGATTTATGACATGGCCAGACAGGAAGGGAGAGACAGGGTCATAGGGGAACGTAAATCTACGTGGGATCAGTCCTAACTGCATCCCAGTATTGCCGGAATGTTGCTCCTAATAAATGATTATATTTCCTTTGAAGTTTGGATCATGGCTCATAAATTAATTAGGGCATCTTTCGGAAACTTGACACAGGTATGACACAATTTCATATGTATGACACAATTTCCAGAGGCATTCTATTCTATTGATAATTGTTCTCCCTGTCAGGAAATTTCTTCTTAGGTTTGATCTCTTTTTAATGATCTTCCATACATTACTTCTAGTCTTCCTCTTGTGTCCTTTGGAGAATGTAGACTCCTTCTTCTCTGTTTTGGAAGACTGCTGTCATATTATCTCTAGTCCAGGGCAGGGGTGAAATCTAAAATTTTTCCCTACCGATTCTGTGGGCATGGCTTGGTGGTGGTGGTGTCCTGTGACTGAGTGGGCGTGGCCAACTTGATATCACTCTCAGCCACGCCCACTCAGTCACAAGACCCCCGTCCACCAAGCCATGCCCACAGAACCTGGTAGAAAAACTTTCTAAATTTCTTTCTCTCGCGGCTCCACCCACCCGCCCCATTCCCCGGACTCCTACTGCTCACCTTTCTCCCATGGCTTGCTGTCAGGGAAGGCAAGCGCCCAAAAGATAGTGGAGATGCTCACTCTCCTTCTTGAATGAGCTGCTCTGGTCCACACGCCGGCTGCACAAGCGCACACACAACCTGCCGCTGAATTAAATAAACGATGTGCGCTTGCGCAGCTGGTGTGTGGACCAGAGTGGCTCATTCAAGAAGGAGAGTGAGTGACTCCACTACCTTTCAGGCGCTTGCCTTCTCTGACAGCCAGCCATGGGAGAAAGGTGACAGTAGGAGTCCGGGAATGGTGCATTCCCCGAGTCCGGGGAATGGGGCAGGTGGGCAGAGCCTCCAGCTGCCATTACTACCGGTTCTCCGAACCACCGGCCATCATCGCTACCTACTTGCCCGAGCCAGTCCGAACCGGTAGCATTTCACCCCTGGTCCAGGGGTGTCAAAGTCAAGGCCCGGGGGCTGGATCCGGCCTGCAGGGCTGCCCTGGAAACAGTGAAGGACTGGCCTGCGCTGCCTCTGCCAATGCAAACAGATCTTTGGAGGGCTGCCTATGGCCCTCCCAAGCTCCACCAGAGGGTTGCAGGAGGCCATCACAGCTGAAAATGAAGCTCTGGAGCCCGTTTTTGTTGGTAGAGCGCATGGGTTGCCACAGGCGCCCCCGACATGAGTGAAGTTGAGCTGGCCATGCCCACCCTGGCCACACCCACCCCAGCCCCCAAGGTCAAACACAAGCTTGATGTGGCCCTCAATGAAATTGAGTTTGACACCCTTGTCCTAGTCCTTCTCTTTGTCAGCTAGACATAGCAATAGCAATAACACTTAGACTTATATACCGCTTCACAGTGCTTTACAGCCCTCTCTAAGCATTTTACAGAGACAGCATATTGTCCCCAACAATCTAGGAACCTCGGAAGGATGGAAGGATCAGGGGTGGGTTCTAAATTTTTTTACTACCGGTTCTGTGGGTGTGGCTTATTTTGTGGGTGTGGCTTGGAGGTCATGTGACTAGGTGGGCGTGGCTAGCTGGTCAGAGTCATTTCTGGAAGGTCCTCACACTTACGACCAGTCCTCGCACTTATGACCTGACTCATTTGTTTGCTTTTAACACTGATCAGCTGTAGGACGGCCCTTTGAAGCCCCACGGCAAGAGTTTAAACAGTTTTTTTCCCTCCAGTCATCAGCTGGGACTCAGGAGGCAGCAATAGATTGGGGGTGGGACCAAATAAAAGGTAAGAATAACGTGGGTGGGGGGGTGGGGGTGGGGGGGTAGGAGGGCGGGGGGGAGAACTGGTTCGATGATGTCATATCGTCACCGCTATCAGCTCGGCCGAACCGGACCAAACCGGGAGGAACCCACCACTGGGAAGGATGAGTCATCCTTGAGCCTGGTGAGATTCAATCTGCCAAACTGCTGGCAGCCGGTAATCAGAAGAAGTAGCCTGCAGTACTGCTCTCTAACCACTGCGCCACCGCGGCTCCATACCTAAATTGTTCATTGTGTGGTTTAGCCTCCAGGATCCTTATCATTGTCGTTCCTCTTCTCTGCAGTCTTTCTAGGGCCTCGATATCTTTTTTGTATCATGATACAACCCAGAATACAATTCATGTATTGTGTGTTGTATTCCAAACCCGGAAAATATATAAAACACAATTTTTTACCCCTTGAAACTTCTCATACCAGCTCTGACATTATTCGCTTTCTATCTATGCCTGGTGTGGCTGTTGAGTTGAAAAAAAAGTTGTGCAGCCTTGAACTAAACAAATTGTAGCTTGGCTAAACTGCTTTATTACAGAACAACAAATAATCCAAAAGATATTTATATGTGCAGAAATGGGTAGATTAACTTTAAAATTAAACAACAAGGAAGACTCACAGTATTACCAAATATGGGACAGATGGTATGAATGAATCAATCGATGGGAAAAAAAACTAAAGTCAAATACAGTAAGAAATTAAAGGTAACAAATCTACACCGTCATTAAGAAATCAAGGTTAATGTATATATATATATATATATATATATATATATATATATATATATATATATATATATATATATATATATATATATATATATATATATTTGTTTTCTCAGGTTTTCGCGGGTGTTTGTATGTAGGTCTTTGGTTATTCGGGTCTTCTCCCACGTAAAATTGGAAGTGTCTTGGCGACGTTTCGACGAAGTCTCATTCGTCATCTTCAGGCTGGTGTTCTCGGCTTCGTGCTTCCAGGAGCAAATTTTTACGTGGGAGAAGACCAAAGACCTACATATATATATATATATATATATATATATATATTTACATGTGCAAATATTATAGATAGATAATCCTGTTTGTTAGTTTTAGTATATATGTAATGTAGAATTGTACTTTCTTTTTTAGAGTTAAGAACGTTTTGTACAATCTTTTATCTTTTTGTATTGAATAAAGTTTGTTTTTAAAATTAAAAAAAAAGATATTGTAGCTTGGCTAAATTGCTTTCTTAGGGTATGAAGAGTTAATAGCTGTAAGCTGATGAGAAGTTGTAAGCAGAGGCAACCGGAAGCTGATGCAATGGAATGAGGCAGCAGAGTTACTGCCACTTTAAGAAGCTGGGTAAGAAGCTGCCTATATAAGATAAGTCATTAGAGGAAGTTTCCTTCTCCTCATGCATTCTCATGCATTCTATTTCATGTTCTCTCTGACAAGTTTCTTCCAACTCCTGTTTTTCTGCTATTCTGCTACTTTGTTGTGTGATAAAACTTTTCTTATTTATAATTGATAGAGGAAGGATTAAATACTTTGGATTTTCTCCTGTTTTTCTTCTTTAAAACATGGGGAAACGTTCCTGCCTATTTTTTTTCCCCCGTGACGTTTTGTGCTGAATTTGTACCTCTTTCCAAGGAAAACTATTAATTCCTTAAATCCTACCAGGAGAAGTTAAGATCCAACATTTTTAATGAAGCTGTAAAAAAGGCACAGTAAGTCTTATTCCCAGAGCAAACAGAGTACACTTAAATGATAAGGAAATGGAGAATCTGCAGGAATTGAACAGGAGAATAGACTAGACTAGACTAGACTAGACTAGACTAGACTAGACTAGACTAGACTAGACTAGAATAGAATAGAATAGAATAGAATAGAATAAGAGTTGGAAGGGACCCTGGAGGTCTTCTAGTCCAACCCCCTGCTTAGGCAGGAAACCCTACACCACTTCAGACAAATGGTTATCCAACATCTTCTTAAAAACTTCCAGTGTTGGAGCATTCGCAACTTCTGGAGTCAAGATGTTCCACTGATTCATTGTTCTAACTGTCAGGAAATTTCTCCTTAGTTCTAGGTTGCTTCTCTCCTTGATTAGTTTCCACACATCGCTTCTTGTCTTGACCAGAGTTAGAAGACATCCAATACCTTTTAATGAATCTTTTTATCCAACTCATTTGATTCTTGATTAAGAGCCGTGGTGGCACGGTGGTTAGAATGCAGTACTGCAGGCTAATTTTGCTGACTGCCAGCAGTTTGGCAGTTCGATTCCCAGTGGCTCTAAGTTGACTCAACCTTCCCACCTTCCGAGGTGGGTAAAATGAGGACCCAGATTGTTGGGGGGCAATATGTTTTTTTTAATTAATTTATTTGATTTATATGCCGCCCTTCTCCGGATACTCAGGGCGGCTTACAGTGCGTTAAGCAATAGCCTTCATACTTTTGTATATTTATACAAAGTCAGCTTATTGCCCCCACAAACTGGGTCCTCAATTTACCTACCTTAGAAAGGATGGAAGGCTGAGTCAACCTTGAGCTTGGCGAGATTCGATCTTACTTTAATTGCAGACAGCTGGTGTTAAATTACAGTGCTTTGTCTGTTGAGCTATCCAGGCTCCTGACTGTTGACTCTGTAAACTGCTTAGAGAGGGCTGTACATCACTATTCAGCGGTATATGAGCCACAGTGGCGCAGTGGTTAGAGTGCAGTACTGCAGGCTACTTCTGCTGATCACTGGCTGCCAGCAGTTTGGCAGATCGAATCTCACCAGGCTCGAGGTTGACTCAGCCTTCCATCCTTCCGAGGCCGGTAAAGTGAGGACCCAGATTGTTGGGGGCAATAGGCTGACTCTGTAAACCTCTTAGAGAGGGATGCAAAGCACTATGAAGCGGTATATAAGTCTAAGTGCTATTGCTATTATGAAATAGCATTTTGCTTCTCCCTTTCTCAGGGGGAACTCTATAAAAGTGTATTTTATTACAGCAGTATGACAAGATTCTTGCAATTATGTTGATTTTGTCTCCAGAGGACAGTTCACAGACAGAATAAAGTCCTGTCATATTATGCAAGCTACCATTACGTTCTTTGAATTCAAGTTTATTCGGAGTTCCTTCCTTCCTTCTTTCCTACCTTGTGATACATCCATCATATTGCCACATCAGCAAATGAGCAACGAAGTATTATTGCAGGGGGGTAGGTAGGCCAATCTAATCCACAATAACTACCCTGTTTCCCCCCAAATAAGACATCCTCAGGCTTTTGAGTGCATGGCAATAAGGCCAAGCGCTTATTTCAGCATTCAAAAAAAAATATAAGACAGGGTCTTATTTTCGGGAAAACATGGTATAAAACAAAAACATATCCAAAGTTATCACCTTGACCTTGGCTCTTACAATGCCAGAAACTAGTGAGCATGGGGTTGAAAGCTCAAACACAATGACTATCTATCAGTAGACATCTATCAGTCCATCCATCTACAAAGCTAACTAGCTCCCGATGTAAATTAATGATGGTTTCCATTCAAAGTGACTGATCAATAACTATTTGGGGGTCCTTCCTGTGTAGCTATGGTTCCAAACAGCCTATTGTAGAATGTGTCTGATGCCAATCAGGAATCCGATTATTTTGCAATTAATGCATGCCTTCATTGCAAGAACTCCATGATGTAAATTAAACAATGGACTTTCTATTGACCATATGCAATCTTTGAAATTGATCGACGCATTTCAAAATGTTTGAACACCGTTTAGTCTTTTGTCGTTCACCTTAAGGATCGATGTGCGTGATTGTTTTTCATGCGAACTGATATATTTATATTGTATTTTCCCTTTATAAACTTCTTATTATAGTTGAATACGTTGTATGCATTTGCTATTTTTTCTTCCTTTCCTTTCCTTTCCTTTCCTTTCCTTTCCTTTCCTTTCCTTTCCTTTCCTTTCCTTTCCTTTCCTTTCCTTTCCTTTCCTTCCCTTTCCTTCCCTTTCCTTCCCTTTCCTTCCCTTCCCTTCCCTTCCTTTCTCTCTCTTTTCCTCCTCCCTCCCTCCCTCCCTCCCTCCCTCCCTCCTTTCTTTCTTTCTTTCTTTCTTTCTTTCTTTCTTTCTTTCTTTCTTTCTTATTTATTAATCAAATTTCTATACCACCCTACTCCCGAAGGACTCAGGGCGGTGAACAGCCAAGATAAAATACAGACAATACAAATATTAAAAATCCCTTAAAATTATTAAATATTTTGGCCGAAACACAGATTAAAACACCCAATTTATAAAATCACGAATTAAAAATTTAAAAGAGGAGAGTTAGGCCAGGCCAGCCTGCTGAAATAAAAAAGTTTTGAGAGCATGACGAAACTTGCGCAGGTCCGGGATCCTCCGTATCTCTGGGGGGAGCTTGTTCCAGATGGTAGGTGCCCCCTTTCTTTCTTTCTCCCTCCCTCCCTCCCTCTCTCTCTTTCTTTATTTTCAATATATATACACACACACATATATATATATATATACAATAAAAAGTATGAAGAGCAGGGAGCTTAGTCATTAGTGTTGCGTCTACAGTAAATTTAAAACAGTAAAATACCACTAAGTAGAATAATGCACAGGAAATTTAACATTTGCCAAGATACCAAGGTCATGGAGGGAGGGGGTAGTGAATAGATGATATATTTGATTGGTATGGGAATTAAAGGAAGCATTTTCAAAGCTAATGATGGCATTTCCTAAACAAGGATGTTTTATAGCGGGAGATGAACATGAGAACAATGTTCTTGGCTTGAATAGAATGGAGATAAATGACCACTTACCTGTAAGGTAATAATCACCCCTCCCAACTTCCTTTTATATTGCTTGGGGATTTTGCTTAAGGAAAAATGCTAAAATTAGATTCCGGTCGGAAATCACACAAGGCTGCATTAACCAAGTTTAGTCTGGGCTAAACATGAAGCATTAGCAGAACGCGGGGAGAAATATCTGCAAAAAAAATCCTCTGATCAATACCCAGGTATTGATGGCCAGAAGGTTGAAGAAGACATTTACTCATTAAGTACATCTCTTTGATTTATTTCAGCTTCTCATGGACATAAATTTTCATACCTCACTTTTTTTTTTCAAAGAAATGCCTCTGCTTTTTTTTTTTTGTATGCCACTTTTCTTGTTGTCTAAAAATGTGTCATCTTCCCTTCCTTCCTAATAAATGCATGTTTATAGGCCTTCTTTCATAATCCGGGTGAAGCATTTGGGTTAAAGCTACCCTGTTTCCCAGAAAATAAGACATCCCCTGATAATAAACCCAATCGGGCTTTTGAGCACATGCGCTAAAATAAGCCCCCCCCCGAAAATAAGCCATCCCCACAAATATTTAAATGCATGCACAGCCAGTCCCCGCCAATTCCTCTGGTTAGGATTAGGGAGACAGAGCTGGAAATCAGGTAAGACAGCAAGAGAAGCCCTGTCTTGCTCCACGCGCTCTAAAATAATAAGAGCTTCTCAAAAATAAGGCCAAGCACTAATTTCGTGGTTCAAAAAAATATAAGACAGGGTCTTATTTTTGGGAAAACAGGGTAATAACTATTAATCTCTCTCTTTCCCTCTCTCTCACTCACACACACATGCATACACACAAACAAAGATCATAGACATATCATCAAAATACACGAATTCTGAAAGTTAGTGATCAGTTGCACTAATATTTTTGGTGGGGAAAAAAAATAGTTTCTGGAATCATGTTCTGTGATGTCTGGAAGGTGGGTTTCTGGCACAGAACAGGTTGCCTTTGAACAGATTGCAAAAATAACATGTTTGGTTGAAGGCTGTTGAGCTTGATCAGAAGGGCTCAATAGTCAATCTGGAAGGGGTTGTAGATGAAACATCTGGAGAACATCTGAGCTGCAGAAAGAAGCTGAAGTTTTAACCATGGGGGTTCTTGTTAAACCACTCAAATAAAAATCAGGTAGAAGATTGGATTGGCTGATAAAGATGATAGCTTTCATTGTCTACGCACAAATGTTCAGAAGATGGGAAACCAACAAAAAGTGATCTTGACTATGTGTCTGAATTGACTTATTTCGGGGTTCAAAAAAATATAAGACAGGGTCTTATTTTCAGGAAAACACGGTAATAAAAAGGTTGATTGGGGAGAACAAATGTTCTACTGCTCATATCATTTGGGGGAAGTGAAGATTAGGTCTGTTGGTTTTTAAATGAATTATTATTTTTTTTAATTAATATTTTTTTAAAAGTACAGGTAGTCCTCAACCTATGACTTACGACCATAAGTGAGCCCAAAATTCCCATCGTTAAGCAAGAAGGCTGTTCCAACCCTATAATGCTATGTTCTATATGAGTTTTGCCCAGAGATGGGATTCACTTACCTTCCCTACCAGTTCGCAAATCTTTCCTCATGCATTACGTTTGGGTCGCCGCTTCCAATTCGCCCAAACCGGACAGAACCAGCTGAATCCCACCGCTGGTCTTGTCCCATTTTGTGACCTTTCTTGCCACAGTTGTTAAGTGATTTCACCACAGTTGTTGAGTTAGTCACGTGGTTGTTAAGTGAATCTGTCTTCCCCTTTGACTTTGCTGATCAGAAGATCTCAAAAGGTGATCACGTGATCCAGGACTCTGCAGCTGTCGTAAATATGAGCCAATTGTTGAGTGTCTGAATTTTGATCATGTGTCCTTGGGGATGCTGCAATGGTTGTAAGTGCGAAAAATGGTCAGTCACTTGTTCAGTACGGTTGTAGCTTGAAACGGTTGCTAAATGAACTGTTGTGGTAACAGTTTATGATTTCGCTTTAGAAGAAATACTAGGATGACCCAAACACATATTTTCCAAAACTTGTTGTGGCCCATCAGCGGCCTGTGCAGATTGTAGCCAATTCTGACAACGAGGAGGCTGGTGTGGTGCTGCGCCAGCAGCCTGTGCAGCTGGCACTCGAGTCAGACAATGAGGAGGCTGGAGAAGATGTGATGCAAGAGGAGGGATTCAGCCAGGGCCTTCAGAACCTCCAGAAGCTCCCATAAGTGAAGAGGAAGAAGAGGAGGAGCCTCTTCTCAATGCACGGGTGCGCAGAGCTGCCAAAAGCAGGAGTGGCTCCTCAGGAGGAGGTCTCCTTGAGAGTAAGGTTTGGGGCTAATTAGCCACTCCCTTAGCCTATTTAAGGAAGGACGACGATTGACGCAATTTGCAGGAAACAACTTCGTTCACTGTCCTTCATGTCTTGATCTTAGTTCTCTTATCAGTTTCCTGCAAATTGCTTCTGGGCTTTCTGCCAATCATAGTAAGATTACAATTATTTATCCTTTGGATTCTTGTAGGCTTGTTAAGAAAGTTATTAACAGCCTTTGTTTGAAAAAAGACTGATTTAATTTTAGTAAACTAAGGTTTGTACAGACTTTGTGTAGGCTGCATACTTTGGGGTCCGTAGCTGGGGCAGAACAAAACTATAGTTGCATATTCCTTGGCCCTTGATTCACAAAATATCATTTGTTAACGAAAGTTAAGAAAGAGCGATGGAAGGGAAAGCTCTTTACTAAGATAGCATCGATGCACTTTGTAGTCCAGGTCATTAGAGAATATAATGCGAGAATGTCATCATCTTTAATTTGAAGATAGACAAACAGACAATAAATTCAAGAGGGTCAGCTAGGTGCAAAGATGTTGACCTGCAGATCAGATTTTTTTTGCACTTGGAAAGAGCCTTTGCTGCAAGTAGAGATGAAAATACGGCAAAGATTTATACCTGAACTCTTTCAACGTCAATGAAACTAAGTAGGCTTCCCAAAAGCACGAAGCCGACTCCTCATCCCGATAAAACCCCTTTTATTTAGTTTCAAGGGAAGTCCTCTCCAGCAAAATCCCAGCCAACAGTCTTTCACAACTACAGATCTTTATCAGTCTTGGAGAGCTGCCAGGCCGATATCTTCCAAATGCCACGCCGGAGCAGACAATCCAAGAAGTCAGGAAGAGATCTTCACCCTAATGAATTGAACTAATTGTCTCCTGCAAACTCCCCTCCCCTTTTGCTCCTCTTTATTCCCTATGGGAGGGGCCATTCACCGTCCACCTGTGGCTTTACTCCTGAGTTGACCCTTGTTCCTTAGATGTACCCTTCTCCTGGCAGCTCTGTGCATGCGCATACTGGGAACAGGATCCAGCTGTTCCTCTGCCTCACTGATGTCTGACTCCGAAGGTAGCTGATAACTGTCAGATGGCCCTGTCTCCCTCTCTGCCTCCGATGCAGAGCACTCATCAAAGCCTTCCCCAGACTCCAGGACTGACCCATGTTCCTTCCCAACCTCCTCATTGTCTGAGTCTGCCGACAGATCTTCTGGCTGTTGGCGGGCCACAACACTAAGTCTGCTTCAGTCCTGAGCTTGTGTGAATATGTGTGTGTGTGTGTGTGTGAGTGTGTGTATGTATTTAAACTAAAGCTATTGCCCCAAAGCAATTTCTTAAAGCAAGACATTCATTACACATTTGACATTACATGAACCGAAGGTCTGATCTTAATTGCAAATGCATTGGCAATCTTCGTCCCAGGCTGTGCTTAAATGTTCGCTGTTTACTAAGTATGATCATGTTGAGATTAATTGTGCATTTTTATTATCTGCTAATTACTTTTTCCAACTTGGTCCAACAGAAAGTGAAATAAATGACCTGAACCTTTGAAGTCTGCCAAAAACAAAAAAAGGGGCTTAAGATGGACTGGCATTTTCTTTACATGGAGTCAAGGTTAAAATAAATGTCCTTTGTGATGGGGGAAAATAGCTGGATTTTGAAGAATAAAGAATATAAGGCCAGTTTCAATATTTATTGCATTTAGCTAGGTCAAAACAATTTCTGGAAAAGTCTGCCATTACTTTGATTTACCCCAGAATTTGGGTGATATTATGCCTTTTAAAAATTATCCACTTGTATCATAGACTTCGGCCTTTTAAATACAAACCAGGTGTCATTTTCAGGTTCAAAACTATACTATTCTTAGTGTAAAGCAGGGGTGAATTTCAATTTTTTTCCCTAATTAATTAATTGAATTTATATAGCCGCCTATTCGCCCATGACGGCTCAAGGCAGCTTACAGAATATAAAACCACATTTAAAGCAATAAAACTAATAAAAAGAATCAAATAAATTAATATAGTATAATATAATAAAAATCACCACCCGCCCCAGCGACAGCAGATCACAAAGGCCATTTAATGGGCTCCCTCCCACTCTGGGTTCCCCATGCCCGCTGGCAGAACCAGGTCTTCTGGAAGAGTGCTAGAGTGGGGGCCATTCTAATCTCTGGGGGGGATGATGTTCCAGAGAGAGGGAGCCACCACAGACAAGGACCTTCTTCTGGATCCCACCAGTTGTATCTCCTTCAGGGATGGGACCCCCAACATTCCCTGCCTCCCTGATGGGACGGGTAGATGTGACCTGCAAGAGACGGTCCCTCAGATAACCTGCTCCAAAGCCATGAAGGGCTTTAAAGGTGACAACCAGCACCTTGAATTGCACCCGGAAGCAAATTCGCAGCCAATGCAACGCCCGCACGAGAGGTGATACCTGTGCACACCGAAGTCTGCACAAAACCATGTGGGCCGCGGCATTTTGCACCAACTGGAGCTTCTGGATGCTCTTCAAGGGCAGCCCCATGTAGAGCGTGTTGCAAAAGTCAAGACGGGAAGTGACTACAGCATGAGTGACTGTGAGTAGGGATTGTTGGTCCAGGAAAGGGCGTAACTCAGTGGTTCTCAACCTTCCTAATGCCTCGACCCTTTAATACAGTTCCTCATGTGGTGGTGACCCCCAACCATAAAATTATTCCTAAAACAGTTGAAAATACTTGTTTTCTGATGGTCTTAGGTGACCCCTGTGAAAGGGTCGTTCGACCCCCAAAGGGGTTGCGACCCACAGGTTGAGAACCACTGGCGTAACTGGTGCCCAAACAGAATTAATTATTTTGGTTGCCTCCAGAATAGCAGAATAATAGATAATAATAATAATAGGGACCTTGGAGGGCTTCTAATCTAACTTCTTCACCAAGCAAGAGACCTATACCATTTCAGACAAATGGCTGTCCACTCTGTTGTTAAATCCTCCAGTGTTGGAACATCCATAACATATGGAGACCACTGCTTAAACTGTTCCGATAGCTGAGCATAGCTATTTAGAATAAAATCAACCATTCCTACCATTTATCCGGAAATCGGTAATCATATTTAGTTTATTTCCTTCCTTCCTTCCTTCTTTCCCTTCCTTCCTTCCTCCATCCTCCCTCCTTTCGTCCTTCCTTCCTTCCTTCCTTCCTTCCTTCCTTCCTTCCTTCCTTCCTTCCTTCCTTCTTCTTCCTCCCTCCCTCCCTCCTCCCTCCTTCCCCCTCCCTCCCTCCTTTCCTCCTTACTTCCTTTGTCCCCCTCTCTCCCTCCTTCCTTCCTCCTCCTTCCCTCCCTACTTCCCCTTCCCTCCCTCCCTCCTTCCCTCCTTCCTTCCTTCTGCCCTCCCTCCTCCCTCCCTCCCTCCTTCTCCCTTTCCTCCTTTCCTCCTCCCTCCTCCCTCCTTCCTCCCTCCCTCCTCCCTCCCTCCCTCCCTCATTCCTTCCTCCAGCCCTCCCTTCTTCCCCCTTGCCTCCCACCCTCCTTTCCTCCTTCCTTCCTCCCATCCATCTTCTTCTATCCAAGGCACAGCCTTGAATTGAACCAGACCGGCAACTAAGGCTCACTTATGGTGGGACTATGACTAAGCCGTAATAATAAAACTACCTCTCTTTTTTTGCAAGTCAGAGTACCTCATTGTGCATCCCCACATAATGCACATACATTAAAAGAATGATTGTCACACCAAAAACAGTCCAACATCCTTCATGCAGCTTGCACATAAAGAATAGATTTTAATATTGCTACGTTAATTAAGCCAAGTTTCTCAGCAATTGCTCTTAGCCACTTATATCCTTCTCTTGTTTATATTAACTGCTCTTCTGCCCACTTCAGTGACACTCTATATTATCTTATAATTGAAACATAAATGCAAAAATTGATTTAAAAAAGGAGGATAGGATTTGGGAAGGGATAGATCATGCTTTAACCTAAACATTAGGAATTAAGGGGGTTTTTTGTGTGTGTGTGTGTGTGTGTGAGGTATTATTTTATAAGTCATACAATGTTATCGAAAGTCACATGTTTAAAAAATTCCTGTTTCAGTTCTCAGTAGTAACTGGCTAATCTTGGCTGATCAAAAAAATAATAATTGTCCAGGGTTGGACGTATTTAATACTTGGATGAAAAATCACTGTGTGTGTTTGTGTGTGTGTATTTGTGCATGCATGTGTGTTCAAGTCAATGCAGCATTCTTGGCAAAGATTTTTTTGGGAAGTGGTTTGTTATTGCCTTCTTCTTAGGGTTTAGAGTAAGTGACTGGCTCAAAGTTACCCAGCTGGCATCATGCCTAGCTTCTAGCCAGTGCCCTTAACCATGACAGAAAACTGGCTCTCCAAAAGATGGATTCAGAAATCAAAACAGACAAAGCCTTGCATCTTTGAAGAAAGCAATGACAATCTACGTGCTGCCAAAAAAATTTGACGGGCGTGTTCATATAGGGTAAGCAATCCAGCTTAAATAAAGGGAGTCTTTATTAATTTTGGACAAATTATCAGTTTTATGAAGACTGGACAAATTATTAAGTCCTTCCTTCCTTCCTTCCTTCCTTCCTTCCTTCCTTCCTTCCTTCCTTCCTTCCTTCCTTCCTTCCTCCCTCCCTCCCTCCCTCCCTCCCTCCCTCCCTCCCTATCTCACCTTCTTCCTCCCGCCGTCCCTCTTATCTCTCCTTCCTTCCTTCCTCCCTCCCTCCCTCCGTTTTTCCTCCCTCCCTCTTTTCTCACCTTCCTTCCTCACTTCTTTCCTCTTTTCTCACTTCCCTCCCTCCCTCCCTCTTTTCTCACCTTCCTTCCTCCCTCTCTTCCTCTTTTCTCACCCTCCCTCCCTCCTTCCCTCCCTCCCTCTTTTCTTACCTTCCTTCCTACCTACCTACCTCTTTTCTCACCTTCCTTCCTTTCTCCCTTCCTCTTTTCTCACCTCCATTCCTCCTTCTCTCCCTCCCTCTTTTCTCACTTTCCTTCCTTCCTCCCTCCTTTCCTTCCAATCTGAAGTTGGAGCCTTTGAAGACAGAGTCCTGGAAGGACTTTAAGCTGAATGCAATACAATGCAAGCAAACAAACAAACAAATAAACACAATGTATTATGTTAAGAGTAGAATCCCTTGCATAACAACTCAGAAATAATTCTCACTTAGTTCAATAGAAGTTAGTCTCAGGTGGATGTGTACCGAATTGCAATCCATTAAGCACAATTACAAGCACCAGTTTTGTGGAGATTTGTTTTTGCTCCAAAATAATAGAAAAATGCTTACCATAGATCTTAAACACTTGTAAATCTTTGTAAAAGTTACGTTCTCTAGAATATTCAACATCCTTTCATTTAACAACTTTCTATTTGCAACAATATGGTAAATACTCAGATATCTGTTGCCCTATTTAAAACTTTTATTACCGCTGTTTGCCCGAAAATAAGACATCCCCAATCGGGCTTTTGAGCGCATGCGCTAAAATAAGCCTCCCCCGAAAATAAGCCCTCCCTGAAAATATTTAAATGCAGAGCTGGAAATCAGGTAAGATGGCAAGAGGAGCCCAATCTTGCTCCATGTGCTGCAAAATAATAAGACCTCCCCTAAAATAAGGCCAAGCACTAATTTCGTGGTTCAAAAAAATATAAGACCGGGTCTTACTTTCGGGAAAACACAGTAATAATTATTAATCTCTCTCTTTCTCTCTCTCTCTCTCTCACACACACACACACATACATACACACAAACAAAGATCATAGACATTCTCATCATCAAAATACACGAATTCTGAAAGTCAGTGATCGGTTGCATGAATATTTTTGGTGGGGGAAAAATAATAGTTTCTGGAATCATGTTCTGTGATGTCTGGAAGATGGGTTTCTGGCACAGAACAGGTTGCCTTTGAACAGATTGCAAAAATAACATGTTTGGTTGAAGGCTGTTGAGCTTGATCAGAAGGGCTCAATAGTCAATCTGGAAGGGGTTGTAGATGAAACATCTGGAGAACATCTGAGCTGCAGAAAGAAGTTGAAGTTTTAACCATGGGGGTTCTTGCTAAACCACTCAAATAAAAATCAGGTAGAAGATTGGATTGGCTGATAAAGATGATAGCTTTCATTGTCTACGCACAAATGTTCAGAAGATGGGAAACCAACAAAAAGTGATCTTGACTATGTGTCTGAATAGACGATGTGTCTATTTGGCAACTTCAAATTTTGATTAATAATTACATATTGGTAAACGTAATGTCAAGTATAAACTAGGTGGCATTGATCTAGCATTGATCTTTGTTGAGGACCTAGATGTACTTATTTTTTTTATTTTTTTTCCTTTTATGTACACTGAGAGCATATGTACCAAAGACAAATTCCTTGTGTGTCCAATCACATTTGGCCAATAACTATTCTATTCTATTCTATTCTATTCTATTCTATTCTATTCTATTCTATTCTATTCTATTCTATTCTATTCTATTCTATTCTACTCTACTCTACTCTACTCTACTCTACTCTACTCTACTCTACTCTACTCTACTACTATTCTATTCTACTCTACTCTATTCTATTCTACTCTACTCTACTCTACTCTACTCTACTCTACTCTACTCTACTACTATTCTATTCTATTCTATTCTATTCTATTCTACTCTACTCTACTCTACTCTACTCTACTCTACTACTATTCTATTCTATTCTATTCTATTCTACTCTACTCTACTCTACTCTACTCTACTCTATTCTATTCTATTCTACTCTACTCTACTCTACTCTACTCTACTCTACTACTATTCTATTCTATTCTATTCTATTCTATTCTATTCTATTCTATTCTACTCTACTCTACTCTACTCTACTCTACTCCTATTCTATTCTATTCTATTCTATTCTATTCTACTCTACTCTACTCTACTCTACTCTACTCTACTCTACTCTACTCTACTCTACTCTACTCTACTCTACTCTACTCTATTCTAACCCAGCCTTATCGGCTCCTTGCGATAATTGCCAGGCCATGAGCTCCCGGCCAAAAGGCTGCAAATTAAGTTCTGGCAAGCAGTCTTTGTGGCACGAAACACCAAATTATTCTCCAAAGCACCAGAGGGCAGGACCAGAAATAATGGTTGGCAACTGTTCAAAGAGAGAAGAAACCTGGAATTAAGGAGAAACTTCCTAACAGTGAGGACAATTAACCAGTGGAACAGCTTGCCACCAGAAATCGTGGGCGCTCTGTCACTGGATGTTTTTTAAGAAGAGTCTAGACAGTCACTTATCTAAATTGGTATAGGTTCTCCTGCTTGAGCAGGGGGTTGGACTAGAAGACCTTCAAGGCCCCTTATTCCATTCCATTCCATTCCACTCCACTCCACTCCACTCCACTCCACTCCACTCCACTCCACTCCACTCCACTCCACTCCACTCCACTCTACTCTACTCTACTCTATGGAAAATCTAAGAAGGAGTCACATAGGAAATAGCAAGAGAGATTAAGACATAGAGACTGATAGTCCAGAAGAGAACAGAGATGATGTCAAGAAAAATAAAACTCAGAACGATCTGAGAGTGTTGAAGGATGTGAGCAACAACAAAAGCTTGTTCAGATGTTCAGTCGGTAGGCATAATTGCACTAGAGTTGTTTGACGTTGTTTCTTTCAGCTTCTTTCAGCTTCTGCTTCTGCCATCAGTGATGCTGTCGAGCTTCCCCATTTTGTCTTCCACTGTGGCCTTCAGTTTTTTCAAAACATTTTCTTCATTGACCGTTGTCTTCACATTATGTGTCCACCAGAATTCAGATTTATTTATTTATTTATTTATTTATTTATTTATTTATTTATTTATTTATTTATTTATTTATTTTTAAATTTGTATACCGCCCTTCTCCCTGAGGACTCAGGGCGGTGAACAGCCAAATAAAAACATAAACTACAAACATTAAAATACAATTAAAAAGATATATGTAAATTTGGCCCCATGTTTAAAAACAACAACAAACAATTAAAGACATTTTAAAAAGTGTTAGGCCAGCCCGGCTTCGTGGAAAAAGAAGGTTTTAAGGGCACGGCGGAAGGCACCGAGGTCTTGGATTCTCCTTATCTCTGGGGGCAGCTGATTCCAGAGGGTAGGTGCCCCCACAGAGAAGGCCCTCCCCCTGGGGGTCACCAGCCTACATTGTTTGGCTGATGGCACCCCGAGGAGGCCCTCTCTGTGGGAGCGCACAGGTCGATGGGAGACCGTCGGTAGCAGCAGGCAGTCTAGAAGATAACTAGGTCCTATGCCATGGAGTGCTTTAAAGGTGATAACCAACACCTTGAAGTGCACCCGGAAGACCACGGGGAGCCAGTGCAGCTCATGCAGGAGAGGTGTTATATGGGAGCGCCATTGTTAGAATTTCCAGGGACTAATGTGTTTTCTGTCATTTAGTTCCAACTACTTTGTTCCTTTAGATCTGTCCAAAATACAAGAAAGGGAAAAGAATTGATGTACTAGCCCAGGAGTCGGCAATCTTAAACACTCAAAGAGCCACAAAAGTCCTAACCGGAAGCCCCCATTCAATTCTGGAACTGACCGGAAGTCCAGTTCCCCCATCATAGTCTCCTCCTAGCGCAGCATCCTTTTTCCTCTGCTGACTGGAATTCCGGTTCCCCTACCATAGAGTCTCCTCCTAGCGTGGCATCCTTTTTCCTCTACCTGTCCTAACCGAAAGCCCTATCAATTGTGGAGCTGTCCAGCAACAGGGAGCCACAGCAGAGGGAAGAAAGAGCCACATGCGGCTCCAGAGCCACAGGTTGCTGACCCCTGTAGTAGCAGTTGAATGAAGAAGGCAAAAGGTAATAAAGAAAAAAAAACTCAGAGAGGTTGAATGCTGTTTGGTTGAGAGTTTCCTAGGAGAATGTTTGTGTTTTACCCAGCCAAGGTGAAGAACAAAATAAAGAAGCAGGATTAAAGCTTGAGATCCATAAAACCAAGGTCAGGAAAATTCTATTTCCTCTGACTGTCTTTTAAATTCCTGGGATCATTTGAGTTATGTCTTAGAGTACTAAGGAACCTTCTGATGACCTGGCTGAACCTTCTTGTATTATTTCTGATCCTGGAGAATATGTGAAATTCCAGATGATTGGGAGAGAGAGCAAATGTCCCTTCCCCTCCTCTCTCTCTCTCTCTTTGTCTCTCTCTCTCTCTCTCTCTCCCCCCCTCTCTCCTTCTCTTTCTGTCTTCTCTCCTCTCTCTCTCCCCTCTCTTCTTGGGAAGTCATGGTTTAATAATAATAATAATAATAATAATAATAATAATAATAATAATAATAATAATAATAATAATAATAATAATAATAATTTATTTCTATACCGCCCTTCTCCCGAAGGACTCAGGGCGGTGTACAGCCAATTTAAAAACACAAGACAAAACAATGATTAAAAATTAAAATAATTAAATAGATTTGGCCCGGTTTAAAACCCCGAAAATTTAAAATACCCCAATTTAAAATTATTATGTTGATAGCCCGGCCTGTTTAAGAGGCTCAAGGCTGAACTTCCGAATGGGCGTACCCATGGAGAGACTTACATGCCATGGGATGAAAAAACCTTAATAATCAGTTAAATAACTAGAAGCATTTTCGAATGCATATCCTCCCATCACTTCCTTTTAATGAAGCTTCTGATCCATGTAACCAAGGAAGCCAAGGGAGAAAAGTGAGCCAGAATGCTTAAATTAATCTGCTCGCTTCCCTTCCTTCCTTCCTTCCTTCCTTCCTTCCTTCCTTCCTTCCTTCCTTCCTTCCTTCTTTGTTCTTTCTTTCCTTCCTTCTCCCTCCCTCTCCCTCTCTCTTTCTTTCTCTTTCTCTTTCCCTTTCCCTTTCTCTTTCTCTCTCCTCTCCTCTTCTCTCTCTCTCCTGTCTGTCTGTCTCACCTCTCTGTCTGTCTCTCTCTCTCTCTCTCTCTCTCTCTCTGCCTCTCTCTGTCTCTGTCTCTCTGTCTGTCTGTCAGTCAGTCTGTCTCTTTCTCTCTCTCTCTCTGTCTGTCTCTCTCTTCCTCTGTCTGTCTCTCTCTCTCTGCCTCTCTCTCTCTGTGTCTCTCTGTGCCTCTCTTTCTTTCTCTGTCTCTCTGTCTCTCTCTGCCCCCTCTCTCTTTCTCTCTCTCTGTCTGTCTCTCTCTTTCTCTGTCTGTCTGTCTCTCTCTCTCTCTCTTTCTCTGTCTGTCTCTCTCTCTCTCCAGAAGAAGAGATCAATCAACTTGTCTTGATGTCTAGTCAAGCCATTTTAATTAATACAGAACTCAACAGCCAGATTGACTGGAAGAATTAAAAAAAGAAAAGAAAAGAAAAAAGGCATGCAGTTTCTGTGCTAAAGGCACGACTTTAGTTTCAACCTTGTTTCTGGACCAAATCCAAAGTGAGGGGCCCTTGATGTTCTCTGAGGTTGGTTGTTTTCTTACAGACATTTCATTACCTACCCTAGGTGATACCATCAGATATGCAGCCATATAAATTGCATGCATCCAATAATTACATTGATTACATCGAAGGAAGCATAAAGAATGGTTCTTACAAACGATCCAAGTATTTTGAACACCATCCTTAGGCCTACATTTTTCTGGTTTCTGGTTTCTCACTGAAGGTCTCATTCATGAACGCGATCCCATTGCGAACCGGTTGTAAAAGTAAGTAGTGTTAAGGATATTCTTGGCTCATAACCGATGTGATGGGTTATTGAGCAGAGTACCCCTTGAGTATGCACATGAAAGTGGCTGAGAGTGAATAACCACAGTTAATATACTGACACACTGAGTTGTGGTAGTCTTTTACTTTCAGAAAAAAGTAAAGCAAAGTCCAATAACAATCCAAGTCATACACAGATAAGGGGATCATTAAAATATCAATTCAGGGATATTCCAAGTACAAAGTCTTCTTACCAGTTGTTGTCATAAAACAGTTCTTCTTGAGTTTCAAACAGGAACAAGTTCAGTATTAAAACATTCAATAAATAGTAGAAAGCTACAAGTAGCAATGATCAAACAGTGATCATGCAGAGAGAACAGGTAGAGAGTAACAGCAAATAAGCAGATAAAATGGTGTAGTGTTCACAAGCCATGATTCAGGTTTCTCCTTAAGTACATTGGCTACAGAGCTTAGCCAGTCAGGATACAGAACGATGCAATACAGTCTTAAAGCAATATAATACCTTTTGACAAACATGTATTGATAGTTTATATCCTAGATCTGTGCACCTTTTGCCGTGCTCTCAAGACCTTTTTATTCCATCAGGTGGGCCTGGCCTAATCTTTTCCCTCTTTTTTAATTATGTAAATTTTAATCAGTTTTTTAAATGATTGGGGTGTTTTAATTTGTCTGGGCCAAATTGTCTAATTCAATTTTATTCTGTTTTTAAATTTTGTATTTATGTATTTTTTACTGTTTTGGTTGTTCACCGCCCTGAGTCCTTAGGGAGTAGGGTGGTATATAAATCAAATAAAGATAAAGATAAAGAAAGATAAAGATAAAGATATATTGCCTGATCAACTAGTTAGACAATAGTCATTTCCTAACAAGTAGAACCCATCCCTGGTAGGTAGGTAGGTAGGTAGGTAGGTAGGTAGGTAGGTAGGTAGGTATAGATTATATAGATAGAGATAGAGATAGAGTGGTATACTTTCAGCTCTGCTTTTTAGCAAAATAAATACAGTTTGCATAACTATACAGTTTGCCTTGGGGCAGGTTGCATGCAGAAAGACCTAGATTAAGGAAAAGTAAAGTCTAAAAAGATGCAGAAGCTGGGAAAAAAACAGTGCACAGAAATAAATCATAAATTATGTCTCCATTCTATACATTGGGATGTAACAATTGGACAGAATGGGTTTATGTTCTGAACGCACGCAAAACTGATGCGGCATGGAAATAGACTTGTTTATCTCTGCTTTGATCTGAATGTGTAATTTGTGCCCCTTCCCCACACCTCGCCTCTTCTGAATCCCACACTCGTCCTGAAGATGACAAGAAAGAAACACCCCTGCGCTTAATTATTGGGTGGCATACATTCAAATGCCATTTTGTAATTTTAACTGTAAATCATCCGCCGTTCGTCAGTCTGCTCTCACCAAACCCGCTGAACACGGAGAGCCTGAATTTTCACAACTTCATCGTCTGGCCTTCCCTGACAGCACACCAGACTTTTCACACTATTAACTAACACTTTGCTTCACTCAGCCGGTGAACTGTTGACAAGATCACTTTAGCAAGTCTGAATAGTAGAAAACATCAAGGAAACTGAGAGCATGTTTGGCAGGAGACAGACAAATAAGAACAACGCAGTAATTTAGAGGGAGAAAAAAATGTCGTTCCAAAATTAGTTCTCCTCCTCTATCTCCCCAGCAAGCATTGAACACGCTTTCTTTAAAATTTATTTATTTATTTATTGGTTCGATTTATATGCCGCCCTTCTCCGGAGACTCAGGGCGGCTTACAATGCGTTAAGCAATATCCTTCATACTTTTGTATATACCTGCTTAGTAGGGCTTTCGCCCCTCCCCTAAGCAGTGTTCTTTTTTATACAAAGTCAGTTTATTGCCCCCACAATCCGGGTCCTCATTTTACCTACCTCAGAAGGATGGAAGGTTGAGTCAACCTTGAGCCTGGTGAGATTTGAACTTGCAGTAATTGCAGGCAGCTGGCAGCTAAGTGCTACTTAATAGCACTTTAGTCCGCTGCGCCACCAAGGCTTAAAACCTACAATGCCATCACTTTCTTCATACTTATGCTAAATGTCTAGATTTACACACACACACACACTTCAAAAGCAGGGGTGGGCTTCAAAAATTTTAGCAAGGGGTTCTCTGCCCGGTTGCTGGGTGGGTGTGGCTATGGTGGGCGTGGCCTGGTCGGCCTCCTGCACCACAGCAGAGGGGGGCATTTTTGCCCTCCCCAGGCTCCGGAGGCTTTCCTAGAGCCTCCAGGAGGGTGAAAACGGCCTCCCCAGGCACCAGAGGCCCTCTGGAGGCCAGAAATGGGCCCATTTCCGGCCTTCCCAAACTTCCGGTAGGCCCATTTTTTGCCCTCCCTGAGCCTTTGCCCGTGCCCTCCACTTACCTGCATCCAAAACTGGTCGTGTGGGGACTCCTGGGAGGGGAGGGGAGGGGTGGGTGTGGCCAGCCAGGAATGGGATTTGGGGGTTCTCCAAACTGCACAGAATCTTACCTAGAGGTTCTCCGAAACCCCTGCGAACCCACAGCAGCCCACCCCTTCAAAAGCAGCATCTTTATTGGCTAAAAAAAAAAGAGCAAAGATTCGGGATTGGATGAATATATTTATTTCTTTCACTCAGAGTCTCATTTTTTTTCTTCTCTTAAGTTTGTTTAAACCCATTTTCAGATTCCTTCGTATGTGCATTTTCATCCTGTTTTTCGATGCACTATATATTTCATTTTATTTTGGGGGGAGGGAGTACTCTTCGTAATGAACTTGTTGCAAGTGATTTTCTCCGGGGTAATATATTCTCGCCACATATTCATTTTGGTGCGTGGACTTTTTAAACCATTATGCACATTATGCTAAAAGAGAATATCAGCTCATGACTTCTCTCTTCGGGTGTTGGAAGGAAGGTCCATGAAATAACATTTCATTAAACTGCAAAATTAACCATTTATTTTCTTATTTCTTATTTCCAATTCAACTTACTGAACTTACTCATTGTTTTTATCAGTGCTCTTCAGTGTTTAGTACCATAGTTTTTAGCACCATTTTTGTTTTTTACTCTCACTTTCCGTGGTTTTATTTTACCCACGCTGCTTTTTTAATTTTATCAGCTACGGTCTGTCATACAATTTCTTTTGGCAATTATGCTGTTAACAATAGAACTAAGGCAGATAATTTACAAAAGCATATGTGTTCTCCTATTATAGAATCAAACGGTGACCCTGAGAAGAAGAATGGACAATTAAAACTCAAAACTAATAGAGTTAAGATGACAACATTTTAGAGGTTTTCGCAAACAATAATATTAGACATGATTTTGTAAGTGAAAATGTTGTCCCAGAAAACTCTGGTCCTTTTACCTGGCATGCTAGCCCAAATGAATCACACCAGATAGGTGGAAAATAATAATAATAATAAAATAATTTGCAACTAAAGGAAGTAATTGGAAGCAAGTTCCTAGTGGACACACCCCTGCTTAGAATAGATCCCATTTTATATAATTTATAAACCATTCATGAGATAGATGGATGGATGGATGGATGGATGGATGGATGGAAGAAAGGAAGGAAGGAAGGAAGGGAAGGAAGGAAGGCAGGCAGGCAGGCAGGCAGGCAGGCAGGAAGAAAGAAAGAAAGAAAGAAAGAAAGAAAGAAAGAAAGAAAGAAAGAAAGAAAGAAAGAAAGAAAGAAAGAAAGAAAGAAAAATCTTTATTGGCCAAGTGTGATTGGACACACAAGGAATTTGTCTTTTGTGCATATGCTCTCAGTGTACATAAAAAGAAAAGATACGTTCATCAAGAATCATAAGTTACAACTCTTAATTATAGTCATAGGGTACAAATAAGAAATCCAATCATAATAGGAAACAATAAATATAAATCGTAAGGATACAGCAACAAGTTACAGTCATACAGTCATGAGTGGGAGGAGATAGGTGATAGGAACGATGAGAAGATTAATAGTAGTAGTAATGCAGCCTAATGTGAATAGTTTGACAGTGTTATGGGAATTATTTGTTTAGCAGAGTGATGGCATTGGGGGAAAAATTGTCCTTGTGTCTAGTTGTTCTGGGGTGCAGTGCTCTATAGTGTCATTTTGAGGGTAGGGGTTGAAACAGTTTATGTCCAGGATGCGAGGGGTCTGTAGATATTTTCACAGCCCTCTTTTTGACTCGTGCAGAATAAAGGTTCTCAACGGAAGGCAGGTTGGTAGTAATTATTTTTTCTGCAGTTCTAATTATGAGAGTTCTAATTTCTATGCATATATTCTATACAGTTCCAGTACGCTCCCATAGAGAGGGGTTTCTCAGGGTGCCGTCAGCCAAACACTGTCGACTGGCGGCCCCCAGGGGGAGAGCCTTTTCTGTGAGGGCACCCACCATCTGGAACGAGCTCCCCCCAGAGATACAGAGGATTCCGGATCTGCGCACTTTCCGCCGTGCCCTCAAAACATTCCTGTTTCAGCAGGCCAGCCTGGCCTAACTTTCCCTTTATATTGCTTTGGATTTTGTTTTAAACTGGGATGTCTTGAATTATCTAGGACCAGAGTGTTTAGTATATTTTAATTGGTTTTTTAACGTTTGTATTACATGTATTTTTATCGTTCGCTGTTCAGCGCCCTGAGTCCCTCAGGAATAGGGCGGTATATAAATTTAATAAATAAATAAATAAATAAATAAATAATGAGAGCATAGAATGTTATAAATTAACCCTTAAAAGTAACATCAGGCACACAACTTCTGTACTGATAGTAACACAGTTCATCTAAAAGTTAGAAAGTGGGCTAAGACTTTTACGTTATCACTTAACGCTCTCCCTTATTAAAAAAAATAATAATTCCTAAGCAAGTTTGTACCAAGTTCTTTTCCATCACTTCATTGGTCAGACATTCCTGAGCAGGAGACAGGTGGTGTTACTCAAGTTTGGTGACACTTTAACCAAAGAAGTCCAAGTCCATCCTAATCAGGGGTGGGCTGTTGGGGGTTTGCACGGGTTCGGAGGAACCTCTAGCTAAGATTCTGTGCAGTTCAGAGAACCCCCCAAATCCCACTCTTGACTGGCCTCGCCCCCTCCCCTCCCAGGAGTCCCCGAGCAGCCCATTCTGAAAAACAGGCCTATCAGAAGTTCAGAAGGCCTTTAGAGCCTGAGGGAGGCCATTTTTGCCTCGGGGAGGGCAAAAATGCCCCCAACTGTGGTGCAGGAGGCTGACTAGGCCACGCCCACCATGGCCACACCCACCCAGCAACCAGGCAGTGAACCCCTTGCTAAAATTTTTGAAGCCCACCCCTGATCTCAATAGGTTACAAGACATTATAGCAGTGGTGAAAACCAAAATTTTTTTACTACTGGTTCTGTGGGCATGGCGTGGCTTGGTGGGCGTGGCAGGGGAAGGATACTGCAAAATCTCCATTCCCACCACACTCCAGGGGAAGGATATTGTAAAATCCCCATTCCCTCCCCACTCCCAGGGGAAGGATTTTATTTTTTATTTTTATTAGTTATATTTCTATGCCGCCCACTCTCCGAGGACTCTGGGTGGCTTACACCAAAGACAGTATACTAAATAGCATATTGCCCCCTAACAATCTGGGTCCTCATTTTACCCACCTCGGAAGGATGGAAGGCTGAGTCGACCTTGAGCCGGTGAGATTTGATCTGCTGATCTGCTGAACTAGCAGTCAGCTGAAGTAGCTGCAGTACTGCACTCTAACCACTGTGCCACCTCGGCAAAATCCCCATTCCCTCCCCACTCTGGGGCCAGCCAGAGATGGTATTTGCCGGTTCTCTGAACTACTCAAAATTTCCGCTACCGGTTCTCCAGAACCTGTCGGAACCTGCTGAATTTCACCCCTGCACTATAGCTTTTTCTATGTGCTAAATAATACTTTAATAATAATTTGAAATACATTAAAACAGACTGTCCAAAAAAAAAAAAAAAAAAGAATTAACATTTCACAGATACAATATAAATTTAATTGTTCTCCAGTTCCAAAAGGGGCCAGGAGCTCCTGAAGCTACCTTGAATGACTATGATCTTCAGATTTTGGTGATCAGAGGTGGCTTCTTCCAAATACAACATTCCCAAGAAGAAAGGCATTAAGGACCTCAACCTCAGTAATGGACTGACCATTATTAATCAATTAATGAATAATTACATTTGCTCACAATATTGTGATGCAGGCTTGAAAATTATCTGTATCGTGCAAATGTATGCAATTAATTTGCTTGGATAAGAATTGTATATATTATCTAAACAAATTAATTACACACACACACATACACCAGTGGTGGGTTCCTCCCGGTTCCACCCGGTTCTGCTGAGCCGGTAGCGGTGACAATATGACGTCACCGAACCGGTTCTGCCCCCCCGCCCCCTGCCTCCCCACCCCCCGCGTTATTCTTACCTTTTATTTGGTCCCACCCCCAATCTATTGCTGCCTCCTGAGTCCCAGCTGATTGGCTAGAACGGAAAAAACTGTTTAAACTCTTGCCGCGGGGCTTCAAAGGGCCGCCCTACAGCTGATCAGTGTTAAAAGGCAGTGTGGTGGTAGATCGGTGCCTCCAAAAACAAATGAGTAGACCGGTGCCTCCAAAAATAAATGGGTAGACTAGTGCCTCCAAAAACAAATGGGTAGACCGTACAGCTCTGCAAGCAGTTAAAAAGTACCTCTGCTAAATCCTAAAGAATTGTCTCATGACCATCAAACCACGCCCACAAAATAAGCCACGCCCACAGAACTGGTAGTAAAAAAAATTAGAACCCACCCCTGACACACACATAGGGTAACATGCCTGAGTGGCGCAGCAGACTAATGCTACTGTTAAAAGGTAGTATTTAGCTTCCAGCTGCCTGCAATTACTGCGAGTTCAATTCTCACCAGGCTCAAGGTTGACTCAGCCTTCCATCCTTTCTAAGGTAGGTGAAATGAGGACCCGGTTTGTGGGGGCAATAAGCTGACTTTGTATAAAATATACAAAAGGATGAAGGCTATTGCTTAACGCATTGTAAGCCGCCCTGAGTCTCCGGAGAAGGGTGGCATATGAATCAAATTAAAAAAAAAAACACCATACACTTTTATTATATACATTAATATTTCAAAAAATAAGAAAAGTTTATCATGAGAACTTGCTTTGCTTACAAACGTTACGGCAAAAATATTTTCAAATTTACAGGAGGTTTTTCTTTAAATTAATTGGATAACTTATGCTAAGAAAGAAAGGAATGGACTGATCTATATTTTTTTTAAAAAAAAAAGTTTTCTCAAACTTATTCATCCTTACTTTTGAGTACATGACATTAATAGGATTTCATTTTACATCTAGATAGCTGTCAAGAGAGATGGGAAAGAACTCTTCCTTTTTTAAAAAAAATTATAAAAGATAAAACCGTCACACAATTTAGTGGTAGTCATATAATGCCACAATCTCCATCTAGGGGAAAAGAAAAAAAAAGAAACCTTAAATTTTATAGCTATATTTTCAGTGGGAATATGAAATTCTGGAAACTTTACTCCGGAGAAGTGTAAATTTCAAGGAATGACATTGAATATGATTCACGATAACAACCCTTCATAAAAATCTGTGCTGTTTTAGGAAGGATGATATATTAACGCAATCGATTTTTTTTTAAAAAAATCAAGTATTTTAATATTTTGACATGGTACAACACACACACACACACATTGTGTAAGGAGAATTTTCTTGACAGTGGGAACAATCAATCAGTGGCCTCCAGAAGTTGTGAGTGCTCCATCACTGGAGGTCTTTAAGAAGATATTGGGCAGCCATTTATCCAAAATAGTATAAGGCAGGGCTCTGCAACCTTAAACACTCAAAGAGCCATTTGGACCCATTTCCCACAGAAAAGAAAACACCGGGAGCCCCAAAACCCTTCCCGTGCCTGACTATTTCTTGAGCAGCTGCAAAACTAGCTGTAGATGTAGTTGAATTAAACATTCTGTTTTCTTCTGAAACTTTTCTTTTCTTGGGTTTATCCATAGTTGGCCTACTGGGGGTTGAAAAGTTCAATAAATCGCGTGCCAGCAGGTGTTGCACATTGGCGGTTGTGACCCCTATTTTGAGTGACGGAGCTGCAGCAGAGGGGTGAAAGAGCTGTTCTGTCCCCATCCCACACACACACACCCACAGATGGCCCAGAGTTAATAAACCACACGACAAACTCTTTGAAGATAAAGCTGGCAGCAACCCAGTGGCTAGCTGCCAATTCAGACTTTACTTACACAAAACAAAGATTAGACTGCAAGCATTCCGATAAAGCAGGCAAAGTTTCAGCAATACAAGGATTAGTCCAAATGCAGTCCGACAAGGCAGGCAGAAGTCCAGTAACACAGAGATCATGGATTATTTCTAGTTTTTGCTCATCACAAACTGAACCAGCCACCACAGCCACATTTATACCCTGTGGGGTGTGGTCCAGTGACTCAGCTAATCTCTGGCATGCCTTCCCCTCTGCTGTGCACGCTTCTCCCTGCGCCACTGTCGAGGATCCAGCCAGCACTTATCTCCTTCATCGCTGTCCACCTGTGGCTGCGGGGACGTGCTTGGCTCTGGGCCTATCTCTTGGCCTTCGGTGTCCTCCAGAGGCATTGCAAGAGAGGAGGGTCCTGGAGAGGGAGGCCTTGCCAACACCTCTCCCTCACTCTCAGAGTCTGCATCTGTCGATAGCCCAGGCTCAAGCAACGGAGCTGACCACCGGCTGCCAGCAGTTTGACAGATCGAATCTCACCAGGCTCAAGGTTGACTCAGCCTTCCATCCTTCCGAGTTGGATAAAATGAGGAGCCAGATTGTTGGGGGCAATAGTCTGATTCTGTAAACTGCTTAGAGAGGGCTGTAAAAGCATTGTGAAGTGGTATATAAGTCTAAATGCTATTGCTCAGTGCTATAAATATTTAAAGTAATTCAGACAGTTATTATTATTATGTGTGGTGTTACTCTGGATCTGCTTGAGCACATTTGGCCCTTCCTACGTTAGTGGTGTCTGAACAATGTCAGATGGAGCCTTCTCTGATTTTGTAAGAATTTGCAGTCTCTTCTAGTGTTCTAGTGTCGTTTTAATAAAGCCATCCTAGGAATATTGGTGGAGTTAATGCTGGCTCATCGAGTAAAACTATCACACTAGCCTGTAAATGCATTCCATGGATCTTCTTCTCTTTTCTTCAACAACAGTCGGAAAAGTAAAAGGATCAGGAAAGTCAAAACAACACTTCTCATAAAATATGATGGGTAAGGAGCCTGGTGGTGCAGTGGACTAAACTACTGTTAAAGTAGTATTTAGCTGCCAGCTGCCTGCAATTACTGCGAGTTCAATTCTCACCAGGTTCAAGGTTGACTCAGCCTTCCATCCTTCCGAGGTAGGTAAAATGAGGACCCGGTTTGTGGGGGTAATAAGCTGACTTTGTATAAAATAGAACACCGCTCAGGGGGAGCCAAAAGCCCTACTAAGCAGGTATATACAAAAGTATGAAGGCTATTGCTTAAAAGCATTGTAAGCCGCCCTGAGTCTCTGGAGAAGAGCGGCATACAAATCAAACTAATAATAACAAATAATAATAAATAAATAAGAGATGCCTATCCAGAACAGAATGACAAATCTCCATGGCCAACTAGCCACAGGACAACTCAACAATTCAATTAAATTATTTCCAATACCGTATTTTTCGGAGTTATAAGATGCTCTGGAGTATAAAACGCACATTAGCTTTTGTGGAGGAAAAAAACAAGAAAAATAAATCTACATCTGCCTACCAGCATCCATCAGTATTCACCATACTAGCATCCTTGCAGCAAATAGCAAACAGCCTGGTCAGCTTAAGCACATTATCGCAGCCTGATTCAGCACCAGCAGCTGATTGGTGGGTGGATTGGCCTCCCGGAATACCGCCAATCAGCTGTTCCAGGCTGCAGGGATTGCCACAATCCATCTCTGCCTCCGCACATCGTGTTTTTGGCCTCCTTGCGTTTTTGGCCTCCATGCATCATGTTTTCAGCCTCCACACACTATGTTTTAGACCCGTTCCAGGCTGCCGGGATCACCAGGATCGCCACAGCACATCACCACCTATCGCCACCTCCGCGCATCGCATTTTCGGTCTCCACGCATTGTGTTTTCAGCCTCTACGCGTTGTGTTGTTGGCCTCCGCATGCCCCATTTTTGGCCTCCGCATGTCGCATTTTTGGCCGGTTCCAGGTGGCGGGGAGTGGCAGGGGTGGTGATCCCCGCCACCTGGAACTGGCCAAAAACACGATGCGTGGAGGCTGAAAACACAATGCGCGGATGTGGTGATTGGCGATGTGCTGTGGCGATCCCCACAGCCTGGAACGGGTCATGGGGAGGCTGAAAATGTGACACATGGAGGCCGAAAATGGCCAAAGGATGGGGGCCAGCAAGAGAGCAGGGCTTCGGCAACATTCACTGTATAAGATGCACAGACATTTCCCCCCACTTTTTTGGGGGGGAAGTGTGCCTTATTATCTGAAAAGTACGGTAGTTAAAAATATATATACATTATTTTTTTGTCATTCATATTTCATTTTGTCCCTCCTTTGGCATCCTTACTTTAATGATTCTACTCCACTATTTCTTCGATATTAGTGTAACCCTGTGTGAGCTGCACTGGCTCCCAGTGGTCTTCCGGGTGCACTTCAAGGTGTTGATTATCACCTTTAAAGCGCTCCATGGCATAGGGCCTAGTTATCTTCAAGACCGCCTGCTGCTACCGACGGCCTCCCAGCGACCCGTGCGCTCCCACAGAGAGGGCCTCCTTGGGGTGCCATCAGCCAAACAATGTAGGCTGGTGACCCCCAGGGGGAGGGTCTTCTCTGTGGGGGCACCTACCCTCTGGAATCAGCTGCCCCCAGAGATAAGGAGAATCCAAGACCTCGGTGCCTTCCGCCGTGCCCTTAAAACCTTCTTTTTCCAGCAAGCCGGGCTGTCCTAACACTTTTTAAAATGTTTTTAATTGTTTGTTATTGTTTTTAATCATGGGGCCAAATTTATATATATCTTTTTAATTGTATTTTAATGTTTGTAGTTTATGCTTTTACTTGCCTGCTCACCGCCCTGAGTCCTCAGGGAGAAGAGCGGTATACAAATTTAAAAATAAATAAATAAATAAATAAATAAATAAAACCCTTGTCCTGCGATGAGTTGTCCTGTGGCACGTTGGCCATGATAAGTTGGCCATTGCAAGTTGTCGTAGACCCAACCAAAAATATCTTTTGCTCACCGCTTTTGAACTCTAAAGTTTCAATTGTGCCCCTGTTTTTATACCTTCCTTAATTCAATGGCTTGCTTTAAAAGAAAGGTTATAGGAAGAGAAGAGAGGGAGGGCCCAAGCAGGAAAAGAATATTAGAACCTAAAATATTCATGACGGGGAAGGTAGAGTAAAAATTCAAGAAAGAATGCTGTATAATCAGTTGCAGGAGGCTAAAGGATCATATAAATAATCAGAAAGCCAAATGAATCTAATGAATAAAGATTTGATGCCTACTAATAATACAGCCTAGTTGAATATGTCTTGAAAAAATTTGGAGTCTACTCACAGCAAGACAGATGCCAGAGAGTAGGAAAAAAATGAGAAGGAATGAAAGTGGTACTAAGAGACGGGAATGACAGAATTGCCTAAGGAGAAAAAGATGGCGGCTTACCTGTCACTCAGTATTTTCTAGGAGATATTAATGATCTCAAGACCGTTGATCACTTTTTAAGAGGTTTCCATGTTCTCTTTCTTCAACTTCCCTTGAACTACAGGTAGTTCTCAGCCAGTGGTGGAATTCAAATTTTTTTACTACTGGTTCTGTGGGCGTGGCTTGGTGGACATGGCTTGGTTGGCGTGGCAGGGGAAGGATACTGCAAAATCTCCATTCCCACTCCACTCCAGGGGAAGGATACTGCAAAATCCCCATTCCCTCCACACTCCTGGGGGAAGGATATTGCAAAATCTCCATTCCCACCCCACTCTGGGGCCAGCCAGAGGTGGTATTTGCCGGTTCTCCAAACTACTCAATTTTTTTTGCATGCGCAGAAGCTTCCTGATGACGTTGCGGTTGGTGGGCGGAGCCTCCCGCTGGTTTTACTACCGGTTCTTGCGAACCGGTCTGAACCGGGGGCAGTCCACCACTTTCTTTCCATTTTTATTTTGCTATTAATTTAATTTTCTTTTATTTTTATAAGAGTTGGTATTTTGGGGGACTCAAGTGAAAATATATTTAAAAAGCTCGAATTCATTTCATGTTCGTATTTTAATGCATTTTGTTTAATATCTATGTATTCATACGTGCACCATTTCTCCTGATATATCTACATGCATTTTAAAATAATAGGTATGCTTTAATGAAACTTATAAGAATGCGAATGTAAGCATATGTATGTTCCAGTTGGCATATAGATATGGTACATATAATAGGATGGGGTTTCAATTCATTTGGGAAGAAAATTAAATTCTTCTATATTCTTGATTAAAAAATCCTCAAAGTTTCTTATCCTGTTACAAAAAAAACTATTCAGCTAGCATTCTATTTTCCCTTTTCCCCATAGGATTCATATAATTATAAACACAAAGCAAAAGTGTATTTCAAATAATGTTTAATTTCCTAGGGAGTGAAATTTAAATTTTTATGCAGAATGTAAATGAGAATATATTTATTAGTGTAATTACTATTTCACTAAAATTAGTGATATTCATATTTACAGAAAACTGCCATAGCTGTTTCACAGTTATACCCCATTTTTAGCGGCAAGTATTTTCATTTCATTTAACCATTTCTTATATTGTTTGTAGGATAGTTTTTGTGAATTAATGGAAGATTATTTGCATTTTTCTACAAATAACACTGCACTGTTAAAGAAGTTAAAGTGGAATTATTTTTAAAAAATTCCATGTTTTGCTAATCATTTAATGGTATACTATGTCTTTCATTTCACTTGCGGTGTTTTCCTTGCTAAATTTTCAAGATGGAAGGGCAACTTTGTGAATCTGCTGGATTTTGATACTTTGTTTATCACAGGTTTCTCTCTTTCAGAATTCTTGCTTATGTAGGAAAAGAAGAGGGTGGAGTTAAGAGAGTTATTAGTTTGGAGTCATTACGATGCCACAAGTACATCCCTCCTTGAATTCCATTGATTTTTATCTAGCGCCAATTTCATTGTTTCAATTTCATTTTTAGTAGTGCAGATACGAAAGGTTATTAATAATTATTTTGAGTGGGCAAAGAGCTCAAATTTCTGCCTAATGTTAATATTTTCATATACTGAGCCATGCTATTAATGCATGCATGCTCCACTTATTAATGCTCAAGTCATGTAAAAAGTCAGGCTGAAGAATCAACACTACAGGTTAAGCTCCAGTTATGCTGATTTATTGCTCGTGTCCATACACAAGAATCTAGTCAACTAATGGTCAACACTAAATTGTCATTAGATAAGGGAGATGGAGTGTTCATGGACATGTAATGATTCTAGGCTGAGTCTCTTGAATCCAGCCTCAGTGTGAAGTTTCTAAAAGATGCCCTAATTAATTCACGAACCTCAAGCCAAGTTTCAAAAGAAATCTAGTTATTTATTAGGAGCAACATCTTGGCAATTACCCATGTGGAGTCAGCTCTGCCTCCACATAAATTATGTTCCCCTATGATCCTGTTTTCCCTCTCCTCCCTGGGTTTGTCATAAATCACATTCTCCAACAGAATACGTTCCTGGGCTGTAGAAACCCCATCCTTCATGCTGGCTCTGGGAACCTGGGATACAATCTGGAGAAAGGCATGTGTGGAATTGCTTTCAGTTGAAGCAGCCGAGTAGCTCCATCAATTCTGCCTCCTCCTGTTTATGGCAACCAGAAAATAGGCCTAGAATGCTTATGAGTTGACACTCAGATTCTATCTGTCCTTCTACAGAAAGTACTTGTTCCATTGGCCTATTATGGCCAATGTACTAATTGGCCATAGTAGGTGCTAATGTACTAATTAGTACTATAGTACTAATTCATTGGCCATGTTCTACTTTAGATACTGCATCTACTTCAGTGGTGGGTTGCCCCCGGTTTGGACCAGTTCTATAGAACCGGTAGTAAAACCAGCAGGAGGCTCCACCCACTGACCCCGACGTCATCAGGAATCTTCTGTGCATGCGCGGCCCCATTGCGAACCAGTAGTAAAGGTAAGTAGAACCTACCGCTGATCTACTTCCAGGATGCAATCCAAAAAAGAGCAATAAAAATGTTTAGAAAGTGGAAAACAAAGTCTTATCGGGAAAGCTTCAAGGAAACAGATACTGTATGTTTGCCCCTGAGAAAGTACAATTAAGTTGGGGTATGATAGCATACATCAATATTTAAAGGGAAGGGTCATGAAGAAATACGTTATAATTTGTTTTTCGTAAATGCCTAGCATAGGTTATGAAATAATAATAAAGTTACAAGAGGGCTGAAAAACATGAAGAGCATTTTAGTGGCTGGGGAAGTTTACCAGTGGAGCCGATAATCCTAAAAAATTGTGGGCTTACTTTCACCGGTGTGTTCATTCAGAGGCTGGCTGGACATTTGCTAGGGATGTTTTTCAGTTAGCTTTCTAGCCTGAGTAAGAAATTCAATTCCTGAGTAAGGAATTTATAAGAAAAAGATATACCCGGAAAGAGTGCAGAAAAAAGCAACAAAATGATTAGGGGCCTGGAGGCTAAAACATATGAAGAACGGTTGCGGGAGTTAGGTATGTCTAGTCTAGTGAAAAGAAGGACTGGGGGTGACATGACAACAATGTTCCAAGATTTGAGGAGCTGCCACAATGAAGAAGGGGTCAAATTATTCTCCAAAGCAAGACCAGAAGGCGAGACAAGAAACAATGGATGGAAAATAATCAAGGAGAGAAGCAACCTGGAATTGAGGAGAAACTTCCTAACAGTGAGAACAATTAACCAGTGGAACAGCTTGCCTTTAGAAATTGAGGGCACTTCATCACTGGAGTTTTAGAGAAGAATAGAATAGAATAACAGAGTTGGAAAGGATCTTGGAGGTCTTCTAGTCCAACCCCCTGCTTAGGCAGGAAACCCTACACCACTTCAGACAAATCTTCTTTAAAACTTCCGGTGTTGGAGCATTCACAACTTCTGGAGGCAAGTTGTTCCACTGATTAATTGTTCTAACTGTCAGGAAATTTCTCCTTAGCTCTAAGTTGTTTCTGTCCTTGATTAGTTTCCAACCGTTGTTTCTTGTCTCGCCTTCTGGTCTTGCTTTGGAGAATAATTTGACCCCTTCTTCATTGTGGCAGCTCCTCAAATATTGGAACACATAACAGAGTTGGAAGGGATCTTGGAGGTCTTCTAGTCCAACCCCCTGCTTAGGCAGGAAACCCTACACCACTTCAGGCAAATCTTCTTAAAAACTTCCAGTGTTGGAGCATTCACAACTTCTGGAGGCAAGTTGTTCCACTGATTAATTGTTCTAACTGTCAGGAAATTTCTCCTTAGTTCTAAGTTGTTTCTGTCCTTGATTAGTTTCCACCCATTGCTTCTTGTCCTGCCCTCAGGTGCTTGACTCCCTCTTCCTTGTGGAAACCCGCTGAGATATTGGAAGACTGCTATCATGTCTCCCCTAGTCCTTCTTTTCATTAAACTAGACATACCCAGTTCCTGCAATCCTTCTTCATATGTTTTAGCCTCCAGTTCCCTAATCATCTTTGTTGCTCTTCTCTGCACTCTTTCTAGAGTCTCAACATCTTTTTTACATCATGGCAACCAAAACTGGGCAGCCACTTGTCTCGAATGGTACTGGGTCGTCTGCTTGTGCTGGGAGTTGGATTAGAAGACCTGCAAAGTCTCTTCCAACTCTGTTATTCTGTTATTCAATAGCTAAGTGGATTTCATGGTTCTTTATTCTGAGAATCGTTCTAAAAAGTCTTCATGTCTTTAAAATGAGCCCCAACAGAAGACAGCTTTAATGCCTTATCTGATCGTATTATTTGTTGCATTTGGCTCCAACCAACCAACCTGGAGAGCGTATTCCACCTTCTTATCAGTAAATGCAAAATGCTCCTGAAGCTAATGGGAGCTTATCCGCTGACATTAATGGGCCCAGGATTTTGCATTAATACGTTTTTATCGAAGAGGGATATCTCCAAATCAGGCATTAGCCATTGTCAATATTACATATAGAACCATTTTGTGTATATTAGCAGGGTAATTGGATGAGCAAAAAATAGCATCTTCTCCAATGGGCCTTGAAAAGAATTGCGTGTGCACTCTGCTAAAAGCACCCTATCATAACTAATGCATGCTCACGTATGTGTTTTAAGATTTGATGAGGATGCGCGCAGGCGCAGAGCAAAGTTATCATCGAAACGTTATTTTTCCCAAGTATTTGCGCCCAGGGCCACGAAAAAAGCCATTGCCACAATTAGGAACATTTCCTAATCAAGGTCCATTAAGCATATAATCTTCAAAATACATTTGTGAGCAAAAAGCTTTCTGAATCGAATATTGTTTCAATCGGTACAAAGAAATGATGTAATGATGCAACGCTCAGCGAGATGGCAGTTAAACTGACAAGGTAGAATGGAGAAGAGAACGAACCATAAGTAGGTTTTCAGTCAAAAACCATGAAGGAACACCAAATCAAAATTTCTGGTCCTTTCACTGCTAGCTCTTTGGCATGAGAGGTAAAGGTAAAGGTTCCCCCGTACATGTGCGCTAGTCATTTCTGGCTCTAGGGGCGGGGTTCATCTCCGTTTCTAAGCCAAAGAGTTAGTGCTGTCCGAGGACTTCTCCATGGTCATGTGGCTGGCATAACTAAACGCTGAAGGCACACGGAGCGCTTTTACCTATTTTTCTACTTGCATTTTTTACGTGCTTTCAAACTGCTAGGTTGGCAGAAGCTGGGACAAGTAACGAGAGCTCACCCCGTTACGCAGCACTAGGGATTTGAACCACTGAATTGCCGACCTTCTGATCGACAAGCTCAGCATCTTAGCCACAGAGCCATGGCGTCCCTGAGGCATGAGAGGTAGTGCCTGTGCAATAGAACATAGCTGCCTCCTATTCAGTGGTGGGTTGCCTCCGGTTCGGACTGGTTCGCAAGAACCGGTAGTAAAACCGGCGAGAGGCCCCGCCCACCGACCCGGATGTTGTCATCAGCGATCTGCGCATCCCGTTGCAAACTGGTGGTAAAGGTAAATAGAAACCAGCCCTGCTCCTATTGTAGAAATTTGTCAAAATTTCCAATAAGCATTAACAAATCTTTGATATCTCTCCCTGTTCTTAAAGCTAAGCCAAGATAGTCTTGGTTGTGTTCTTTCCATTCCCTGAACCATTTCTTCTTCTTCTTCTTTCAATTATTTGACTCATTACATTTTCAAAAAGAAGAGGGGGTCAAGAGGGAGTAGAGCCTTGGTAGTACAGTGGTTTAATGCACCCTGTTATTAACACAGCTGCCTGCAATTTCTGCAGGTTCGAATCTTACCAGGCTCAAGGTTGACTCAGCCTTCCATCCTTTCTAAGGTAGGTGAAATGAGGACCCAGTTTGTGGGGGCAATAACCTGACTTTGTATAAATATACAAAAGTATGAAGGCTATTGCTTAATGCATTGTAAGCAGCCCTGAGTCTCCAGAGAAGGGCATATATATATATATATTCTCCAAAGCACCCAAAGGCAGGAGAAGAAACCATGGATGGAAAATGAATCAAGGAGAGAAGCAGCCTGGAACTAAGGAGAAATCTCCTGAGCAATTGTAAGAACAATTAGCCAGTGGAACAGCTTGCCTCAAGAAATTGTGGGTGCTCCATCAACTGGTGGTTTTAGGAGATTGAATAAACCATTTATCTGGAATGGTATAAGGTTTCCTGCTTCAGCAAGGGGTTGGACTAGAAGACCACTGAGGTCCCTTCCAACTCTCTTATTTTGTCATTCTGTTACTCTACCGGACTACATAGGGAAGGTTTCATAGAGTCCCAACTGAAGAAAGTTAGTGTAATTGTGGAGCATTGGCCCCTGAAGGCATTCAATACATTCTGTCCTCTGCAGAATGGGACACCAAGGAAAAACTTTTTACCTGGACCGAACTTGCATATCATCAATAAGACTGCATTTCATAGTCTATTTTGAAGAGAATAGGTTATTTAGATTAGATTGGGGTTGACTTTAGAGTTGACGACTTATTACAAACATGTCCTATTGTTTTCTTGTGTATATTTGTAGTTTTGAATAAGTTTTACATATTTGATATGACTTAATCAGTAAGGTTTCTCTTCTCCTCTCCTCTCCTCTCCTCTCCTCTCCTCTCCTCTCCTCTCCTCTCCTCTTCTCTTCTCTTCTCTTCTCTTCTCTTCTCTTCTCTTCTCTTATTTTCCCTTCCCTTCCCTTCCCTTCTGTTCAATTCCACTCCATTCCTCTCTGCTCTCTGTACTCGATTTTTCCATGACTGAACAAATTTTATTCTCTGTGTGTGTGTGTGTGTGTCTCTCTCTCCTTTTTTTTTTTTTTTTTGCTTTAATTTATATGCCACCCTTCTCCGGAGACTCAGGGCAGCTTACAATATGTTAAGCAACAGCCTTCATACTTTTGTATATTTATACAAAGTCAGCTTATTGCCCCCACAATCTGGGTCCTCATTTTACCTACCTTAGAAAGGATGGAAGGCTGAGTCAACCTTGAGCCTGGCGAGATTTGAACTTGCAGTAATTGCAAGCAGCAGATGTTAATAACAGTGCTTTAGTCCACTGTGCTACCAAGGCTCCTTCCCAAACAAGTCTATCCATTTACATTGGCAGATTCTGCTGCTCCAAATCCTCACATTTCTCTTGTACAATCATGTTATTTATCTAAGCAGCTTTAGCCATGTAACACATGGAGGCAGGGACATTCAATGTATGTTCTTTAATAGGCCAGACTAGCAGAGTCTGTGACAAACCACAGTTTAGAAAGAGGTAATGGGAGAAAGCGATGACATTATAGAAGATTAATCTTATGAATATTTCAAACAACTTTCTATTGCCTCCTCACAGAATAGCTATTTTCAAGGTGAAAATAACCAGTGGAGAATATTCAGTCATTATCCTCATCCAGAGTACTTTCATTAATTTTCAAGAAGGTTCCATCTTCTTAAACATTTCAGATAAGGGACTAAGGTCAAAGGAGGATCAGATTCATGTTTCACAGATAGTTATATAAAATAATGACTTAGGATTGTATTTCCAACAGTATCATCTACTGAAAATAACTGGATGAGATTAAAGATTTTCAGTTGCCTTCCAATAAATCAACCTAAAGAATGAACCCCAAATCACTTTCCTTTAACTAAATCTTACCTTACATTTTCCTCGTTATGCAAACAAATTAATTCCACAAGTCTATTTAAATATTTGTACTGGGAGAAGAACAAAAACATGCATGCCCACTACTCATACATGCACCAATGATCGATGTCTCTGTGCCATTTTAGATGAAGGGAAACTACGGTAACAATCCTCCCATTTTCTTTAGGTCATGTGTGAGGAACTCAAAGGAACAACATGGAGAACAGTTCCTGCTGATATTAAGGTCCTGTGATTCAAAAACAGACTTTTAGAAGGGAAGGGAGGCTGTTTTTGGGGTTATAGCAAATTTTACCTGAGAAGACTAGATAGATAGATTATTAAAAGATTAGATAGATAGATAGATAGATAGATAGATAGATAGATAGATAGATAGATAGATAGATAGATGAGAGGGGGAGGGGGAGAGAGAGATGATGGATGATAGATAGACAGATAGAGAGAGGGAGAGGGAGAGAGAGGGAGAGAGAGAGATGATGGATGATAGAGATAGATGATAGCTAGCTAGATGATAGATAGATAGATAGATAGATAGATAGATAGATAGATAGATAGATAGATAGATAGATAGACAATAGATAGATAGATGATAGATGATAGATGATAGATAGATGATAGACGATAGACGATAGACGTTAGACGTTAGGCGTTAGACCATAGATGATAGATGATAGATGTAAGATAGATGATAGCTAGCTAAATGATAGATAGATAGATGATAGATAGACAATAGATAGATGATAGATGATAGATGATGATAGATGTTAGACAGATGATAGCTATCTATTTATCTATCTAGACGATAGATGGATAGATAGATAGATAGATAGATAGATAGATAGATAGATAGATAGATGATAGATAGATGATAGATCACATTTTCCTCACAATTTTCTTCTAGGAAATCTGTGTCCTTGCAATACTCCATAGGAACAATAATATAGACCTCGCCAAGAAGGGACATTAATGACATAGTTGATTTCCCCTGCAGTTTGGCATCAGTAAATACTTTCTGAGGTTCAGGATGATCCTCTTCCCCGATCTTCTTGAAGCTACTCCCTCTGTGTAGCTACTCTTCTTTAGTTGTATGCTGTCAACGTCGAAGACGATCAGGGGAAGCCAAAGTGGCTGCCTTTATATCCCCATTTGTCACTGCGGTAGTTTCTTGTTATTTATTCATTCCACAGGGCAGTCTACAGGGAAGGTTTTAAAACCAAAGCATTTACCATAGGGTTAAATACACAAAGCAAAGCAAATATAATAATAATAGTACTGACAAGGGAGGCAAAGAGAACTGAGCCCTTTTACTCTTTTGTTTGAGTGAGAATTCCCAAGACTCAATAAGGTAAGATTAACCACCTTCCTAAAGCATAGATAACTTTGTTTATAAGCTCTGTGAGTAATTAAAAAATAGCAATCTACTTTGACAAGGCTTTATTTGTTTGGTTACAAATTTTCAACTCCTGGTCATGAAGCGCAAATTCAAGGCAAAATTGATCTCTGGAGAACTCTTAGGACCAGAGGGCAGAAAATGGTCCTGTTTTGTAAATAGGACCTGTAGCGTGTGCTAACTTAACACATTTTATAGCAATGATGGTTAACATTTTCAGCAACGAGTGCCAAAACTGGAATGTGTGTGTGCGCGCACCAGAGCACGGGGACCCGGAAGAGAGCAGCCGGTCGGTGTGCAAGTGTGCGGCGGCCAGCTGCTCTATTGGGTTCCATCATGCGCCGGACAGCTGGTTAGGCACACATGCATGTGACGGAACCTGGAAGAGAGCAGCTGGCTGGTGCACATGCGTGGCAGACCAGCTGTTCAGCATGCGTGTGATGGAACCCGGAAGAGCAGCTGGCAAGCTGGAGATAAATAATTCACCAGTGCAGCTCATGAAGTGGGTATATTGTGTGGTTATAGTACCAAACAGGAACCATAATTAGGAGCCATGGTGGCACAGTGGTTAAAGCGAAGTGTCACAAGCTAACTCTGCCCACTGCCAGGAGTTTGATCCTGACCAGCTCAAGGTTGACTCAGCCTTCCATCCTTCCGAGATCAGTAAAATGAGGACCCAGATTGTTGGGGGAGATATGCTGACTCTGTAAACTGCTTAGAGAGGGCTGTAAAGCACTACAAAGCGGTATATAAGACTAAGTGACATTGCTACAACTACACATATTGCTGCATTCTGGATCATGTATGGCTCCCTCCCCCCATTTTCTTATATATTTATATTATTGGCAAATGCAACAATCAAAGGATATGATGAAGCACAACCAAAAGAGCCGATGTAGCGCAGTGGTTAGAGTGCAGTACTGCAGCTACTTCAGCTGACTGCTAGTTCAGCAGATCAGCGGATCAAATCTCACCGGCTCAAGGTTGACTCAGCCTTCCCTCCTTCCGAGGTGGGTAAAATGAGGACCCAGATTGTTGGGGGCAATATGCTATTTAGTATACTGTCTTTGGTGTAAGCTGCCCAGAGTCCTCGGAGAGTGGGCGGCATAGAAATACGAATAATAAAATAAAATATAACGGTGTTAACAAAATTGGAAAAGAACATATAGAATAGTGATTAAATAAGTGACATTTCTCATGTACGACAGATAAATAAGTAGCAGTGATAGCTTAGCAGAGGGATATTATCTGATATTCCCTGTACTGTTTAGTGCCCTCAATGGCCTCCTTATCTGGGGAAATTTAGGTAGGAGAAAATCAGAGTTCAAGACTTTTCATTTTTTTTTCTTGAAACAGTCAAAGTGACACTATACAACCTACTTCTTGTTTTGTTTTATTCCAGCTTATTTCATTTAAAAAATTGAAAAACAAATTATGGTGCTATTAATAAAAAAAGAACTCTCAAATTGCTATTTCAAGAAGAGAAACATTTGAAGGTAAATTCTCGACCTAATGAAATCTTCACAGAATTATTCCTTAAAAGCCTCACTATTATAAAATGAAAATAATTTTTTAACCTCCTGGTTACTATGGCAGCAAAATATGAACTCCTGTTTTAAGCACCAAGCTATTTCTTTTCAGGTTTCCAATAGAGGCAATGACAGTTTTACAAACCAAACAGTTATGTTTATTGCATTCAAAAGTTTTGTGTCAGACTGCAAAAATCCATGTTATTTCTCCCAGCACCAAAATACAGTGAATAGAGGACAAACTTCTATTCACCATATTTTTCTGATAATACAAATGTAGACTTCTGTGTTGCCAGGGAAAATTGTGCCATCAGGCTCAGGAAAACATGTTACACAGTAAATATAAGTTGGGCGGAAACAATCTCGTAGATGACCCTCACTTTGTCAAGGACCTAGGAGTACTCATTTCAAATGATCTAAACCCCAGAGCTCACCGTAACAGCATTGCCAAAAAGGCATTAAGAGTTGTTAACCTAATCTTGCAAAGTTTCTTCTCCGGTAACATTGTATTGTTAATTAGGGCATGCAAAACCTTTGCCAGACCAATTCTTGAATACAGCTCATCCGCCTGGAATCCACACTGTATATCGGACATTAATATGATTGAGCGAGTCCAGAGGTATTTCACGAGAAGAGTACTCCACTCCTTTACTCACAATAGAATCCCTTATGCCACCAGACTTGAAATTTTGGGCTTGGACAATCTGAAACTGCGCCGCCTGTGGTCTGATCTAAGCATAGTACACAAAATTGTCTGCTACAACGTCTTAGCTGTCAATGACTTCTTCAGCTTCAACCACAAGAATACATGGGCAAACAATCGATACAAACTCAAGGTAAACCGCTCCAAACTCAATGGCAGAAAATACGACTTCAGCAACAGAGTGGTCAACGCCTGGAATGCTCTACCCGACTCCATTGTTACAGCCTCAAACCCTCACAGCTTCAACCTCAAACTGTCTACTGTGGGCCTCACCCCATTCCTAAGAGGTCCATAAAGGGGGCTTCCATAAGCGCATCAGCATGGCTACCCTCCCTGTCTTACTGTCCCCATTTATCTGTACTAAACACCTTTGTTTATGTTTATACCTATACCTGCTATCTTGTACATGTTTAACAAACAAATAAAATAAAATAAATAAAATAAAATGTTTCATTACAAGGAACAAGGAATTTTGCCTTATGGGCAAAATTGAGCTACTTAAAATAAGATGACTTCTTCCTGTAGTTGTGAAGACAGAGAAATGAACTTTATTCATTATTTTTATTTTTATTTTTTATTTATTAGATTTATATACCGCCCTACTCCCGAAAGACTCAGGGCCGTGAACAGGCACAAAAATAAAATACATAAATACAAAAATTTAAAAGCAAAAATAATTAAATAAAATTAGCCTGATTAAATAATTTAGCCTGAGACAAATTTAAAACATCCCAATAATTTAAAAACAAATTTAAAATTTTCAATTTAAAAGAAAAGGGGGGAAAAAGTTAGGCCAGGCCGGCTTGCTGGAATAGGAAGGTCTTAAGAGCGTGGCGGAAAGAGCGCAGATCCGGGATCCTCCGTATCTCCGGGGGGAGCTCGTTCCAGATAGTGGGTGCCCCCACAGAGAAGGCCCTCCCCCTGGGGGCCACCAGTTGACACTGTTTGGCCGATGGCACCCGAAGGAGCCACTCTCTATGAGAGCGTACCGGGTGGTAGGAGGCTATTTGTGGTAGTAGGCAGTCCCGTAAGTAGCCAGATCCTAAGCTTTAGAAAGTGGCATTGATAATACAAGCAGCCCAAAGGGTATTTCTAGAACATAGAATAACAGAGTTGGGTGGGACTTTAGAGGTCTCCTAATCCAACCCCCTGCTCAAGCAGGAGACCCAATACCATTTCAGACAAATGGTTGTCCAATCTCTTCTTAAAAACCTCCAGTGATGGAGCACCTACAACTTCTGGAGGCAAGTTGTTCCAGTGGTTAATAGTTCTCACTGTTAGGAAATTCCTCCTTAGTTCTAGGTTGCTTCTCTCCTTGGTTAGTTTCCATCCATTGTTTCTTGTCTTGCCTTCTGGTGCTCTGGAAAATAGTTTGACATTGTTATCTTTGTAGGAGCCCCTTAGATATTGGAAGACTGCTATCATGTAACCCCTAGTCCTTCTTTTCATTAGATTAGACTCACCCAATTCCTGCAAATGTTCTTCATATGTTGTAGCCTCCATCCCACCTCAAGTCATTTTTGTTGTTCTTCTCTGCACTCTTTCCAGAGTCTCAACAACCTTTTTATGGAGCTGGTCTCCCAAACCAATTCTAATTAGGGTAAAATTTTCCAATTTTGGGGGCATCACACCTCCTTTTGTATTTTATTATTTTTAGAAAACCCCATAAATATTAATTTAAATCTTAATCCACCCACCTTTTTATTATTATTTTTAGGAATCCCACATTTTCCCACCTAAATATTCATTACATTTTAATCCACCCACCCCAAAATCCCAGCTGAAAATTGGCTTATCGGTCAATCTTCCTAACAGCCCATCCAATTTTCTCACCACACACCAGCACTACTTTGCAATATTCTCTCCCTCCCATCCACTTTCTCTTCACGTTCATTTCCCAGTCCATTAAATGTTCATTTGAAACTCACGGCAGTATTTAATAATGTTGATGTTTTTTCATATATACATATATATATTTCTAGTCTTGGTGTATTTGGGTCTTTTCCTGTGTAAGATTGAGAGTATCTTGGCGATGTTTTGACGAGCATGAAGCCGAAGACACCAGCCTGAAGATGACGAGTGGGACCTCATCGAAACATTGCCAAGATACTCTCAATCTTACACGGGAAAAGACCCAAATACACCAAGACTTGCATATGTATGTATGTATGTATGTATGTATGTATGTATGTATGTATGTATGTATGTATGTATTTCTCTTTAGCCAGGTTCTTCCTATGTAAACCAAGATTTTTATGCAGCCCTAGTTCAGTGAAATCACAATCCACTAGTTTCTAGGCTTTTTTCAGGCAGCCAGCAAGCACCCTGCTGCCCATTGGGAAACTAAGGAGACTAAGATAGATCTATTTCGGACTTATTAGTCCTCATCAGTTAGCCACACCCTCATCCCATGTATCCTCCCTGTAAAGGTACAGTATTTGTTTTCTTTTCTTTTTGTAGGCCTTTATGTGTATTTCTCTTTAGCCAGGTTCTTCCTACGTAAACCAAGATTTTTATACGAAAAGAATATAATACAGTGTGACTGCATTATCTGTGAGTATTCAGTTTGACTGTCTAATTGCAGGGAAGCCCCAGCTTCCCAATTACCTCTCTTCCATCAATAGGATTAGCTGGACCTCCGATGTCAAGTTTGGTGTTGAACTGTCATCATCGCTGAATGGGTAACTGTAGCATATGCCATGTTTTATATGTTTTGCTTCAACCCAGCTGTTGCCTATGGCTAAGACCTTCTGCTTTTTCATGGATTAAAAGCAGCAGAGCTGATTTGCTTGGACAAATCAACCTATTTTGACAGAAATTACTTATGTATCATTCGTTTCCACAAGCTGCTTTTGTTGAATCAATCAGCCGCTGAACTAACTGAAAAACGAAGAGTTGATTCTCTTAATCAAACTGCTCAAAAATGATGCCCTGGTTGGCATGCTCTGAAAATCCTGTGTTCCTTTACAACTGCATGGATACACCTACTGTTAAGGTATAAACAGGGAACTTATTCAGCCAGTTCGGACCAGTTCTGGGGAACAGGATGTTAATTTTAATCTGGTTTGCTGAACCGGTTGTTCCAAGGAATGGCTGACCCTGCCCACCTTGCCCCTCCCCTCCCAGGAGTCTCCACATGGCCTGTTTTAGATGCCAGGTAAGTGCAGGGTGCACGTGGAGACTCTTGGAGGGCGAAAAATGGGCCTACTGGAAGTACCGGAAGGTCTCTGGAGCCCGGAGGAGGCCATATTTGCCCTCCTGGAGACTCAAGGAAAGCCTCAGGAGCCTGGGGAGGGCAAAAAATGGGCCTTCCGGAAGTACTGGAAGTACCAGAAGTCCAGAAACAGGTCTGTTTCTGACCTCTGGACGGCCTCTGGAGCCTGGGGAAGCCGTTTTGCCCTCCTGGAGGCTTGAGGAAAGCCTCAGGAGCCTGGGGAGGGTGAAAAAGGGGCCTACCAGAAGTACCGGAAGTACCAGAAGTCCAAAAATGGGCATCTTTCTGACCTCTGGATGGCCTCTGGAGGCCGGGGAGGCCATTTTTGCCCTCCTGGAGACTTGAGGAAAGCCTCAGAAGCCTGGGGAGGGCGAAAATGCCCCCCCCCCCGCCACCATGGTGCAGGAGGCCAAGTAGGCCATGCCCCCCCATGGCTGCATCCACCCAGCAACTGGGCAGTGAACCAGTTGCTGAAATTTTTCAATCCCACCCCTGGGTATAAATATATTTCTTGGGTACATTGGAGCAGGAAGCTCACAGCTTTGCTTCACCTTCTAAATATTCAAAATTTAACCAAGGTTGTCCCAGCAGGTCCAAGTTCCTTCACAAATTAAGCAAGGTGAATATTTTAAACGTGAGGCCTTTAGTAACCCAAAGGTTGTTTGTTTAGATTGGAAAATAAAAATCTTTCAGTTGCTTTTTTTCCCCTTTTTTTGAAAATCAGAAAAAGACCACAGAAATCACTTCTCTGCCGTTGCCAAGATAACCACATGGTTGAATGTGTTAAGCCACCGGGAGTTTAACTTGACCTGAAGGAATCATTGCTTTTACAAAGCTAGATTGTGAGAATAACACACACACACACATCAAAAAAAAAAAAAACATTTCTCAGTGGGTACCTTTGGGATAAATTTATCTGGCTATATTAATGAAGCCTTATAGCAGTGTATGAGTACCTAGAACCATGATGGCGAACCTATGGCATGCGTGCCACAGGTGGCACACGGAGCCATATCAGTAGGCACATGAGCTCAGCTCTGGCCTGCTGATTTTCAGGCCTTCTGGGTCCACCAGTCAGCAAACAGGCCATTTCCAGCCTCCGGAGGGCCTCCAGGGGAGTGGGGAAGATTGTTTTTGCCCTCCCCAGGCTCCTAGAAAGGCTCTGGAGCCTGGGGAGAGTGAAAAACGGGTCTACCAGACCCACTGTGCCATCACATGCCAAAAACGGGGGGAGCATGGGGGGGTCGCGTGCACATGTGTGTGGGGGACAGGGCGCATAGAATTATGGGTGTCGGCACACGCACGCGTGACCCCCCCACGTTCCCCCCGCTTTTGGCACCCGATGGCAAAAAGGTTAGCCATCACTGACCTAAAACAATGTGCAATCATTCGCTTAATCACTGTGTCGGGAAAGATTGTAGAATGGGGTAAAACTCACTCAACAAATGTTTCACTTAGCAAGTTTGGGCTCACAAGCGGTTGTAAGTCGAGGACTACCTGTATGTGTCAACAGACCCAATGCCCACATACACAGACTCCCCACTGTGAAAAAGTAAGACAGCAACGTCCACACTGCGAGAAATCCCAAACTTTTCTTGACTTCAGTGCTCAAAGAGTTATTTGATTAGCAAATATCTAATATTGCTTTGTCCAATATTACTTCCTCATTAGTTACTCCAGGGTACACCTTGTGAGATATCTGATTACTGGCACATTTCTACTGGCATCAATCACACCTACTAAACCTTTCAATTACACAGGAAATTATATGGAACTACCACTATTTACACTCACATTTTTATTGGCAAGATAACTATTTATCTTTTTATAAGCATGTAAAGCCATCTGGAAGGATATGATGGATGTTTTCAACTAAGCGCTCTTTTTCTATTCAAAGAAAAGTTCTACAAAAAAACAACCGTTGCCTCAAAATTTCATGCTCTCTTTTTTCCTCCATTGCTGGAATAAACAACGATGATAGGAGTGTATGTGCTCAGATAAAGGCATTTTTTTTATATAAAAAGAAAGAGAAACACTTGGCTTTGAAATTTGAAATTTGAAAACACGTGATTCCCTATTATATTTGGCCCCAGATATATCATTCAAAGAAGTAAACATGTTGTTATGCTTACAAGAGGATCCTAATAAGCAAATTCTGGAGAAAGTGCTTTCTTCTGTCAATAAAAGTAGGACCAGTTACATTTATTCAAATTATTCCTTCTTATTTTATTTCTTTAATATGTATTCCTATCAATGTTTCTGACTTGCCTCTCTTGCCATAGCCAAATCAAGTTAGGTTGTAACTG